>NW_012148775.1:640393-642802 GCF_000956105.1 Propithecus coquereli | reverse complement strand
TTTTGAGATAGGGTCTTGCTCTGTCACCCCAGGTAGAGTGCAGTGGCATCATCACAGCTCACTGCGACTTCAGACTCCTGGACTTGAGCGATCCTCCTGCCTTAGCCTTCCGAGTATCTGGGACTACAGGCGTGTGCCACCAAACTCAGCTAATTTTTCTATTTTTTTGTAGAGATGGGGTCTCACTCTTGCTCAGGCTGGCCTAAAACTCCTGACCTCAAGTTAACCTCCCACCTCGGCGTCCCACAGTGTTAGTATCACAATTACAGGCACTAGCCACTGCACCCAGCCTTCTGCATTGCTTTTGTTTATCATATAGTTTCAGGTTTGAAAGTACAAGCATATCTGCTACTATTTAAAGTTCTGGTGCTTTTTATTACTTATATGATAAAGTAACCCCAACAATTCTCATATGAAAAGATGCTCAATGTCACTAATCATCAGAGAAATGCAAATCAAAACCACAATGTAGTATCACCTCACACCTATTAACAGTGGTTATTATCAAAAAGATGAGAGATAACAAGTGTTGGTGAGAGTGTAGAGAAAAGAGACCCCTTGTACACTGTTGCTGGGAATGCAGATTGGTGCAACCATTGTGGAAAACAGTATAGAGGTTCCTCAAATAATTAAAAATAGAACTGTCATAAGATCTAGCAGTCCCACTACTGGGTATATATCTGAAGGAAAGGAAGTCAGCACCTCATAAAAATATCTGTGCCCTTATGTTAATTGTAGCATTATTCATAATAGCCAAGATAAAGAAACAATGTAAGTGTCCATCAATGGATGAAAGGATAAAGAAATTGTGATATATATGTATAATGAAACATTATTCAGCCTTAATAGAGAAAGAGATCCTGCCATTTGCAACAACATGGATGCACCTAGAAGACATGCTAAGTGAAATAAACCAGACACAGAAAGAAAAATACTGCCTGGTCTCACTTATATGTGAAATCTAAGAACCCACTCGAATACATAAAAACAGAGTAGAAAGGTGGTTGTAAGGGGTAGGAAATGGAGAGATGGAGGTCAAAGGGCACAGAGTTTCAGTTATGTGGGGTAAATAAGTATAGCGATCTAATGTCCAGCATGAGGTCTATAGTTGACAATATTGTATCTTAGTCTGGAAATTTGCTAAGATGGAAGATTTTAGGGATTTTTGCCACAAAAAAGTAACTATGTGAGTTGATGGATATGTTAATTTGCTTGCCTATAGAAATCATTTCATTATGTATATGTATATCAGAACATTATGTTGTACATCTTAAATAAATACAATTTTAAAAAAGAAATCTCATGTAAACTCAAGGACAACATCCACAAAATGAGACTTGAAGAAGACAAAAAAAAGCATAGTTATCTCAGTGTGTGAAATTTATGTAATATGGAAACATACATGACATGAACGTCCTATTTTGTTATTCTGCAAAGTCCATACAACTGTTTTATGCTTCTTTATTTACTTTCATATCTATATCTTGCACCTAAACATATGATTCTTCATTATCGGGTTTTTTTTCTTCCCTCTATCAGCATGACTTTGTTCGCCGAGAACGGCCGCTACGTGTCCTCATTGACCTCATACAGAGGACAAAAGATGCTGTCCGCGAGCTGGATAACCTGCAGTACCGAAAAATGAAAAAAATCCTTTTCCAAGAGACGCGAAATGGACCCTTGAATGAATCACAGGAGGACGAGGAAGTAGGTTCAATTTATTTTAGCAGGCATTTATAGAGTGCCTACTATGTGAAAAAGTTCTAGACTGGGCACTATGAAAAACTTTTGAAGATTAAATACAATTGATGTTCTCTGCCTAAAGAGACATAAAGGGTCACAGAATAGACATGCAAGAAATAACTCTTATATAAAGCAAAATATGGAAAGTGCTACAGAGGTATATCACCGTTGCAGGGATCCTTAGTGGGAGGAAAATAAGTCGGCTGGTAGGGATTAGTAAAGGGTCCAAGGAGGACATGATGTGTGTGGTTTTTGACAAACAAGCGTAGAACACTTTAAACTCAGAAAAGTCCTGTACTTGAGGAAGATTATCCTGGCAACAGTGTAAGATGGATTTGAATGGGTAACATCCTGGATAATAGTCCATGCAAGAGGCAATAAGGGGAGTGCCAGTGGGAATGGGGACAAGAGGGACACTTTTGAGAAACATTATAGGGTAGATTTGAAAATACTTGTCTTCTCATTGAAAGTGACAGTGATGGAGTAGGAGGAGTTTATGGTGACTCCTCCATAAACTGAGCATTTGGGCCTGGGCAGCTAGGAGTATGTCAATATCAAGAACAGAGAAAAAGGCCGGGCGCGGTGGCTCACGCCTGTAATCCTAGCACTCTGGGAGGCCAAGGCGGGTGGATCATTTGAGCTCAGGAGTTCAAGACCAGCCTGAGC
>NW_012148775.1:618805-639238 GCF_000956105.1 Propithecus coquereli | reverse complement strand
GAAGCTCAGAAAACAGACTTGAACTATAAAATCTCTTGATCGCATATGTAGAAATGATCCCTTTTAATTGGGAAAATAAATCTGTTAAAAATATGATGTATTATCTACTGTTTTATATGACCCAGTGATTCCTTATATTGCCATGGTTAAGTAACAATTTTTTAAAGTTATATGTGTACAGTACGGTTCTTTGAAAACAGGGTTTATTCATAGCCAAGTTGATTTAATTGTATTATTTAATCTTATATCAAAAGATATCCCACTGTGATAGATAAATTATATGTTCTGATTATTTTACCACTTTTCAAATAGTCATCTTTGGACCAGTAGTGATGAATACCAGTATTATTTAACAGATATATTTAATAAGATTACAGAGATAAGCATGATAGAATTGCTTGAGGGAGGCAGAATTTAATTACCTGTCCTGGACAGTAGAATTAATATCCCTGCTTAGATATGACTCAGTAATGACTTGCAGAGGAACATATTGCTTGTCAAATCTCTGAAAACTCTTTCCACTTTACTTTAGTTTCAAGTGACCACTGCTGTATTTGCAGATGTCCCGGAGGCCCACCACCTGTTCAGTGGCCAGCAGTCTTTCTCTAGCACCTTGATGTTCCCAAAGGTCCCTTACAAACCTGGCCTGATTCTGCTTACTGAATAGCAATACAATAATATGATGATTGTGTCTGACAGGAGAAAGCCCTGCGATAGCAGCATTTTGAGCCTTATGACCCATGCCCAGAATGGCTCCTGGGGAAGACATAGAAGTGAATTTGAGATGTCTGAAAATGGTGGGAAAGTAGTGGAGCCACCACACTAAAAGTTCACCTTTGCAGATTGGCAGAAAAGCAACTTGGCACTGCAGAATTGAGTGTATGCTTAGTAGCTTAGTCAACGATTGGCGCTGTATCTCCAGTCATTTTTTTGAACCCCAGTGCCTCATTTTTGTAGGACAGCGAACACGGAACCAGCTTGATCAGGGACATGGACAGCCTGGGCAGCAACCACTCCATTCCAAGCGTGTCGGTGAGCACAGGCAGCCAGAGCAGCAGCGTGAACAGCATGCAGGAGGTCATGGACGAGAGCAGCCCTGAACTTGTCATGATGCACGATGACGAAAGCACGATGAATTCCAGCTCCTCTGTCATGCACAGGAAGGTAGGTTTCATGGTACCCCTCACCGCGCTACGCTTTGCCAGTCATAGCGAAGCCAATTCAGGTCACTTAGCTTCCAGACATTTTAGTCACCTTTTTGCAACTGAAATGTGGGACTAAACCTAGCTTTGACAGTTTTCTTACAGTAAAAAGATCATGAAGGACTATCCAGGCTACATCTGAGCCTATTCCTTCATCTTTCTTTCTCATGACTCTGACATCCACCATCATCAACAAATAAAAATAAATAAGTCGAAGAATCCAGTAAGTCCTTCTTTAAACCAATAACCTTAATACTGTAAACCTTCAAAGGTTCCTGAGTGTAACCTGTTGGTTGTGCCCTTTTACAAGTACACTCTGTCAGAAGTATGTTTCTTAGTCTGTATTCCCAACATACTATTTGTTTTAGCAACAGTTTATGCTCTTTTCTGCTGTTTCTTTGATTGTTTATAATTCTTCTAAGGCTAGCACTCCACCAGCTTAAATATTCTGACTTTGAATGAATGATCCTGGTTTTTTTTTATTTTGGTGTTCTTTTCCAATTAAAGATCCTCATTTTATATAAGCCTATGATGGATGATTCATAAGTTGAAATACTTAATGAAAACTGTGAAAAAAATTTTAAAGCTTCTTTTAAGGTAATTTCTGTGAGTATTTCGCAGAATTATCAATAATTCTTTGTAGGAATTCTCCAAAAGCATTTTGAGAATCCTTAAATAAACAGCTCATAGTATGGAATTACAGAAATGGACACTTTATAATTTTTTTCCTTATCAAGTATACGTGAGGGATATATGTACTTATTTTAATGAATGGCAGTGATCACATTTTAATTCCAGTGAGAAAACATGTTTAAGAATTTTTTTTCACTTATGTTCTCTTGGTTGTGCTTTTTTCTTAGGAATAGGAAATTGGACAGGAAAGGAGGAAGGGCAGGAGAAAATATATTGGTGCCCAGTCATCAATAGTGGAGGGCTACACGTTTACTTTCTGGAGTTGATGAACTGATTTATTCAGCAGATATTAGTGGGGACCTCTACCATGTGCTAGGGACTATAGAAGACCCTGCAGATACAGAAGGAATGAAACAGACACAGTGCCTTCATGGAGCTTATTATCTGTGGGGGAGATTAAGCCAATAATGACACAAATAACTACATACAATAGTGTAATTATGGTTTGTGACCAGCCTGGACAGCACAGTGAGATCTCGTCTCTACAGAAAAAAAAAAAGTTAGCCGGGTTTGGTGATATGAGCCTGTAGTCCCAGCTACTTGGGAGGCTGAGGCACAAGGATTGCTTGAGCCCAGGAGTTCAAGGCTGTGGTGAGCTGTGATCGTACCACTGCACTCCAGCCTGGGCAACACAGCAAGACCCTGTCTCTAAAGAAAGAAAAAGTAATTATGAAACTTACCCTGAGTAAAAGGAGGACTTAATCTAGCAGGGAGTAAGAGAAAGCTACCTGGTGAGGTGACATTTAAGCTAAAACCTCAAAGACAGGTAGAAGCTAGCTAGCTTGGGGTAAGAGATGGGCCGAGTCAGAAAGCAACAAGTACAAAGGCCCAGAGACAAAAAGAACTTTATATGTTTGAGGAAGAGAGGGGAAGGCCGGAAAGGTGGGAGCTCGCTGAGCTATGTGGACGGTGACTTGGGACTAGAGAGATAGCAAAGCCTCAGATTATTAGGAAGCCATGGAAACAGTTTGAGGAAAGGGATGATATCAGACAAATGCAGAAATCTACTGAGTACAGCATTGCCAGCTGGCCTCCTTTGAACGCAGACAAGTGGTTATGTATGAAGAGAAGAAAAGAAGGTTTTGCTGGGCTGTTTGGAGGGAGTTACCATGGGTACTGACAGGTCTGGCTCTTTCCTTCCCATTACCTCTGAGGCTCCATGGGTATAGGGAACAAAAGAAGAATTCAGTTGGATCTTTTTACTCCAGGACTACTTAGATGGGCACCCAGAATTAGAAGAAAGATGCTATGAGCATAATCAACAAGAAAGAAGACCCTGGTCTAGAACTCATAGGGGGTTTTAATTTTAATTTTGGCACGCTGTTGTAGAGCTACCTTGTGACAATACAGGTCTTTCAAATACTTTTGTGTCCCTGATGTAATCACTTAAGAAGAATAGATGTAATTTATATTCTGAAATAGAAGGCAGTTGTATTTATGATCCACAACAAATATATGTCAGGAAGAATTTGTTATATGATGTATTTATATTTTGTGTGAAATATATAGAGGAAATATGGAAGGAAATCAAGACACATTTGCAAATAAAACTTTGAGTTAACTTTAAAATATAAGTAGGCTAGAAAAATAAAATATATTAATATATGAAAACGTAATGTTAAATATGGTATCTCTTCATGAAATCCATTTAGTTCTTTTACCTGAGCTTAAAAATATGTTATTTTTAAAAAGAGTAGAAATCAAAAAATTCTTCCCAAAGTTTATATTGGTTGGTTTACTCAAATTCCTAAAACTTTTTCATCTGAGGACATAAATGAAATAGGATCTTAAACACTCAGTAGAAAATTTTGTATGTTGAACTTAGAAATGAGGAAGCTGGTTTGTAGTTCTGTCTGCCACTGTTAGTTTTATTTTACTTGAGACAAGTCACAAACCGCTCTGGGCCTCAATCTCTCCATCTGTAAAATTAAGATTTGTTCTGTATGATTTTAAAGTTCCCTTCCAGGTCTGAAATCCTATGCTTTTATTCCTATAGTCTTTAAAGAGGCAGTTCTCACCCACACCTCACCAAGGACCAGGTCTACTCTTATCTCTTATATTATATATTTGGATTCCACTTAAGATTTCCCTTGAAAAAGGTTCTTTTTTTCTAAAAGCCACTGCCCCAGTCATTCCCTTCTTTTCCATGCAGATGGGATGGTGGCTACCCTCCCATATTATACATGAGTACAAATAACATTTGTATCACAGGTTGGATTCTCCAGGAAGCAGAGCTGAGACCGTTTAGCCCTGCAGACTTTTTTTTAATTGGGAAGTTCCCTTGGGATCAACACCTGTGGGAGGGAGGCAAAGGAAGCAGCATTGGGCAGAGAGCAAAGTTGAACTGATGTGCAGGCCCGATGACAGCCTCAGTGAACCCCATAGGGAGCCCTGGAGCTAAACGGGCCTTTCAGAGTTATCCAAGCTGGGCAGGAATAGCTGGTCATTCATTGAATATGGGCAACCCAGGAAGAGTGTGAAGTTGTGCAAGGCTGCTCTGTGCAGCCGACACCATCCCCGAAAGGAGCTGACAGCCATAGAGTTGCCAACAGCACTCCCAGGCAATTGGAGCAGTGAGTCTTTCCTTACAGGGGTATCTGGGTACATTTCTGAATCTATCAAAATTTGTGACCACAAAGATTATTTTAGAAAGAACGGAAGCAATATTGTTTTATGAAACATTTACCAGTTTTGCCTGGGTTTGTGTCCAAAACCTTAGAAAAGCCTATGTGTCATTAAATTACCATAAGATAAGCAAAGTTTTAAGCATTATCTCATTATCCTATTCTATTTTCTTTAATATTTGTCACTATATAAAATTATGTATTAATTTTTTTTATTTCGTGACTAGAATGTAAATTCCCTTAGGGCAAGGACTACACCTGCCTTATTCAGCACTGTCTCCCCAGTACTGGGACTAGTGCCTGGCGCAGCAAACACACTCAGTAAGTAACTGTAGAATGAACGAATGGACCAGCCAACAACAACAAAAAGAGAGAATAAATGAATTAACCAAATATTAAACATCATGTTATTCTGGTTCATTGAAAATAATGGATTAAAAAGAGTTCATCTTAACTATCTTTATGGTTTGAAAGAGTTAAATGAATTGAGTTTCTTCAATAATAATACTTAAGACAATAAGAATATGCTTAATAAATTCCAAAATACAAAAATAAGGGTGAGGAATTTTTTTGTCCCCTTTGATTGTTATAATCAAGCAGACATATCTTAAATTAGTCAAATCATAGATCTGAAACAGATTACCATTTTATATAGGAAGTAAATTCATTTTTAAAGGCCATGTGTAACTAGTGAGAGCATGACTTGAAATTAACTACTCTGCATCCAGAATGAGGATGCCCTGATTTTAGCAAGACGGTTCTACTATCACAGAACAAGCCCCCAAAGGGTAAAGTGGGACATTGAAAATTTTCCTTTGACATCAGAATTTCAGGTTACTTCCTCTCCAGTCCTTGCCTCCACTCTTAAGTCTTTCCCAGGCCCTGAAGGAACCCTAATCTAATCTTCTTTTTTGAACAAGAATGATGTGATAAGTCTAAAAGCACATTCTGACAAAATAAACTTTAAGTGCTTATTTTTTCCCCCCTGGCTAGTGTTGCCACACTACTTTTCCCAATAACAAGAGTGTCACCATATCTCTAAACTGGTAGTTCCTCAAGAACCTCTCTCTCCACCTACCACCTAGCACGGTGTCTGTTACATAGTAAGCACTCAGTAAATGTTCTGTGAACTAAACCGAAGTGGACTTTTATAGGACACAACTCTACACCTCAATTCCTAATTATTTACAGATGACTCTGGGGCAAACTTTAAATCCAGATTAGCTTCTTTGTTGTGATCTTGCCTGCTTCTGAGCCTCCATCCTACTCTTTAAAATCATTGAGTATACACCAGTAGCAAACAGATTTTAACATTGTCCTAAGCAACAAATTCTGTTTTTTTGAATTTGTCAATTAAAAGGTATACTTATTTTGCTAAAGTCTAAAATCAATTACCTTTGCCTGCTACTGCCTTCTATTAATATTAGATCATAAGACTTTAATATATTAAAAGCATTATTCTTTAATCAGTGTTGTTTTAGGTATACCTAATGAACTCCAGTCATAATGGCCCCTTTTTAGGGATTATTTAGAGAAAATAATTTCTTTTTCTTTTTCTTGTTTTTCCTCTTTTTTGATGGAAACAGGGTCTTGCTCTGTGGCCTGGGATAGAGTTCAGTGGCGTAATCATAGCTCACTGCAACCTCAAACTTCTGGGATCCAGCGATCCTTCTACCTCAGCCTCCCAAGTAGCTGGGACTACAGGTGTGCACCACCACACCTGGCTAATTTTTCTGGGTTTTGTAGAGATGGGATCTTGCTCTTGCTCAGGCTGGTCTTGAATTCCTGGCCTCAAGCGATCCTTGTGCCTCGGCCTCCCAGAGTGCTAGGATTACGGGCGTGAGCCACCACACCCAGCCGCAGAAAATAATTTTTAAAAAATCGTTCTACCCTAACTCCTAAAGCTTTACTTGGCCCTTCCTATTAGTCAATGTTAGTTCCTTTTTTTCCCCTCCTTTTAAAAAAAGAAAAGCTTTCACTATTTTCATGGGAGAAAAAAAAGAAATGTCCTTGAGGGGATAGGATGTTCTAGTTTAATTTTCACTTGCATCAGTGGCCTTTCCTATTATTTTTGCTGAACAGAGGGGTGAGTTCTTTGACCCTTCAACTCACATTTGGCAAAATAAAAGTGAATTAACACATGAAGGTAATGTTTCTTAAACAGCAGTCATACGACACCTCTGTTGTAACATCTTTATCCTCAGGCTTTTGCTAGTCATCTTTCCTCCCTAACTATCCTTCCAGGTTAAAATACCCTATTTCATCTTCTCCTCGCCTTCCTCTAGCCCCAGCTTTTGATAGCTACACCTGCTTCGACAATAATTCAATAATTTTGAAATGAACAAAACGAGAGATGGTGGGTTTGCTGATCCCTTCTCCACAGCGTGAAAAGTGTGGGAATCTATAAAAAGGCTTCTTGTCACCAGATAAAAAAAAAAAAAAGCCATTTTTAGATACACCCCCCCCCACACACACCACTGCCTAAAGGTGTTCTTGTGTGTGTGTCACTATTTTACGACTTTCTTAGAGTACAGAGTGGCAGGTTTTTATGAAATACAAATTTGAATTCTGTTAAGTAATCCAAGAGAAAACGTCATTTTCTTAAAATCTCCTCAGACCTATATTCTTGGTGTTGTTTATTCAGCAAACATTTGCTGAATGCCTACTAAGTATCAAGCACTGTGCCAGGTGCTGGGGAGACAGATTTTTCAAACCACATTTACTCTGCTTTCAAAAAGCCCACAGTCTCATACAGAGACAGACAAGTAAGTATGATGAGTACATTGACAAAGGTAAACCCAGAATCTATCCAAGTCCAGAGGAGTGGCTTCCACGGTTAAATTCAAGTTAATTTAGAAACTCTAGGCAAGTGACCACACTACGAATCTTCATTTCAGAAGTGTAATAGACTCTTCTGTTTAGAAGGGAAAAACTGCTAAATAAAAGTAAAAACCCTTATGCAAGGTGTAGTAGTAACATTTGTGCCTGATACTTCCCCATACTGCACTATGTTGTATAAAAGTTCAATCCTTTTTACGGAAGATTTTGAGCAAACATTATGACAGCTTTTTAAATCTGAAGATTATTTTTTATGGTGAAAGAATGTAAGTTTATCACGTTAACACAGGTTTCCTTAATACTGGTCCCCAATCATATTGGTATTGCAAAGAGCTTTTTTTTGTTGTTGTTCCTGGATGATAATGTTCTAAAGATAAATTATAACCAAGCCATATATTTTGTCTTGGTAAAATAGAACATGTTTGTTCTTAATCTTCTAAAATAATTCTTCAAAGATTTTGCCCTCTTATCATCATGTGTAAGTAATCTGGGTATAGTGACTTACTGCATAAAATAACAAGCTGACCCTTTCTATTATTAATCTTCAGATACGCACAGTTCATATACTCTGGGAGCAAATACAGTGGTCATTTTCAAAAGGACTGCTACTTGAAAGGGGAATATAACCAACAGATAATATACTCAGTAAAGTTAATACTTTAATTTGTTTAGGCTCACTTCTCGAGTCACAGTCCCCTCTTTTTTTTTTTTTTTTTTTTTGAGCCAGGGTCTCACTCTGTCTTCTGGGCTAACTCACTAGTTTGGGTAAACTCCTAGGCTCAAGTGATTCTCCCACTTCAGCCTCCCAAGTAGCTGAGACCACAGGTGCAGGCCACCACGCCCAGCTAAGTTTTTATTTTTTGTAGAGACAGGGTCTCACTGTTGATCAGGCTAGTCTCGAACTCCTGGCCTCAAGCAATCCTCCCACCTTAGCCTCCCAAAGTGCTAGGATTACAGGTATGAGCCACGGTGCCCAGCCTCCCCTCATTTTTTTTTTTATTTCAAAATATTTTAGAGTACAAATGTTTTTGTTACATGGATAGCTTTTATAATGCTTAAGTCAGGCCTGTTAGTGTGCCCATCACCCAAATAATGTTCATTTTTGCTACATTAAGTTGTCTTTGGAGTTTTGAACCTGTTTTATGTGATAGAATGGAATATTTAAAAATTCATTTCTCAATGCACTTGAAATGGATATCTACTCTTAGACTAAAATTTTGTCCCATTCTGTGGTCTCTTATATAATATTTGAAGATTTTTTAATGATGATTTCTGTTATGAAACTGCTCTGGAAAACAAGAATTCTTTTACAAAAGGAAAAAAATATTAAGGGGAAGTGAAGAGTTATACTGTTAGCATTGTTATATTTACACTGGATTAAAATTTTGGACCTATTCTCTGGACTACCTTCTAAACTAGCATTATTTTTAAAATATATTTTAGTGGCTTATTTAATTATCTGTGTCAACTGAAATCAATGTCATTTCAAGTTTTAACTATTTTGGTGTATTTTAACTTCCTTAAGTTTATTAAACGTAGAAAATACAGTGTGGCCTTTAATTGGATAAGCAGGGTCCTAAACCCAAAGTGCTAATTTTTACCAGAGATAGAACAAACTAATAAAATTATACATATTTGTGCATGAGTAAGTTTTGATCTGTTATGTGGACAATGTGGAGTCTGGTGTCACTGGTTATCTTTATAAATCAAGTTATTACAATTTGAAACTGAGATGTTGCCCATATTCCCAGCCTCCCTCTCAGTGTGCTTAATAAATTAGCCAACTGATACTCACCAAAACTGTGACTTATGAAGACCTCCTATAAAACCACAGGCCTCTACCTAGTGTATCTCTTCTGATTGCTGGCATTTAAAAGCTGCTTGCTTTTCTGGGACTGTAATGTTAAGTCCGATTTTGGACATAAATGTAATTTATTAATAAACATACAGTAACATAAATGTAGCAGGTCTCAGTGTCTTCCTCTTTGGAACCTCAGACCTAGTGCATGAGTTCCAATCACACATATAATCTCTCTTTTCCCTGTGAAATAAAAGTTCAGATTTCCTGAGAAATAATGTAGAATAATTTTATCTGACCCTTCAAGCATTTTCTTATAAGTTTTAAAAAAATGGGTCAAGAGATGCATTTTTTAACATAAAGCATGGTCTAATGGAACTTTCTGCCGTGATGGAAATAGTCTATATCTGTGCTATCCAATATGGTACCACTAACTATAGCTACTGAGTACTTGAAATATAGCTGGTGTGACTTAGGAACTGAATTTTACGTTTTATTTCATTTCAATTAATTTTAATTTTTAATTAAAATAGCCATATGTAGCTAGTGGTTATCTTGTTGGATAGCACAGCTGTAGAACACCCCTTGAATTTGATACATATGCCCTCACTTGCAAGCTCATTGAAGGACCCCTTCATTACGTGAACTACAATATATAAATTGAAAAAAATTTCTAAACATATAATAGATGTAATGGTACACACCTTACCAACACATTAAGACATTTTAAATTTTTTTATAAGGAAAAAGAAAATAAGTCCGATGGTAAATTTAATGTTGGATGTTGGCTTTTACATAAAAATTGGGATGTAAAATTTAATTCCCTTCAAGGAATATATGTGTTTTTTTGACTTTGAAAAATTCTAGACTATAATAAAATTTTGTATTTTATGAATCTCTTTAATTTTTGTTTTCTGATGAAAGAAAGAGTAATTATAAAGAATTTCAAGTAGTTATGGACAAAATGCAAAACTGACTTCTCACAAATGGTTTCTCCTACAACCCCAGGGAAATAAGGAATTAATTTCTCCTTCCACATCCTGAACATGTACTATTTAAAAATCCCCCACAGTTGTACATGTTTTTGAGCTACAAATTACTATCATATCTTTTTTTCTGAAGGGTCGGAGCTACTTAATGACTGACCACTTCATCTTTTATAGAGAGGAGCATTGTCCTTTAAAAGCATTTTCCCCTTTAAAAGTCATTTCAGTTGCATTTAAGAACATCCATTATTATCCTTCCAGGGAATGCTATTTTTCACTGGGCATTAGAAAAAGATTAATCATCTTTGCCTATCAAGAAGCATAGGCTTTATTAAATCAGTCAGAAACATTAAATTCCAGCTTTACTCACTCTGGTGACCATACCGATGCTGAGTTGAGGAAGAATTTGTGAAAGTAGCATTTGGTTGAAATTGTACGCCTGTCTCTTTAAATCTAAAAAAAAATCCTTTCAGAAGCTGTAGAGAGAAGGTGCTAGAACTGTGTACGATCATGACTGGAAAGCAGGATCCCTCAGTGACTGCCGAATCTTCCCAGCACAAGATAGAGAGGCAGTTCAGCACAAGCCTACACTGGTTCTAGGCAGAACGATGATCCTACCGAACAGATCTCAAATAAAATTAAATTGAGAAAGCAGATCTTTCAAGGGAATGAGGCGGAGGCTCGCTTTTATGTTAAAAGCCACCAGCATCCTCCTTGCTAGACATGGACATGACATTTTTAAAGGAATTATTTGGTTACAGCGTTTTAAGCAAACTGTTCTAAGGAGTCTGTACATTGCATTGTTTTTTCTATTCTTTTTTTCTTTTGCATATATGTAATTCTGGAGGTAAAGAAAAAGCCTGCCAGGGATTCAGAAGGCATCCCACTAGCGATCAGCTGACATTCCTAACTGAAGGCTGCAATGTGTTGCTTATTCATTTTGTACCGTGGGAGCTGCGGGGACTAGCAGAGAGCTAAACTATGCATTTCAAACAGCAGTGCTTGTGCAGAAAGAGGGGTGAGAGAGAGGCAGCCGGCGAGGAAAGAGCACAGCTGGACTTTCTCCTTGTTTTTATCCATTTCTGCAGGATCATGTATTCATAAGGGATGAGGCGGGCCACGGCGATCCCAGGCCTGAGCCGCGGCCTACCCAGTCAGTTCAGAGCCAGGCCCTCCACTACCGGAACAGAGAGCGCTTTGCCACGATCAAATCAGCATCTTTGGTAAGCAAACACCCCTCTACCCACCTTCCCTTCCTTCCCCTCCTCCCCATCTGGCAGCCTCTCGCCCTCCCTGAGCCTCTCTCGGCTTCATGGACGGGAGGAAAGGAGTCAAGAATGTTTTCTCCCTCCTAATAATTTTATTCATTTTAGAAAAAATCTGTTGGCATAGCAACCTGGTCTCAGATATTTTAGCATTGTCTATGGCATGGAAAAAAAAAAAACCTTTGTGTGTGTATGTGTGTGTATTTGTATATGCTGTATGTGCACAATGTAAGGCCTTTGAGATGAAGTTGCTAGTCTATCCAATTTTTTAAAAGCTATTTGTCTTTTCATTGAAATAAATAATGCTAAAAAAATTTTTTTACGGTATTGATGTATGTGTATGCAGGATACTATTCTTTTTGTAAAGATGCATATGTGTCTATAATGTATATACACACACCAAAAGATAAAAGACAATTTTTTTTAAATATATGGTTGCTAGCTAATGTATATAATTGTAGAAAATAAGATACTTGCTTCCCAGGGATGGATTGCTGGTTCGTTCTGGTTCATTCATTTATTTATTGCAACAATGGTAGTGGCTGCACTTCCCCATTTAACCCCTGAAGAATTTCCTGGCACCAATAAAGCAAGGAGGGCTTTGTAGGAGCGGAGAGGGATGATTGTGGAAGAAAAGAGACTGTAGGATTCTTCAGCATTTTTACTATTGCAAATGTGATTGCTGGATGCCCTTGTAGTAGCAAAAGGGGTGTGTGCTGGAAGAGTTAGTTTTCATGCCTCCTCCCCTTGGTCCCCCACGCGTGCGCGTGCGTGTTCTCTCTCTCACACACACACACACACACACACACACTCACATCATTTCACCCTTGGCACTCTTAAACTCTCTTTCGTCTTTTGCTTCTCAGTCTCACTTCTCAGCCATAAAATTATTGAAATATTAGTTGTTTTGCCTAAATTGATGTTAGAGGTCACATGGGCAGGAAGAGTTAGTGTACACTGCTTGGCTGTTACATTTAGAACCTATGATGACATCATCGGAGGCCGACCCAGAAATGATCATTTTTCTTGTCCTATTTTTTAAACCTGATTTCTACTTTTATTTCTCAAGTCTTTTAAAGGCTTCGATTATCTTTGAAATTTATAATGCATTATAATCTTTAAAAGCCCAAATACAAGGAAAATGGAAGTTAAAGCACCTACATATTGCTATGCCTGCTGCTGTCTAAAAACAAGCAATTGAACTTAGACTGCTTATAAATAAGCCCACTTTTAAGATCCTTTATGTAGAAGTTTCTTGTAATCTCTTTGATGGGCAATTTTTCATTTTAAAGGAATGCTGTACTGTGCAATGGAGGTCTTAAAATGTCCACTATGTATTTGCTAATGATAAGCACCTTAAAGATAATGCTTTTGATTCTAAATAAAGCATCATGAGATTATTAAATAATAATTATCTTCATGCCGTGATATCTTACAAAAGAGTAAATATGGTATTTTAGAGAACTGTTACTACTTACCACACACTCTTACAAGACTTGTAACCTTTAACCAGACTTGTTCATGTTGAAATGAGAGGAGAAATAGCAGCCGCTGAGCATCAGAGCACCATCAGCAGGTTTTACATGTGGTGCAGACATTATACCAAGTGGCTTCCCCCCTCTGGGACAGGTTCTCTTCTTTTCTCACTTGCCACACCCTCATTCCCACATCATATATTCATGACCTCTTCTGCCTCCCAGCAAGATATTACTACGGCCATGCCAGCATAATCTCGTGCTCGCATCTGTGAACTCACCCAGGGCTACTCTGTGTGTGTATCAGCCATCACAGTCTTCCTCCCTGTGGATGATAAAAGCTGGCTCCCTACTAGGCCACCTCAGGGCTCTGGACAAAGTCCTCGGGAACCCCTCTGAATCCTACAGGCTTCAGAATGCCCATCCAGAGGACAGCTGGGATCAATCTCGCTGATGGAGTTTTGATTTGCTAAAAGGCCCCTGCCCCGATGTTAAGTTAAAACCAGAATAGCTGATAGGATGTCGCTTTAACCACAAAATTAGTTGCTTTATGGAGTACCCTCTCCAAATGTAGTGCTTTGGGAGTCATGGCTGGGATTGATGGAAGTTTATCAGAGTTCAGTGGTATTTGTATCTAGTGATTTTTAAGGAGGAAAAAAACATGAATGGAAGGGAGAAATGGTATGGTGGTATACAGTTCCATGTCCCGTTTTGGACAATCTTACTATTGGTATGGACCTTTTAATGTCTATTAGCAAGTACTACAATTCTGCTACCCATTATATTATTTTAAAGGCTAGTTCCAACAGCAGTATATAAATCAGGAACACTGGAATATCATAAATTATTTAATTTTTTAAAAATATATCATGAATCCTATTGTTTTTCATGGATCAAATGAAAAGGACTGAAATGACATAAACAACATAAAAGTAAGAGCAGGATCATGGGAAAGTGAAAGTCTAGTATAATCAATAATCAAGTCATTGTTGAAACCTTGCCTCGTTTCTCATAGTTGGTAGCATGATTTATTGATTTATTTATTTTGGTTTTACTCTTTCTTTATAATCTTCTAGGAGAGATGCTAACAAGTCAAAAGGAGGCCTAAAAGTGAACAGTAAAAAGAGGATAAATTTAGAAAATAGTTTTGCAATTACTAGATAAGTAAATGATGACTATATATTTTAAATCAACTTGCAAACTGACCAAAAAATATTTCCGTTCCTAAAATTTGTTTTATGAGCCTACCTATTCAACACAAACCTAACAGAGGCCTAGCTTTGTGCTTTTTCCCCTTAGTATCACTTTCCACACTGTGCTTTTCAATGAGCTTATTGACAAGTAGTTTATGAAGCCCATGGGCTGAGGGCTTGTACTGCTAGATGTTTTTATTAGTTTGGCCCCTTAGTCCTGAGATTTTTGTGTTATTACACACTTCTGCACAGTTGCATTTGTGACAAAGGAAAAGAAGGACTGTAAACCTTGATACCAGAGGAAACCCCAAGGAAACTTTAGAATTCCAATTTTTTATTATAATTTCCTATGGGCAGAGATTATCGACCTTATTTTGAAGAATTAGGAAAAGGAAGGGAATTTCATGGCATCTTTTTTATTTTATCCTTTCTTTTTCTTCTTCTGTAAGAAAGTGTATATTGGGCTGATTTGTTATCTGGGAAAAGGAGTTGCTTATCTAGTCCTTCAGAGTTATTAATCTGACTTCTTGGACCTTTGAGATGTGCCTTCCTTGGGTTTTTATGGACAGCCTAATATTTTAATTAGATTAGTGACCCATAAGGGTGTTTTTAGCTCTTGCTACATCTGATGTCATTTCTTCTGAAAACTTTATAATGCGCTGGGTCCCTGGCAGTTTCCGTAGTGGATGTTAGTATAAAGAGCACTAAGGCCATATCGATCAGACAATTCAGCTTTTGGCCTTCTGAAGGAATTCTTGCTGGAATGCAGTGGTCTTACTGCACAGGTGAATTTGTGTTAGAACACACATTAGGGAGATGGGCACGAGAGGGAAACTCAGTGTGGAATCCCCATGAAAGCATGTGAGAGAAAGTGGTTATTGTTCTATCATTGCAAATATAGATTCATTTACCAGATTCAGTAGAAACAATTATAAAAAGGGTGTCTTCATTTGTATTTTTAAAAATGCAACCTAGTTATGTAGCTAATTCTGAAATTAGATATCTGAATGAGTTTGATACATAAGAATAAAAATATTAGAGCCTTAGCAGTAAATGCTACTGTTTCACCTCTCATAAGCCCGGTTGTTGTTCTCTTTCTAAATGCTTGAAAATGTGTTCTCTTCCTGGGTTGTATACCAGAGGATGCTTATCAAAATATTGCATATCTCTTTCCATATTTTTGGCTTCTTAACTCACTAAGATCATTACCGATACCATTTTTCACCTTTGCTGTCCAATCTGCATGCCCAACTCACATGGCCAAAGTCTCTCAATAAACCTCTGTTGAATAAATGAATGAATGCATGAGTTGCTTCTAGTCCTGCTGATCACATGAGAATTTGGATTTACAAGTGTGCATTTCAGAGTTCTCCACATAACATTTTCTGTTATAAGACAAAATTGCCTGTTAGCAATTATTACTTTCAGTAAGAACTTAAAACATTTTTTCCTTAGGTGTTCTAAAGAGTGGAATGGTAAATGTCTAATGCCAAAATGTGAATCGTTGTATTCTTTTTAAGAACTTGCTATAAATTTCATTTGTTTGAAGTGCTGAGGGTGGCCACTTTTATCATATGCATTATTTTGATTCTTATAAATTATTAATCTTATAAATTGGCTTTGATCTCTTAAGAGGGTAACATTATGAGCCACCATGCTCCTGTTATGTTCCGTAAGTTGCTTATTAGCCTTCTAGTGCAGTGTTGTATACATGGTAGGGACATGCTACACTTTCAATGAAGTAGTTTGTTTTAGGGCTAATTTTTTCTGAAATTAAATAGGGTAGCATTGAACAGCTGTAGAAACTTCCCGTAAAAAGTTTCAGTCCACCTTTTCATGGTTACTTATTTATTTATTATTTATATATTATAGACATATGAAATGAGTAATAATTCAAGTTCAGAAATTTTATGTATTTAATCTTATAATCCAGAACCTGGATATAGGTATAGTTTTATTATTAAATGCCCTTTCTCTTGGATCCACTTATTCTGATCTATGTCTCCATCACTGGAAACACTACACAGAGGGGGGAAAAGAGACATATTTCTCAGGGCCTGGCATGAGAAGGAAGGAAACCAACATATGTTGAACATTTCCTGCATGTCAGACACCTTGCTAGGCACTTCCACATGTGTTATCTCATCCCGTTGTCTGACGCTGAGGAAGATAGTAATGGTTCCTCTTTATGTATGAAGAAATTGAGAGACTTCAAAAGGTTAAGTAATTCGCCCAAGGTCAGTTATATAGTAAAGGACTGAATGAGGGTTTTTTCCATGCAACCTACTGGGTTTGGCAAGATGGCACTGCCCACTCTTAGTCGATCACATTTTTGAGACTACCATTGTAAAAACTATAGTCACTACATCTCCAAAACTTTCTCCCATTTTCAGACTTACTCAGTTCGTAATTTGGACTTACCACTCTCTCCAGGTTTGACTTTTTTGGGTGTTGATTCCCTCCATGACTTTAGAACAGAAAGCAATCACTTGTTTTCTGCCTTGGTGTTGTGAACTTCCCCAGGCAATTTAAGATCCATAGGAATCCAAGGCCTTACAAAAATTAAAGAAGTAAATTATATGTGAAAACACTTGGTAAACCATAAGCATGATAAAATTATGGGCTATTTTTTTTAATTCTGTTGGCCATATAGTATATTCTAAAGACACAACATAAACAAATAAACACACAGACATACATAACTGTAAAGAACATTTTTTATATATTCATGTTAGACTTTGACAACTAAAACATCTGGTTATACTTTTATTTAAATTCATCTATCTAGCTTGAGCATAGAATTATAAAACTTAGTATCTCTGTGTGTACTCAAAAAGACAATTTGAAACTTAGAAAGTTTGGTTGTGACAAATGAAAGATGATGTTAGGGGTTTAAGACGGTAATTATCCAAATTATGGGAAGGATTCAAAAGCACAGTGTGTCTCCTGGAGCTCAGTGATGTACAATGATGCAGGCTGAGCTTTGTAATTTGTCTCTGCCACGTCCTTGTACCAGGTGATCTGGTAGGCAGTAGGACTCCTCTCTTTACGGAGACCTGCCCATCAATTCAGATAGAAGATGTTCCTGACACAACTCATTTCTACTTTATCTTTAGGCCTCCTGGTTTAGCGAAATGGCCATCCTGAGAATATTTTGTTGGCTACAAGCCAATGCGTATGACAAGTTTTAAATGTGTCATGATAGCTTTAGAGTGTGCCATGTCCCAGCTTTGGAAATCTGATTAAAGAAGGAATACTAAAATAAGAAAAAAAGAAGTATCTGGATAAAACATATCTCAAACTCATTACCCTAGAACAGACATTTTATGCCATCCGTATTTTTCTGAAAAAACAGATAAATTCAGAAAGGACTAAATGGTATCCTTTCTGTTGATTGGAATTGTTTTTACCCTAAAAGTGAACTTTAGAAAAGCGTAAGCATGAGAAAGTGAAATTTATACATATATTTCAAACTATTTTTTTCCTTTTATCAAGAAATAAGTCCATAGGCCGGGCGCGGTGGCTCACGCCTGTAATCCTAGTACTCTGGGAGGCCGAGGCGGGCGGATCGTTTAAGCTCAGGAGTTCGAGACCAGCCTGAGCAAGAGCGAGACCCCGTCTCTACCAAAAATAGAAAGAAATTAATTGGACAGCTAAAAATATATAGAAAAAATTAGCCAGGCATGGTGGCGCATGCCTGTAGTCCCAGCTACCTGGGAGGCTAAGGTAGGAGGATCGCTTGAGCCCAGGAGTTTGAGGTTGCTGTGAGCTAGGCTGATGCCATGGCACTGTAGCCCGGGCAACAGAGTGAGACTCTGTCTCAAAAAAAAAAAGAAAGAAAGAAAGAGAGAAGTCCATTTTTTTAAAAAACACATTATTGTGATAAGAAAATAGATCATTTGTTTGGAGTGTTAGGTACCTTTTTGGTGAGGCTATCTTTTTTTGGTCTTGATATCTTCTGCTCTTATTCCTCACACTTTAAAGAGGATTGTCCTTCAGAAAAGAGAAATGAATATGAAACCTAGTGTTGGTTTTAGCTGGAAAGGTTTCAAAGTTCGGCTAATGTTTAATGGTCTACTTTGATAATACTATCCAGTTACAGAACAGCACTCTCCTGATTATAAGGACTCAGTCTAGTATGCAGGGCCACCTTGTAAAAAGATCAGAGAAACAAACTCTTCTTTGTATAAAATACACTTTGACCCATAAACTGAAAATAGTATAGAAAATTAATAGCAGTATGAAATTTCCCAGTAAAACTCATTTGGGTATAAAAGTTGGGGAGCAATGCCTTATAGTAGATAGAAGTGACTCAATACTTAGTGAAGAAGAAAACCAAAGTTATAGTCCTGAAATTAAGATGTTTTTCTAAAGTAGATAGGAAAAATGAGAAGGAAGTGATCAGAGACTCTAATGGGAAAATAAAGAGGGATGATAAATTGAAGGAAAGACTGGAAAATCACAAAAGTCTTGTTCCTTTACAAGAGGTACCAGAATACATGTTTGCACTCTTTAATTTGTTGGATATTTACTTGAGAATGAGTTAAGGAAAAGTTACTAAGAAAAGTCGCCATCAGAAAATCATAGAAATGCTTTCTTCTCCTAAGGACAGCAAATGAATGTATTACAATTAGTTAACATCTCTTTTATGGGGAAGGAGGGGAGAGACATGATTTAAGAGAAGAGATCTCTCTCTCTTCTCCTCCCTCTCTCCCTCTCCCCCTCCCCCTCTCCCCCTCCTCTCCCATGTTAAGAATAGGAAATAAATCATGTTCAGATTATTTTAAAAGGATAATCAGGGTTCCTGTGACTATTAGAGACATGATCCTTTAAAAACAACAACAAAAATGATTCTCAAGTGGAGACCGAAGGAACGTTTGGCAATCTCTGGAGGCACTTTTGGTTGTCATGACTGGAATGGTGCTGCTAGCTTCTAGTGGGTGGACACCAGCGATGCTGCGAAGCATCCTACAGTGCACAGGATGGGCCCCATCACAGAAAGTTAGCTGACCCGTCGTCAATAGTGTCAAGGTTGAGAAATCTTGGTACAGTGGAAACAGCATGGGTCTGGACTCAGCTGGAAATAGGCCTAATTCCCAGCTCCACTCCTTATTAGCTCTGTGACCTTGAGCATATATATGATAGTATATCACAAATATGTAAATGTATTTTGACTAAACGAATAAATTATTTCCTTCAAGTCTCAGTTTTTGCATCTATAGTATGGGGGTAACTCCTACCTCATGAATGAATAAAATGAATACGTGAATAAGATGGTTTTGAGAATTAGGGATGAAGTATATAAACAGAACCTAGCATATCCTAGCACTTTGAGAGGCCGAGGCAGGAGAATTGCTTGAGGCCAAGAGTTCAAGACCAGCCTGAGCAAAAGCAAGACCCCATCTCTACAAAAAATAGAAAAATTAGCCAGGCATGGTGGCGTGCACCTATAGCCCTGCCTACTTGGGAGACTGAGACAGGAGGATCCCTTGTGTCCAGGAGATTGAGGTTGCAGTGAGCTATGATGACACCACTGCACTCTGCACTCTAGCCCAGGCAACAGAGTGAGAACCTGTCTCCAGGAAAAAAAAAAAAAACACTCAGCACAGTGCCCTCTACAGGTGAGCATTCAGTAAATAGTAGGTAAATTGACGGTGACAATGATAAATAAAATTATGCAAGGAGGCCCTTCTACTTTGCCTGAAAGTTGGTCTCCCATGAACAGGGTTACCTGAGTTCTGTTCCCCACCCCAATTCAGGTTACACGGCAGATCCATGAGCATGAGCAGGAGAACGAGTTGCGGGAACAGATGTCAGGTTATAAGCGGATGCGGCGCCAGCACCAGAAGCAGCTGATCGCCCTGGAGAACAAGCTGAAGGCTGAGATGGACGAGCACCGCCTCAAGCTACAGAAGGAGGTGGAGACGCATGCCAACAACTCGTCCATCGAGCTGGAGAAGCTGGCCAAGAAGCAAGTGGCTATCATAGAAAAGGAGGTCAGTGTGTGCACACATGCCTTCGTGCCACAACCTAGCCTAGCCTGCTGTAGTCAGTGGCACGATAGCAGGAGGCAGGAGCAGTGTGCCTGTGGGTGATGGGGGAACATTATTGCTGGGGGGCTGGGGCGAGCGTGGTTTCCAGGTTTCATGGGGCTACTTAAAGTTGTCATTCAAAGCTAAGATAGCAACTGAAGATACATATTGCATTCTTGTCCATTCAAATATATTCCAAGCATTGGCCCCTTGATGGTGGTCTGGGTACAAGTAAAGGGAAACAAGGTGCTGCTATCTTCTGAGAATTTGCACAGCACAGATCTGTACTGTGCCTGCCACGGCCACAGTCCTCTTCAAAAGAAAACT
>NW_012148775.1:617235-618390 GCF_000956105.1 Propithecus coquereli | reverse complement strand
AAAAAAAAAAAAAAAAGCCTTTATTATAATGCTTAGTTCTGCTTTTATCCCATGAATTTTTTTGTGTTCAATGAAACATGTTTATGGTTCACCTCCTTTGTTTCCCCATAATTGGGAATGTATTTTTTAGTGGTAGAAATTTCTCTTTTTTTAAAATGTCAGAGAATCAGAAAAAATATTTCTTTGTTTTGTATTACTTATTTGTTAAAAAAATAACACATTATTCACCACTTATGGACTGTCTTAATGCATTGGGGAATACAGACAGCTGAATTCTGCGTGTGAAGAACAGATTCATCCTAGATTGTTATTTATTATTTTATCAGGCAAAGGTAGCCGCAGCAGATGAGAAGAAGTTCCAGCAACAAATCTTGGCCCAGCAGAAGAAAGATTTGACAACTTTCTTAGAAAGTCAGAAGAAGCAGTATAAGATTTGCAAGGAAAAAATAAAAGAGGTAAGGGCACCAATATTTGTAGTCCCCAAGTTGCCATTAGAATGGTTGTGATCAATATTCTAATCCCACAAGTCTCAAACTTTACATTAGAATCACCTAAAATGCTATCAAGACAGATTGCTAAGCCTACCCCCAGATTTTCTGGGGTAGAGTTTAAAAATGTGCATTACTAGCAAGTTCCCAGGTGATGCTGAGGCTGCCAGTTCAGAGACCGCATTTCAAGAACCATTGCTGTAACTCCAAACCATTCTTATCTACTTCTAATTTATTTTCCACACCTCAGCCAGAGTGATCTTTTCAAACCTTAAATCTGGTCATATCACCTCATGGTTTTAAGATCCACTGGCTTGGCTTTGCTCTCAGGACAGGTCAAAATCCTAGAAGTCCCTACATGATCTGCTGCTCCCAGCCTTCCCTTCCAGCGTCATCTCACACCAGCGCTTCTCCCACCCTACCCCACTCTCTGCTGCTCCGGATGTCTATTGGTCATCTTTCAGTTCCTCAAATTTATCATATCAAGCACCACCCTTCCCCAAGTTCTTTGCACATACTGTTTCTTCCTCCAGGACTCTCTCCTTAACCCCAAGCCCTCCCTGACCACAATTCTGCTCAGTTAATTCCTACTTCTTCTCCTTTTAAGATATAGGATTGGTGGCCGGGCGCGGTGGCTCACGCCTGTAATCCTAGCTCTCTGGGAGGC
>NW_012148775.1:590180-616917 GCF_000956105.1 Propithecus coquereli | reverse complement strand
AATAGCCCAACTAAGAAGGTTCCCATTCTCTCCATTTTCTCTTAGTTATTGGCTTGAGCCTAATTATTATATCATAATAGAGAGAGGTTGCCGGATCACAGAGATAGCCTTGATTTCTCAGTAAGAAATTTTGAGATTTTCTCAGCTCTAACTGCCTCGACCAAAATAGCTATCTTTGGTTTCATAACACTAGAGCTTTTAACTATACATTTATTCAATAACTATTTGAGTTACTTACCCTCCTAGCTGGTAAGCATCATAAGATCAGAGGCCATGTCTTTGTTCATGACTATGTCTGTGTGTCTAGTACATGTGAATATTTTTTAAATGAATGATTGATTCTGGAATGTTTGGTTGAAGACCACTAGAATGGACTCAGAGGGTCCTCCTGAGGAACTGCAATTTGATCTGAAAGCTCAAATTTCTTCATTTCTCCTTTTACCAGTGCTTACAGGTAACTTGCCTACAGTTCCATAGGCTTTTCTTCTCATAAAACTTAGGATTTCTTATTTGTAGACTTACTAAGTATGTTAAGGTTTAATAAAATTCAATATGAGGCATTATTTTAGTACATGTGAAATCATGT
The DNA here is from genome assembly GCF_000956105.1 of Propithecus coquereli. Taxonomy (NCBI): domain Eukaryota; kingdom Metazoa; phylum Chordata; class Mammalia; order Primates; family Indriidae; genus Propithecus; species Propithecus coquereli. The sequence goes on along the minus strand of NW_012148775.1, from coordinate 616,331 downwards.
GTTTGAGCTCATGTTCTGATTTGTAGGTTAGCAATACAGGACTTAGCAAGGTTCCTCTCCAGTTGTTTTTTAGTTAGGAAGTGAAAGCAAGTGGGTTGGGGGCTGGCTCTTAGGATCTTTTGCCCTGCCCAGGTAAGCCACTCGTAATTGTTGGGCCTAACGGGAAATTGTATTTTATCCTCTCTGGCGGAATGGGGAGAATCTCCGACACCATAAGGACTAGAAAACCAGGGTTTAGAGAGAAATAGCCCAACTAAGAAGGTTCCCATTCTCTCCATTTTCTCTTAGTTATTGGCTTGAGCCTAATTATTATATCATAATAGAGGGAGGTTGCCGGATCACAGAGATAGCCTTGATTTCTCAGTAAGAAATTTTGAGATTTCCTCAGCTCTAAATACCTTCCTTATTTCTGACTCCATGTGTCCACTCACGCCCTGGAGGCCATACGTTATTATGGCCACCATTTTGAGCTTTTGTAACACTGAGATGTTTGGAGATCTCATGAACTCTACCTTTAGAAGATTCTCCCATAGAACAGCATTCAAGAGAGTTCCCACTTAGTCCTTAGGCATAAGGCTGTTTTGGGTTCACCATATTCAGATTTATGAGCACAGAAGACCATGGACCTGAACTTCTCAGTCTCTCAACATGTTCATGAAGAAAATCAAGGCTAAAGCCAATTTCAGATAGCCTCACTCAGCCTTTCTGTGCAAAGCTAATATTACTCCTTATGAATTAAAGCTTAATTCAGACTATCTAAGGTGGCATGCATATTTAGATATTGACATACTTAAGGTATTGTTTTTGGAATGACAGATTAATCTTCATTATCCCCACTGTTGATAGATAACAGGCGTATGGCTAATACAGAAAAATAGGTGGTCCAGAAATAATTTATTCTTGATTTTGGAGTGAACTTTTATGATCATATTTGAATTTGGGTGTGTAGTCTAGTGGTTAATGCCAAAGCTAGTAGTGAAGTCACAGCATAAAGAGATGAGTCACCCAGCCTTCCTGTTGTGATCCCAGCCTACTCCACGCTGGAAATGGCACTTTCTCTTATTGACTCAAAGATTTCACTTATGACTTCACTGGAACAGGATAGTTGAAAGTTGATTTACAAAGTCTTCTTGGCTAAGAGAGAAAATAAGTAGTGTATAGTGTCTGCATTATAAAATATTAAGTAAAATAGGTGTTAGCAATACCAAATATTACAGATCAAGCTTGTCAGTACAAACAGAGTACACTGTACTTTCTCTAAAAGTAGTCTTCTTATTTTCACCATAGATTAACATCTTAGCTGTTCTGATTCACTGCTTTCTTCCCTTTGCCCAGATGTATGGAAAAATTATGAATTTTGTTCTTTTGAAAATATAGGTGGTTTATTTACCCTCTAATCCTAAATGAAGAATGCTTTTTCTTGAAATTCAAACTAGTGACATTTGCATCGTCACCTCTTGTCTTTGGGATCTGTCCATTTCTCTCAGTCTTTTCACCACGTCCTTTGTCCAAGCAACTATCATCTTTTCCTCTGGATCTTTGCAGTAGCCTCCAGCTGTCTCCACGGACATGCTCTTCCCTCCTCCAATCTGTTCTCCACATGGCAACCAGTAATCTTTTCAAAATACATCTCATTATGAGACTCCCACATATATAAAATCCATTTTTCCAGTGTTAAAAGTCACTGTCCCTAACTTGGCCTATGAGGCCTCAATGGTCCTGCCTGTCTGGCCACCTTCATCTCCTGTCACACTGCACCAGCCACTCTGACCTTCTTTCAGTTCTGGATCACACCATGGTTTTTCCTTCCCCACCCTAAGGGTTTTGCACATGCTGTTTTCTCTGCCCACCGTATTCTTCCTTCTCCTTTTCTACCAGTTCACTCCTGCCAATTTTTAAATTTCAGCTTAATTGTTCACAAGGTCAAATATTTTTTATTAATCGTTCTTATAGGACCAAGTACTTCCTCTTCACAGCAGTTATCACAGTAATTTTTAGTTCATGTCTGTGGTTCTTTGATTAATTTTTGATTCTATAGTATAAAGCTCTATGGTTTCAGATACGATGTTCTGCTCACCATTGTATGCTGTGCCTTACACAGTGCCTGTCACACGGTAGGAACTTAGCGAGTGTGTGTTGATTGAGTGGATAATTTCTGAGAGTGAGAAGCAAGAGATACGGAAACTCACAAGTATCCGCCTCAATTAATGGGGGGAGAAAAGTTGAGGGAGGGATGTGTAACACCAAGCCTTGCCGTATTTACATTTTCATTTGCTTTCGAAATAACATAATCTGCAGTTACAATAAGCAACCGGCTTGTTTTTATTTTTCTTTTCAAGGAAATGAATGAGGATCATAGCACACCCAAGAAAGAAAAGCAAGAGCGGATATCCAAGCATAAAGAGAACTTGCAGCACACGCAGGCCGAAGAGGAAGCCCACCTTCTCACTCAACAGAGACTGTACTACGACAAAAACTGTCGTTTCTTCAAGCGGAAAATAATGATCAAGCGGCATGAGGTGGAGCAGCAGAATATTCGGGAGGTATTTATTAAGTTCATAACTGTTGTTATTAACTTAGAAGACAGAAAGCTATGTGAGGGTCATGACCATGTCTGTTGTCCATTCCTCCTATATCCTTAGCCTTTATAGCCTTTAGCACAGTGACTGACACAGAGTAGGTACACAAAAGTAAGGAAATGAGTTTACCATCAATGAGAGAAAGCCCATTTGCAGAACAAGGAATCAACTTTTTCTAAATAAATGTAATAGAATTTTATTGAACACATGCAATAAACCATATCATGTAATAAAGAATCAAAAGAAGTAGCACAGAGAATTTTTGCTTTCAGCCTGCTCATCAAGAACTTGTGTTTTGTGACTGCACGTGAAACATTTAAATAACAGTGTGATGCTCTAAAATTAAGTTCATTCATTTAGTTGTCCAGCACTCGGAGTACCTCTTTTGTGCCAGGGCCACTGAGCATCTATACTCCCTGCCTTCACGTGGCCCTAAGTCTAAGGGGAGAAATAGACATGTAACAGACTAATTTCAACATAATATGTTAGGTACAATAATAGACCTAGAAATAAAGTATCATGGGCCTACTGTCGTGAAAGGGCTTGGAGGATTCAGTGATTGATGAGACGTTGAGCATGACCAGAGTTCTGAGCGTGTGGAGTGGAGCGCAGAACAAGAGTGGTTGGAAGAAGAATGTGAAGGGCCTTGTTTCAGGCAAGGCATTTCCATTTTAGCCTGAAGACAGTGCGTGGCCATCAGAGGTTTTTAAGCAGGGGAGTGACATGATGAGACATTTCATTATTTGGAAAAATTAGCATCTCAGTGTGAGAGATGGGCTGGAGCAGCAAGAAGCAAAGTATAGTGACGTCAGCCGAAACGCACTTTCTCTAGTTCTAGCCTGGAAGATGTTATGTGGACAGAGAGAGGAGATTAGCTCTCAGGGATATTTCTGAAGGAGAACTGACAGTAATTATGACCAAGTGGATGTGGGAATTTCAGAAGAGGAAGTCAAAAATGACTTCCAAGTTTCTAATTTGGAAGGTTGGATGGATATGACGGCATTCACTGAAATGAGGAATACAGAATGGGAATCAGTTGCAGATAATAAATTCAACAGGAAGTCATGGCAACCTGGAGTAATCAAAGAAAACCTCATAAAGGAGCTAGCACATTGGTAAAAGTATCAAACTTTGATTAAAAAAAAATTGTTAGCCTACATAAGGGAAACAAGTACTTCAAGCAGAGTTAATGGAACAGTGAATTGGTATAAGCTTTTTAGAGAGCCGTATTAAGATAGGAAGAAACAAGAGAGTGAAGCAAACTAAAATTTGTTGAACATATATAATTATAGGCCAGACTCAGGCTCTTTATATGTGTTATCTTATTGGAAGAGGGAGAAACTGCTGAATTTTTTTTGATTAGGTCCGTGATACAGGTAAAATTTTCCTTTTTGGTAATCTCCTGAGAGATTAGCCCAGTTTGGCAGTGATACACAGATTGATTAGAACATGGATTCTCAGTGGGGACAATAATGGGTTCTGGTCAGGGGCAGGTGTCTTAGATATCCTGACAGCTTGTGGCAGTCTGCAGGGCCACAGTTCATAGACAGATGCACAATCTATTTGTGGTATTAACATTTCAGTGATGGGAATGATTAAAGGGGAAAAAGTCTTAAAAAAATTCCTTATGGAGTGATAATGAATACAAAAACTTGAGAAACACTGGATTAGAGGGAGGAGACTTAGAGGCAAAGATCAGGTGGTGGAAAATAGGGTATGGCTAGTCTGGTGGTAGTAACTATCAAAAGAGAGGTGAATTTGAACTCAATTTGAAGTATATAATCACTAGCACTCTGGGACGCCGAGGCGGGAGGATTGCTTGAGCTCAGGAGTTTGAGACCAGCCTGAGCAAGAGCGAGACCCCGTCTCTACTATAAAGAAATTAGCCAAACAACTAAAAATAGAAAAAATTAGCCAGGCATGGTGGCGCGTGCCTATAGTCCCAGCTACGTGGGAGGCTGAGGCAGGAGGATCGCTTGAGCCCAGGAGTTTGAGATTGCTGTGAGCTAGGCTCATGCCACGGCACTCTAGCCCAGGCAAGAGAGTGAGACTCTGTAAAAAAAAAAAAAAAAAGATGAAATATATAATCAATACGACTTGGCATACAATAAGATATGAGAGAAAAGATGAGGATAGAATCAAAATCATTTCTAGGGTTTAAGACTCAGGGAAATGTAGATTTTGGGTAGAAATAGAGAAGCTTAGAGAGAGGTTAAGAAACTGACTTCGGTACTGGACCTATTGAGTTTGGCAGAAGTAAAAAATCAAAACGAAAAAGTCCAGTAGCCAGTCGGAAATAAGGTATTTGGGATTCTTTTCATGTGGCAATTTTTATTGTTATTCTAATAACACATACTTGGAGGAATTCTAAGGCTAAGGGGACAATTAGTATTAATAAAAGCTATAGAAGATAATTACTCCCCAAAATGGATAAAAACTGTGTTTGTTGGCTTCATTAGTATTAGGTTCTAACCAATTGAGCCAAGAATAACTCTGTAATGATATTTTTCTTGAGACTCCAGAGTTTCCTTTGTTTAGTCTTAGAGCCACCTTCATGAAAATGTCCAAAGCTTTTTTTTTCTGTTTACAAAAGTAGTAAAAGAACATTGAAGGGTGCGGTAGCACACGCCTATAATCCCAACTACTCAGGAGGCTGAGGCAGGAGGATTGCTTGAGCCGAGGAACTCAAGTCCAGCCTGGGTAACATAGCAAGACCTCAAAAAAAAAAAAAAAAAAAAATGGAAAAAAGACAAATACAGAAAAGCATAAAGCTAGGTAGTGAAAGTTCTTCTTAACAGCTTTATTGAGATACCATTCACATATAAAAATTATACATATTTAAGGTATACAACTTGGTGTTTTGATGTATGTATACGTTGTCAAGTCATCGACATATTCAAGCTAATTGACATATCCATCACCTCCACATAGTTACCATTTGTGTGCATGCATGCATGGTAAGGAGGAGACATAGGAAGATTTAGGATCAGTCCTCTTAGCAAATTGCAAGTATGCAATACAATATTGTTAACTGTCATCACCATGTAGTACATTCAATCTCCAGAAATTATTCATCTTGTGTAACTGAAACTTTTTATCATTTGACCAACATCACCTCATTTTCCCCTTTTTTGATAATACCATTCCACCCAGTCTCTACCCTGAGATAGTCACAGATACTTTTCTCCTATGTATTAAATACACACGTGTAGCTCTTATATTATATATGACTTTAACCTTACAAAAATGAGATGACTTTTGTATCAGTAGGGTTATTTGACTTGCAAGAAATAGAAACAAACTCTGGCTGACTTAAGCATGAAAAGGAATTTGTTGGAAGGATATGGGGTAGGTGACAAAGCTGAAGAACCAAGCCGGAAAAGATGAAGATCCACGCTGGAAAAGCCACTCCATGACAGAGAGCAAGAGCTCACGGACACTTCCCAAGACACTGCCATTTGGATGTGTCTCCTCCAACTGCATTTAATCTTTGTATCATTTCTGTTCAAAATTCAAATTCTAGGAGAGAGAGAACTTGATCAGGTAATGTGTCTCACCCTGACTCAACGCTCTCTCTGATTCCTGGTAGAGTCCAGTCAGTAGTTTCTCAAAGCAAAAAAGGAGTCTGTACACAGAAGCAGGAAAATGAATGCTGAGCCTACAAAAAGTAACATATGTCCTCTTTATTGTTCTGTAACTTTTACCCGCATTTACTATCGAGCATATACAGCTCTGCCTCATTCTTTTTAACCTAATAGTATTTTGTTATATGGCTATAAAATCATTTATTTAATGAGGCACTTCTCAGTAGACATTTTGTTGAAGTTTTGCAATATTACTAACCATACAACGGAGAACATCTTTGTACATAGATGTTTTTACATGTAAACAAGTATTTTTGTAGGATATATTCTCAGAAGTGGAATTTCTGAGTCAAAGAGTATATACATATAAATTTTTACATAGATACTGCCAAATTGCCCTCTCAAGGGGTTTATACTCCCACCAACAAAGCATAAGAGTGCCTGTTTTTCTGTATCTTTGCCTAAACTAAGTATTAGCAGTCCTTTTAATTAGTGAAAACATTTAAGAGGATCACTGTAAACTGGGTTGAGCCTCTTCCTCTATCACCGCCACACACAGATGCTATCTTCTGACCAGTGTTGAAACCAAGAACTGAAACTAAGAAAGCATTAAATGTCATAGGCTGACAGAATCTCCATTTAAAAGTTTGAATTCTAGTTTTTACTCTAGTTTTTAGCTTTAGTGGGTATGAGGATAAAAATTTGGCATGAGTGAGATTAACTGCTTAGAATACAGTCAGGGAAGGGGATTTTAGGGGACGCACCTGGAGCTCCATCTGATACAGCAGGTAGCTTCACAGAGTATGGTAATATGTTAGATGCATGAAAAGTATGTGTGTTTCAACACTCAGCTCACGCCCAGCTTAGCGAGATGCTCACAGTGTGTGATGTGGGCTGAGGGCAAGGAAGCTGTATGTCTCTCACCTCACACTCCCTCCAGGACATATATAATATTATCTTTGCTCTGCTCATTTTGTTGAATTTTATAAGCTAAAGGTGAACATGATATTGCTCTAATGTATTAAACTGATTGCATCATTTGTAAAGCAACCATTGCCCATGTCTGCAGCAGAAGAATTCTGCAGAATATTGTATCACAGACTGAAAAACAGGACAATATAAGTAATTTATTGGGAAATCTTTTAATGGAAAATGTTCAAAAGCTGAAAACCTGAGTTTAGACTCAGTTCTGCTTTATAGACATTGTCTGACCTTATGTTAGTCCCTCAATTCCCAAATGCCTATCACATATAAAAGGGGTAAATCCTTGCAGTCTTACCACTTCCCAGGGTTGCACTTAGGATTGAATGAGATATATGAAATAACTTTTAAACATTGAAAGCACATTACACATTATCATGTAGGCACAGCACTTGGCTCATAGCAAGCTGAATAATATTTGCCCCATGATTTAAATTTTATAGACAGCTTACTATCTTACACTTCAGCACCTCAGATGTACGAATTAAAGGGAACAACTTGCAATTGTAACAGAAAAGTCATTTCAGTACCATGCTTCTCTCTTTTAATGGTTTATGAAAACTAGATTTAAGATATTATATGCCAGATACTCATTTCTGAATACAGAAAAATAATGACATATTTATGTATTCTGAAACATTTTCTTATAGTCTTTCATTTCATCTTCACAAGCATGGTAGTTGACATGGTGGGTGCTGTTATCCTCACTTTACACCTGAAGCAACTAAAATGTAGATTAAGAGACTTGCCCAAAACCATACATAATGAGTTCGTGGAGGAGCTGAAACTGACTCACACCCTGAGCATTTTTCCATTGATTCTCAAACTTTGGTATAAATCAGAATTAGCTGGGTACCTTGTTTAAACACCAATCACTTGTAACTCAGATAATTCTGATGTAGATATTCTGTGGATAGTATCCTGAAGCATTCCATTACACATGAAGAGAAGCACTTGATCTCCTTTCAAAGTGTTCATTTGCTTTGTGTCTTTTATTCCCCCCTCCCACCCCCATGAGTTTCAAGGCTGTGGGCAGCTTAGACTCAGTTTGGACTTCTCAATTTAGGAACGTGTGGGATGTCTAAATGCCCAATATTGGGATTCCTGGCACACAAAGGTCAAAAGTGATGTAGTGACCTAGGAACAGAACCTTTGTTAATTTAAAGAGCTTTCCTTAGCTTTCTCTTGATCATTGGTCTGGGATAGCTTTAGTCTGTGGGAAGGGCTCAGTGTCCTTTGGTGCCACCTAGGGGCCCGTTACCAATTTTTAAAAGAAATTTGATGGTTCCAGGTAAACAAGAAAAATAAAACAAGGAAAAGAAAAACACAGAAGGAGATGGGGAGAGAAGCTCTAGGACATTATCTTTTATTCCTGAAAACAAATTTAAATTGCATTGATACTCTGGATATTTCCACACTAGAAACTAAGGTCCATGAGGGAGTGGACTTGTTCACTGTTCTTTCCCTAGTGCCTGCAACAGTGCCTAACGCATAGTAAGTGCTCAACAAATATTTGTTGAATAAATAAATGAACGATTAATGACTGTGCTCTGGTACTAGGTGCTGTGCTATTTAAAGGATTTCTCTTCAAATGGATGGGGGCCCAAGTATGCAAGATATTCTCGGCCACACCAATATACAAATGTTATTGATATTTCTATGAAAATATAAATGACTTGCATTTTCTCTCATGGTGGATGCCATCAGAGAAGAGAGGCACCCTGTTGTTCTAATTTAAAGTCCAGCTCAAAAGCTCTCTCCTTTCCTTGACCTTTTAACTAATACTAATACCACCAAAAATATTATAGCATAAAATCTTAACCTCATTTATAACACGTATCACTTCCAACCTTGCTTTCTCTTTTTTTTCACTTGCACATTTCCCTGTATTAATTAAAATTCTTTTGTTTGCATGTTAACTGAAATTTATTTGAGCTAGCTTAAGCCCAAACCAGGGAATTTGCTATAGAACTATAGGAATGTCTCATAAAACCCAACAGCAGTAGTACAGCTGGACTTACAGGAGGGTTTAGGAACCAGTGAGGAACTTAGGCATCGATATATTCCCTGCACTGCTGTCTTTCTTTCTTATTCTTCTTGCTCTGAAGCCCAGCTTTCTCTAATCCTCAGCCCTCATAGCAGCAAACGACTGCCACGTATGTAGTTTCTATATGCCCTTCAGTTTCAGCCACACACAGAGATGAACTGGTTCTGAATGCCAAGTCCAAATTCTTAGTAGAGAAAATAGACAGGCCCAGGTTGGGCCACCATCTTCCTCTGACTCAAGTCAGCTTTGAGCCGAACATATACATCGATAAATGTCTATTAAACTTCCCTATACAAGTGTTAGCAAGTAGAAAACAAAAGTCATGGCTTAATAAACATTTTTATGTCCCTAGAACACATGGTTCGATCTGTATATATATAATGCCATTTAGGAAATATTCTTGAAATGGTGAATGAAAAGTTTTACCCAACTTCCCCTTTTTTTCTAGTTTGCTTTCCTTTCCCCCTTGAACAACAACAAAAAGACAGACAGACATGAATAGAACTGAAAAAGCAGAGTGGTTAGATCTAGAAATGATTGAACAGACTAATGGGAAAGATGAAAGAGGAGGGAGCTCATCAGTTTTTTCTCAGCATGCTGAACTCTGAGTTTTAAAAAATAGATAATTGGCCTACTTCTGACAGGAGCAAAAACAGGGTATTTCCCAGAAAGCTAAGGACATTGCAGATGTTACCAGTTTAATTCAGTTTAAGTCTCAACCCTGATTGCATATGAGAATCACCTGGAGAACTCTTTAAAAATATTGACATCAGCATCCTACCCCAGACAGTTATGAGAATTTCAGGTTGTGAGATTTAAGGATCTTACGTTTGAAAAGCTTCCTCACATGATTTGAATGAGAACCTCTGGCTTAGCTGAAGAAACATTACTTTAGACCTATGCATAGCACATCACCTAATTAAGGTTCATAGCAGCTCTGTGGGTAAGAGGGAATCAGGTAGAATTAATCCCATTTTATAGACAGTGCACTTGTGATTGCTATGAAGATGCCCATCTTGTCAGTGGTGGACCCAGGAACAGAACCTAAACCTCCAGGGATTGTTCATCTAATCTCATTAGGTCCTGCTGCCACACACTAATGGGTTTAATTAAGAGGTAGTTAGCAGTGCCATCCCTTGCTATCCCTCACTTAGTTGTACATTCCCTCCAATTCATCTGCGTTCATCTCTCCATTTATCTTTTGTTCCTGGATGCAGGAACTAAATAAAAAGAGGACCCAGAAGGAGATGGAGCATGCCATGCTAATCCGGCACGACGAGTCCACCCGAGAGCTAGAATACAGGCAGCTGCACACGTTACAGAAGCTACGCATGGATCTGATCCGTTTACAGCACCAGACTGAACTGGAAAACCAGCTGGAGTACAATAAGAGGCGAGAAAGGGAACTGCACAGAAAGCATGTCATGGAACTTCGGCAACAGCCAAAAAACTTAAAGGTAAGAAGAGAGAAATATTTCCCTTTCTTGGGCTTCTGGACGTAGTTGGACTGGAGCAGTGGTTTCCATACCTGGATGATTATCAGAGTCACTGAGGCAACTCTTCACAATCCCAGATTTCTGGGCCCCATACCTACTGTATCTCCAGATGTAAAGCGCAGAGTCTATATTTGATAAGCTCCTGAAGAGGGGATGCCAAAACTTGTTTGGAAACCATTATACTACATGATGTCTCAATTTGTCTTGGTATCCAATTTCTCTGAGCGCTTCATGACCTGCCCTCTTCAAAATTGAACTAATAGGGGTTCATGGATCTGATCCCAGGAAATGAGAAAGTTAAATTGACATTAGCTACCTTGAATACTGCTGCATTGAAAAAGACCCTAAAGCCACATCCAAGCTCAGTAGGAAAGAGTGTGATTTATTAGTGATGGTGATCAGAGTCAGGAATGAATCTACACATGCCAGGCATTTACTACACCTGCACGAGTGATGTTCAGAGGAACTCTTTGGCCTTCCCTGCCTCCAGCTAATTTTAGCTGGCCACTAGTGACCAAGCTGTATGTACTAAGCCGTTGCCGTGTGTCAGGGAGGACATTGTCAGTGTTGGCAGAGATATGAGGCCAACCTCAATCACATTGGCCATGCAGCTCTTCCAGCCAAACCCTAAGCTAACTAGTCACATAAGTCCTCAGAGTATTCACGAAATGCACATGTGACTATGGGGCATCCCGATGGAATGCCTTCTGGGCTTAAAGTAATACACTTTCTCTTTGCCAAAATGCATATTTGATACTGCTATATGCAAGCACAGCCTCTTAGTGGAGGAAAAAAAAAATCTAAAATCACTTTCCTCTTTCAGTTTATGCTAAAATCCAGTGGAAATGGGTTAGGATATGAAATGCTTTCCAGATGTTCTCCTTTATTGAGTTGATAACAAAATGATATAAGCCAGAGTAGTGAGAGCTGGCTTACCTCATGCCATCCCCTTTCTCACTTGAAAACGGGGAAATGGCAAAAAATAAATAAATAAATAAAAGGGAAAAAAACAACAAACAATAGAAGACACTGAAAATTTTGACGAGAAAACCATGAAAATAGTTGCCAACGCTTTAATAAGCTAAGCTTCATAATATTCCACAATCTAGGTAGGGTTGTCATCCCTTGTAATAGTCCATGTTCTTCCTTGAAGCCATTTGTAAATTCAAAATTACTTCTATTCATTCAGTGTAAAACCAAAAGTATTGGTAGCGTTAACTCTTGTCTGTGTTGTATTTTCATTTTTATTGATGAGCAATGTGGGTCACTTCACCAAAAAACCGATGATCCCAGCACTTGTATTGTATCATTATAGCGAGGGGCTTTCTGTGTTCACTGACGTGTCTTTATGTTTCCTTTGTCACTTTTTCTACACAGGCCATGGAAATGCAAATTAAAAAACAGTTTCAGGACACTTGCAAAGTACAGACCAAACAGTATAAAGCACTCAAGAATCACCAGTTGGAAGTTACTCCAAAGAATGAGCACAAAACAATCTTAAAGACACTGAAAGATGAGCAGACAAGAAAACTTGCCATTTTGGCAGAGCAGTATGAACAGAGTATAAATGAAATGATGGCCTCTCAAGCGGTAAGTGGTTAGGTTTGGTGCCACGGCTTCGAGAGCTTTGGGAATCAAGAATCCAAGATCCAGCCTTTTGTTCCCAAGATGATTCTTGCACACATTTAGGATATTGGCGTTTTTCTGCCCGAGGAACTGAGGAGATGACGACGCCGAATAAAGCCACGCCAATGCGGATACTTGCTGGAGTGTGTCTTATAAGATGGAACTCAAGGAATGTCATGCTAAATCAGACCTGTGGCACATAGGGACTTGGAGGGCAAGATATGATAGATACCGCATATGATATCATGTGTTCACTCATCAAAGATTTACTGACTACCCTTCCCCCCACCTAATGTCAGGCACAAACGAATGTGACACGATCCTTGTCCTTAAGGAGCTCACAGTCAAGTGAGGAAGGCAGATACACAGACACGTTCATTCAATAAACTCTTCTGAGCATCTGTGTTCAGCATTCTGCTGGGCCCAGAGAGGATGAGCTAGAGAGACAATTGGTCTCTGTCCTCACACTTTTGTTAGTCAAATCAGATAATTAAGCAATAATAATAAAGCATAGTAAGTGATTTGAAGTGGGAGGCGCCGGGGGCTATGAGAGGACAAGTAGGAACAGCTAATTGTGTCTAGGGAAAGCTTCCCAGAGGGAGCCAAGAGGCTTAAAGGAATCCATTGATGTAAATAGGTTCCTTGAAAATGGGACCTACGTGGGCAAAGGTCCAAATGATGGCAAACGTGTATATGGGGACTGAAAGAACTTGGTGTGAGGCCAAAGTTCAAGGACAATTATGAGAATCCAAAATGGAGAGGTCATAGCAGTCTTGGTAAGCTAGGGACAGGAGCTTGCCTGGTAATTCAGTGAGGATTTCACAAGGAGATGTGTCCTAAAGAGTAATAGTTGACCCAACAGGCAAAAGAGAAAAAGTTATTCCTGGCAAGGGATACGGTATATGCAAAGACTCAAAGGCCTAAAAGAGGATCGCACGTTTGAGCAGCAGCGAGTAACTGCTGTGGTGGGAGTATGAATGCGAGGTTAGGGAGAGGAGGTGGATAGACGGGGGTCAGAGCCTCAGAAGCCAGGAGTTTGGACATTGTCTGTAAGCAATGGGAAACTACTGAAGCCCATTTTAGGAAGGAAAGTAACAAGATCAGATTTGCATTGTAAGATCTTGGCAGTACAGGTAAAGAGACCTGTTAGGAAGCTACTGTAATAGTCGAGGGGAAAAATGATGGTGAAGAGGGGAAGGATTTGAGAAATATTTAGGAGGTAGAATAGGAAGAACTCAGTGACCAATTTGAGAGGTAGGTTTGACAAGAGAGTGGAGTAGGTCAGCATTTTACCAAGACAGAAAAATAAAAGGAGGGATGAGTTTGGACATCTGGCAAGATAAGTGACCAAGTTGTAGACATGGTATTTGAGCTACGTGGTATCTAGGTAGAGAGGTCCAGATATGAAAAACCACAGTTCAGGAGGGATGTTGGGATTAAAGACAAAGAGTTAGACTTCATTGTTACCTGGGGGCCACGGTGGCTGTTGGGAATAGGTGAGATCTGCAAGGGACAGGAGATGGTATCAGAGAGGAAGGGGACTGAGGTCAGGGTCTGGTGGACACCAACATTTGAGGGCTGAGTAGAAGGAGACCAAAGATAACTAGTCAGAGACACAGGAGGGGACCAGAAGAGAGCATGCCACAGAAGCCAGAGCAAAAGTTTCTAACTGATGACTCCAAATGTTGCAGAGACCAATCATAGTGTAAACTTTCAGGTGTTCATTGGATCTAGCAGTGGATTTGTCCACTGCTTGTCACATACAATCGGTAGAATAGTGGGAATGGGAGACATTATAGTGGAGAGTGGTTATAAAGTGAGATAGAAACAGTAAGTGAGACTGCCTTTCCCAGATCCTCCTCAGTGAGGAAGAAGAGAACGAAAGCTGTAGCAACAGGAGACAGTTAAAGGAAGATTTCTAATAGTTGGGAGAGGCTTAAACATGTTCTTAGGCTGAGGACGAGAGCTAGTGCATTCCCCCGTCCACCTGTCCATCCAGCGAGTATTTATTGAGTGCACAATGCCCCAGGCGTCCGGGGATACTGTGCTGAATAAGACAGTCATGGATCTTGTCTTCATGAAATTTGTAGAAAAGTGGAGGAAACAGACATTGAGAGAGTCTATTCCATATAAGGCAGAGTAAGTGCAAAGTGCCAACAGAGAGTAAGACAGGAGAACTCGCCTGGTTTGGAGAGTCAGGAAAGCCTCTCTGACACACAATGTAGGCTGAGGAACCATGTGTGTAAAGACAAGGAAGACAGTGGCCCTTCTGAAGAACTCCCAGAAACCCATCACATGTGAAATATAGAGGACTAGGGGGTGACTAATGTGGGAACAAGACAGAGGGGTAGACAGGCTCCATCACACAGGGGCCTGCAGGCTTTGTTAAGAACTCTTGTCTTTGTCCTAAAAAGAATGGCCTGGGAGATGGGAAGAGCGGATGGGAGGAGATGATGTATGAAGTTGCTTTTACTCTGGGCATGAGGGAGCGGTGGCCAGACCAGAGAGAGGGCAGTCGGGATGAAGAGGGAAGTAACCAAGTTTGGCAGGAGGTAGAATTGGGAACACTTAGTGACAGATTGAGCGTGGAGAATCAGATATTCAAGATAACTCCCAGTCTCTGGTTTAAGTAAAATGGTAGATGGTGTCACTTACACATGTGGTAAACAAGGAAGTGGAGCAGGTAGGGGAGCAGGAAAGGAAAGGTGATGAGTTAATATTAGTCAAGTTGAGCGTGAGGGCCTGGGAAACGCCCAGGTGAAGGTGTCACTAGTAGACTGGATAAAAGGGAGGTCTGAAGTAGAGGTATAGATGTGGGAGTCATTTGCATATATATAAGTGGTAATTGAGGCTTTTGGAATAGATGAGCTACCTTAGGAAGAGAGGTTAGAGGAAGAAGAGGACCCAGGACAAAGCCCTGAGGGACACCCATATTTAAGGCCCAAGTAGATAGGGACTAGCTGGAAAAAGAATTAGCCAGAGGGGAAGGAAAAAACCAAGAGGCTGTGGTATCTCAGAAGATGAGAGAAAGAGTTCAGAAAGGAAGGGGCCATCAGCAGTACCACATACTGCTAGGAGGTCAAATAGCATAGGGGACCACTTCAGGGTGGTCATGGGTGACCTTGCTGTGAGCAACAGAAGTAGAGGGGTGGGATCAGAATGCCCGAAGGGGAGTACAGGGAGAGGCTAAAGGTAAGGAGAAGAGAGAGTTGATGGGACAGGCTGATAGGGCTTTTGTCTTGCTAATCCTGGTGTTCTCAGCATCTGCAACAGTGCCTCGCGCCCAGCAATGAATGCTTGTTCTATAAGATAGAGAACAGGGTCAGGAATATAGATTAATGACTGTCCTTGAATAAAAGGAGAAAAATGCCCTTTCTTCTGAGGCAGGGAGAAGATAAAAGTATCTATGATCATTACAGCTGATCTATGATCTATGATCATTTACTGACTGCTTACCCTGTGCCAGGTACGGTTTTAAGTATTTTATAGGCATTATCTCATTTCGTTTTTGTAAGTAAAACCCCTTTGAAGTTACTGTTTGAACCCGAGTTTACCTATGAGGAAATTGAGGTTTATTGAAGTAAAGACACTTGCTTAGGGCAGGGGTTGGCAAACCTTCCCAGTAAAGGAGTAGATAGTGATCAGGCTTTGTGGACCTTAGGGGCTGTGTCACAACTACTCAGCTTTGGGATTGTAGTGCAAAAGCAGCTGTAGATAATACGTAGATGAATGAGTGTATCTTTGTCCCATAAAACTCTATAAAAACAGGTAGCAGGCCACATTTGGCCCATGGGCTGTAGTGTGCCAACCCCTGGCTTGGGGGTAGGGAGTGGGCCACATAACAAATTAGTGGTGGAGCTAGGATTTGATCCCATTTTGGAGGAAGCCTATAAGCCTATATGCTTGGCCACTGCTACATTATACTGCCTCTGTTACATCTTTTTCTTCAGTTAAGCAACTTTCAGAAAACAGACATGATATTTACCTATACTCTTATAAAACTTTTTAATGGGTTTGGTATGTGTGACCTTGGGTGATGAATACCAAATACTGGAATAGCCTCTGATTTCTAGAACTGGGCTTTTGGAGTCATCGCTGGTACAGAATGACATAGTTACTGACAGTATAATAGAATGCCAGAAATAAAATGGAAATTTTCCAGTGGTCTAAACTGACCATAGGATGAACCTCTCACCCATTTGGCCAGGGCTTATAGCAACTAACGCAGACAAGTAGAAAAGAACAGCACTTTCATTTCCTTTATTGGTAAGGAACCTCCCATGTCTAGAGGGAATCAATAACAATCCTGCCGGGAGCCAGTAAATCCTTTGGCATTTGCCTGTGAGGCTGTTCCCGCTGCAGATCAACTGTTTACTGTGTCTAGCACTTCTTCTCCCGTGGTTTCTCATTGGGAAAATAAGAAGAGAGCTATCTATCCTCTTTAGTGGGTTTTCAAAAAAGCTGGTTAAGATTAATTATTAGAAGGTGCCTTGGAAATATAATTACATAATTTATTTTATGTTCCTTTAATCTCTATGGTATGTTTCTCTAGAAGTACTAAAGAAGAGACTATGCAAATAACTTTCTAAAACTATTTAAATAACATCTCAAAAAGTCATTTCTCAATCAAGATATCGAGATATACTAATTGTCACAAATTGTACATAAGGTGGAGAGTAAGTATTTTGGCAAAGTGTTCTATGTGGAAACGTGCAGATAAACTCTGGGTAGACAAAACTGTCTGATTCAAGGGTTCTGATCTCATAGTTCTTAGTCAAACTGAGGGCCTGCTAAATCTGGACAAAACCAAGCCTGGGACAAGGGAATCATCCTCCCTAAACATAGTACTGCTAATGGCCCAAAACCTTCCACTCTGCCAGTTGAAAGGTTGGCATTTCTGCTGTTTGTCTTGGTCCGTTCCCCACACAGAATCTGGGTATCTTGGTGTATAAGACAAAGTTCAGCTACCTACCCTCTACGGTGAAGAGACTGAACCATTTGAGTTTTGGATTGGCTTGCTAATAGGATAGCTTGTATAGCTAACAATAGGGGCCGACATTACTGCTACGAGCATAATAGTACTGTGGTATATTCCTCAAGTTTTATGGATATTGGATTCTTTTTTTTAGAGCTAAGAGTATCTAAATGGTTTTAGGGCTATAGACATCTAAATAAGGAAATGGCCTAGTCAAAACCAAAATAATAACAGCTACTGTTTATTGGATACTTAGTATGCATTGAGAACTATACTGAGGATTTTATATGAATTCTTTCATTTAATCCTCCCAGGAATCTCAGGAGTCTACCTCCAAAGCCCATGGGGCTTAATACCTGGCATGTGCAGCCTTCCTGACACCTGCTGCTGTGCTTTCAGACCATACTGAAAATAATGTGTTTTTAGTACTTTGTAGCCCATTGGACAGACTTTATTGTTTTTGAATCCTGATTGTGAATGTACCTGGGTCATCTGTTTTTTTGAGGGGACCCATTTCAATCCAACGAAGGAAGCCTCTTCCAGTGGTCACCAGGGGCTGTAAGCGAGGGGTCCGTTACAGTGTGTGTCTTCTGTGCCCACAGTTACGGCTAGATGAGGCTCAAGAAGCAGAATGCCAGGCCTTGAGGCTACAGCTCCAGCAGGAAATGGAGCTTCTCAATGCCTACCAGAGCAAAATCAAGATGCAAACAGAGGCACAACACGAACGTGAGCTCCAGAAGCTAGAGCAGAGGGTGTCTCTGCGCAGAGCACATCTTGAGCAGAAGGTACGAGAGCGTTACTGGGGCTCCCATTCAGCTGAGGGGGTGGGGGGAAGCAGCCACGCTAACTGCCATTTATGGACCCCTCTGTAGTTAGAGAGGGATCAAACTAGGCACTTTTCACTTACTACCTGCTTTATGCTCCTAACACCCCTGAGAGGTAGGCATTGTATCCCCGTTCTACAGGCCAAGGCACTGAGGCTCAAAACGGTTAAGTTACTTGCATAATTCTGACCCTGCATCATGAGCCTTTCTGCTGCTCTGCTGGGAAACCCTCAACCTTCACAGCCAGAGGAGTGGCATGGGTTGCGGCGGGGGTGTTATGACCTGCGAAAGGTACAGTGAGCTGATAGCACGGCTGCCACACGGCACGAGGAAGCCAAATGCAGATTTGGCGTTCTGGCTATTTTCAAACCAAGAGAAATCAGCAGCAGGGCACTTTTTAAAAAATTAAAATGAAGGTAAGGTGGATATTGCCATGCATAATAAATAGTATCCCAATTGAAATATTCATTGCTTTGGATATTCTGAGGAATATGAAGTACGAAAGTTTTCATAAAGCGTCTCAAAGCTGTTAAGCATTTATTTGCTTAACCAGTTGTTTGCACTTTCTCCTAGTAGTTCCCTGACACCAATGTAACAGACTATTTTCCCAGCTCCTGTTCCAGAACTAAATTACTAATGACCCAGGAGGCATTTGGCTCTCTATGGGAAAGCAGCACAATCTAATTGTGCTTGAGTGTCTTTTAGCTTCTCCTGAGCCGTCTCCTGCTAAGACAGGACAGTGACCCAGATCAGCCCAGCTGCTTGGCTTGCTAGAATGGCATTGCCAGCCCCAGGTGGGCCCCAGACATTTTTATTCTCGTGAGCAAGTTTTAAATGTGATGGATTAGATATGTTTATCACAGGATTCGCCTGGCCTTCCTCAGTCTAGGTCCCTCTTAGTTCCTGCGTGTGCGTGTGTGTGCATGATGTGTGTGCACGCGGGCGCCCGTTGGGAGACGCTCTCCATTAAGAACCGCTCGTTGTGCTTCTTGCAGATTGAAGAGGAGCTGGCTGCCCTTCAGAAGGAACGCAGCGAGAGAATAAAGTACCTACTGGAAAGGCAAGAGCGAGAGATTGAAACTTTTGACATGGAGAGCCTCAGAATGGGATTTGGGAATTTGGTTACATTAGATTTTCCTAAGGAGGACTATAGATGAGATTAAATTTTTTGCCATTTACAAAAAAAAAAAAAAAAAAGGAAAACAGAAAAAAATTCAGACCCTGCAAAACCACATTCCCCATTTTAACGGGCGTTGCTCTCACTCTCTCTCTCTCTTACTCTTACTGACATCGTGTCGGACTAGTGCCTGTTTATTCTTACTCCATCAGGGGCCCCTTTCCTCCCCCCGTGTCAACTTTCAGTGCTGGCCACAACCTGGCCGTCTCTTCTATTCATAGTACACGTCACAGTATTGATGTGATTCAAAATGTTTCAGTGAAAACGTTGGAGACAGTTTTAACAAAACCAATAAACCAACAACGACAACAACAAAAAAGTGGATGTATATCGCTTTAAGCAATCGCTCATTACCACCAATCTGTGAAAGTAAAGCAAAAAAATAATAATAAATGCCAAGGGGGAGAGAGACACAATATCCGCAGCCTTACACCTTAACTAGCTGCTGCATTATTTTATTTTATTTTATTTTTTTGGTATTTATTCATCAGGAATAAAAAAAAAACAAAGTTTTATTAAAGATTGAAAATTTGATACATTTTACAGAAACTAATTGTGATGTACATATCAGTGGTGACATATTATTACTTTTTTGGGGATGGGTGGGGTGGGTGGGGTGAAGAGATCTTGTGATTTTTAAGAACCTGCTGGCAAGAGTTTAACTTGTCTTCAGCATATTCTGATTGTATCATAATCATTTTCTGCTGTTGCAGAGGATGTGAATACACTTAAGGAGCTCACAGAATCCCAGTAGCACAAATTGGGCTTTGGCAAATCGTGTATTTTGTGTATAGAAGGAATTTAAGGAGAGGTATTACTTATTTTCATATTGTATTTTAACTGTTTCTCTGATCAAATTTTTTTACTTCCTCCTCCTGTTCCTCCCCACCTTCCTCCTTTTCCAATTCAGTATTTGGAGTTCAACGCTGTCTCTCAATCAGATCATCTTGATCTTTTTCTTTATTTCCCTTCCCTTTCCTAAGTCCCATATCTTGGTCATAAATATTGCATTATTCACACTTTCAAACTGTGTATTTTCTTACAATAAAAAATGATGAAAAAAAAAAGGCTTTACTTCTTTTGCATGCACTTTAAAAACAAAACATTTTTCAGGTTCCGAGGAAGAGCATGATAACTGTCAGAGCTTTTAATTATATTTGTAAATAAAAGTGTTCATCACATCGCCTTGCTGTGTTATTGTAGCAGGAGGTTTTCCTTCTAGGTTCACCAGTTACTAACTCCAAGGGAGAGCCGCCCTCCTGAGACTGTTCTCCACGGCCCCAGTGGCTCTAAGAAGAGCTATGCAGCATTTTCAGGTAAAGTTGTGTCTTCCAAGTTCCTCTACAGGGCTGAAGATGTTGCACTGTTTGAAGTGGGCAAGCGGTCGACTGTACCTTTTTTCCCTTAAGAACAGAAAAAGGTACATGTGTGCACACACACCCTGCCCACGGGTGCCAGTCGTGCATAGGAGCAGGTGTTGCTGAGACGTTGGGCACCCTTCAAGAAAGCAGGCTGTGGAGAGGTGTTACAGCCAAACATTTGGCGCCCCTCATATTCTGCTTTTATTAGAATAATTTTATAGGTATAACAATGAGATATGAAAATATAAAAAATATAACTTCTGGGCTATGAGTGTGGAGTCAGGACAGTAAGATCTCATGTTCTTAGGGTCGAAGTCCTGGACGTTGAAAATTGCTCTTGAGAATAACAACCCGAAGATCATTCTTAATATGCTACAGGACGTTCAGTTATCACAGACAAATGTGTCCAGTCATGTTTACTATGATGTACGAAAACAGTTATCAACATGGGTTAACCCCAGACCTAAAACCTTTTATAATTATCAGGTTATTGAAGTTTCCATATTAGGTACATCTAAAAATAATGTTGGAAAGGGCTAGAAAGATACATAATTATATAAGAAAAATAGATAACATGCATTGCATGCTTACGCTTACCATGTGGTGGGACACTACATTAGCATTTTACAGATGAAGACATGAGCTCAGTCCAGGGTGACAGGGTGAGTGGCAGGGTGAGTCTGAATCGAGACCTGTCCCATTTCAGAACCCACGCTACCCAAAAGGACATCCAGTCATCAGAAAGGCAGAAAAACTTCCTGTAGTTTGTTTCATCCATTTCTCTCTATGGTGAAAAAATGTCTAGCTAGCTTGTGAAAAGGCCCTGTGTCTGTGAGATTATAGGTGCTACCCTTTATAAAAGTTCCCTGTCCACAAGTTTGTCAGTGGTGTGTCCCAGGGCAGAGGTGTCAGAAAGGAGGAATGTGGGTCCCCGCTCCTAACACCTGGTACAGACCAAGTCTTGCAAATCCCAGTACCTGCCTGAGGAGGCTGTGAGGACAACAGGGATGAGGATGGCAGCAAGAGAACAGGTGGGACAGAGAGGACATCCAGTGTCCTGGATTCTTCCAGCATGTACTAAACTCCCCTGAGTTAAAAGAATTATTACAGGTTTGTCATGCATATTAGTAAGGAAAGGCTGCTTACCACTGATTGGCAATCGTTCATTCAGGGAATACTGACTGAGTACCTTATATGTTGCACCGTGCTAGCTTGTCTCCCGTTGATACTTGATACACCATTGTATCTCAAACAGGTGAAGATCCTAACCCTAATGGCACTTACATTAGGGTGGAAGGAAACTGGTAATAGGCAATAATTATGATAAATAATGATCTGGGCCTGGTGTGGTGGCTCACATCTGTAATTAAAGCACTTTTGGGAGGCTGAGGCAGGAAGATAGCTTGAGCCCAGGAGTTTGAGAGCAGCCTGCGCAACATAGCAAGACCCTGCCTCTACAAAAATAAAAAAGTTAGCCAGGCATGGTGGTGGTGCACACCTGTAGTCCCAGCTACTTGGGAATCTAAGGCAGGAGGATTGTTTGAGCCCAGGAGTTGAGGCTGCAGTGAGCTATGACGGCACCACTGTACTCCAGCCTGGGCTATAGAGACCCTGTCTCTAAAAATAAATATTAATAATAAAAATAAATGCATGGTGATAAATGCTATCAGTAAAGGGAAAAGGAGGGAAGGGTAAGGGAGATCTAAAGTGCCAGGATCAGCATACATTTACTCATTCTGTCAGGAAATATTTATCAAGCATCTACTGTGTGCCTGGGGGTATAACAGTAAATGAGATGGATGAGGTTGGCACTGTGCTGGAGGCTCATGGTTTAAATCTCCAGTGAGACAGAAGTAAATAAGGAATGGACTAGATTAATCCACAGTGACTAACAAGGGCCATGACAATGCAAGTGTTGGGTGCTACCAGGAGCTTAAAAGAACTCCAATAATTCCAGTCATAGGGGGTGTCAGAGAATGCTTATCAGTGATGTCTAATTAACTGGGTAAAAGAATGTATTTCTTGAATTTACCACCATCTGCAATTATTTGCTTATGTCTCTACTGGAAAAGATATTCCTGGGCAACTGGAAACATGCTCATATCATATTGCTACTATATTTAACGTAGTAGTATATTTTTCCATAGACGTGGTCAGATATAAAAAATACATTTTGGTTGTTCTAGTTTGGCATAGCAATTTGAGTCTCCCCCGCTGATTACAGCTAAAAACTAGACAAAATGCAAAAGCAACTCCATGAGGACACTCAGAAATAAAAGCAGGATTATGGAGAAGCAACCTAGTCAGGAATAAAAGTGAAATAAAACCATTCTCAGATGAAGAAAAATTAAGAGAATTTATTCCCAACAGACTTGATTTCCAAGAAATGCTAAAAGAAGTTCTTCATGCTGAAGGGAAATGATACCAGAAGGAAACTTGGATCTTTGGGAATGAAGGAAGAGCAACAGGAATGGTAAATATCTGAATAAATATAAAGGACTATTTTTTCTTCTTGTCTTTAAAACATATACAGCTGTTGAAAACAAAAATCATAACAGTGAGGGTTTTAATGTATGTAAATATAGTATCTCTAACAACTATAACATAAATGTTGGGGGTTAAAGGATCTATATGGTTGCAAGACTTCTACATTTTGCAGTAGTATAATTTTTATTCTAAGAAAACTAAAAAATTACTTTTATTTTAATCCCTAGAGCACCTACCAAAAAGAAAACCTAAAGAGTAATAGCCAAAAATCTAAAAGATAAAATATCCTAATAATCCAAAAGAAAGCAGGAAAGGGAAGAGAAGCTTTTTTTTTTTTTTTTTGTTATTACAGAGGTAATCCAGTTAAAAGGCTTATTTTTTTAAAGAAGGATAAACAGAAAACATAAAATAGTAGACCTAAAGCCCACCGTATCAATAATTACATTAAATGTTAATGTTCTCTAAGGCCAGTCATGGTGGCTCATGCCTGTAATCCCAGTACTTTGGGAGGTTGAGGCTGGAAGACTGCTTGAGGCCAGCAATTCAAGATCAGCCTAGGCAAGAGTGAGGTCCCATCTCTACAAAAAAATTTAAAAATTAGCTGGGCATGGTGGCGCATGCCTATAGTCCCAGCTACTCAGGAGGCTGAGGCAGGAGGATCGCTTTAGCCCAGGAGTGTGAGGTTGCTGTGAGCTATGATGATGCCACTGCACTCTAGCCTGGGCAACAAGATGGAGACCCTGTCTCAAAAAAAAAAAAAAAAAAAATTAATGGTCTCTAAACAGTCCAGTTAAAAAGGCAGAGATTGACAGAGTAGATAAAAAAAAAAGGGGGGCTATAGGCTGCCTCTAAGAGACAGACAAAATATAAAGACACAGATAAGTTGAAAATAAATGGAAAATAAATAGCAAAGCCTAAAAAGGCTACAGTGGCTACTTTAATATCAACTAAAACTGACTTCAAGACAATCCCAGGCAGCAGTTTGAGGATCTGAGGGGCAGCAAGTTTGGAGTTTAATGCGATGACAAGTGGCAGGAAGCTAGAAGTGACAAATGGAGGGCTCTGATCGTACAAAGCCTTAAAGGTTATGTTAAAGGTCTGGTCTGCATCCCGGGAGCAACTGCAAACTGCTGAAGGCTTTTCAGTAGACGCCGAGGCTGTCTGAATTTGCACCAACTTAAGAACAGAAGTCCTTTGCTCCCTGACCCCGGAAGAGGACCTGGGTCATGTACTGTTGTGTTTAAATATTGGATACACCAATCCTATGTTTTTGGGACTTGTTCTCATCTGTTCTTCAGGGTGTAATTTAGGGTTTCTGGCGTTGAGGTGTTGAGGTGTTGCATATTATGTTCTGCTGTGAAGCCAGGATGCTGAGCAGTTCCTAAAGTTCCAGAGACGTTAGAAATACTGGGCTCTGGCGGGGCTGCTAAGCCCGCACTGTGATAGAGTCGTGGGAAACGCATAGCCAGGAAACAAACCTGAGGAAACCGGGCTTTTGTACTTGGTTCCTACACCCATCCTGTCAAGTTTTATCATTTACATATATTAATTATCCACTCAATCGCAACATCTCCCCAACAACCCTGGGAGGTATTATAAATAAGGCAGATTGCTGACCCTCCAGCCTGTTTTCTCAAGTGAGGCTGGAATTTGTGGCCAGGTGGGTATGGTGGTGGTGAGCTGGGCTTTGAGGCCAAGGGTGGGTTCAGAACCAGGGTCACCCCCTTCCCTAGTGAAGTGCCCTTGGGCAAACTCATGTTGCCTTCCTATTTAATAGTGAAACACAGTACCTCCCCATTTCTAAGGTTATTAATATGTTTTGTCATGTGTATTATATTTTTTATGTGAAATTCTTTTGCATATACCTTCTTTGGGTGGGTTATTCACCTTTTTCTGAATCATTTGAGTCTACATCTGTTTTAGACAAGGAAGGTAAGATTACTATAGTTCCTCATTCATCTTCAGACTGTATGACCAAAAAAAGTACTTGTGATTAGCAAAAGTCTTGTAAAAATAGTTTAGAGAGGCCGGGTGCGGTGGCTCACGCCTGTAATCCTAGCACTCTGGGAGGCTGAGGCGGGTGGATTGTTTGAGCTCAGGAGTTCGAAACCAGCCTAAGCAAGAGTGAGACCCCGTCTCTACTAAAAATAGAAAGAAATTAATCGGACAACTAAAAATATATATAGAAAAAATTAGCCGGGCATGGTGGCGCATGCCTGTAGTCCCAGCTACTCAGGAGGCTGAGGCAGGAGGATCGCTTGAGCCCAGCAGTGTGAGGTTGCTGTGAGCTAGGCTGACGCCACGGCACTCACTCTAACCCGGGCAAAAGAGTGAAACTCTGTCTCAAAAAAAAAAAAAAAATAGTTTAGAGAAAAAGAGTACATGATTTTAAATATACATAAATATCAAATTGTCAAAATGTTTAAAGTTTGAGAAGACTGAGGGTATGAAAAAGCAGGTACATTCATGTTCTATTAACATAAATGTAACCCGTGTGATGTTTTTGGAGGGCAGTTTCCCAGTATTATTAAATGGAATTGAAAATGTATATACCCTTTGACCTAATTATTTCAATACTTAAAATTTACACTACAAAATTACTTGCAAAAATATTTTATACATATAGAAAAATGTTCACTAACGCACTGTTTATAATAGCAAATAACCAGAAATAATCTAAACATCATAGTAGGGGACTAGAGGACTGGTTAAATATATTATGGAACATTCGTAAAAGCGAGTATTTCAGGCCAGATGCAGTGGCTCACACCTGTAATCCTAGCACTCTGGGAGGCCAAGGCAGGAAGATCACTTGAGAGCAGGAGTTTGAGATCTGCCTGAGCAAGAGTGAGACCCCCGTCTCTACTAAAAATAGAAAAAATTAGCCGGGCGTGGTGGTGCACACACCTGTAGTCCCATCTACTTGGGAGGCTGAGGCAGGAGGATCGCTTTAGCCCAGGAGTGTGAGGTTGCTGTGAGCTATGATGATGCCACAGGACTACTCGCTGGGCAAC
>NW_012148775.1:576877-589960 GCF_000956105.1 Propithecus coquereli | reverse complement strand
CTTATTATTTAAAAAATGAATTTTAAAACCCTAAAGTTAAAAAAAGCTTCTACCCACCTCATCTGCCCCCAGAGATTACATGAGGCAGCGTTTCCAACATTTTGTTGAGAAGAAAGTACTGCACTGCAAGGTGGGGGAAGGCCCAGCCCTGCTACACCTGTCAGGCCTGATTCAGGATCCCCTTCTCCATCAGAGAGCAACTCGCAGCGATGCGCACCTTCAAACACCTCATTTCCTTTCTTTTGGTACATCAGATGGCATCAAACAGTGACCTTCCCACCCTCCTCCCCTGCACACCTCTTTGGTGCTGATTCTCTGTGGATAACACAGCAGAACAATGAGAGGTGCGGGCTGTCGCAGGCATTGTTACGGTGTCTGCACACGACTACACCAAGAGGGAAGGTTTTCAACCAGCTCCTTTAAAACATCAGTCTCAGATTGAAAGAACCACTTGCAAGAAACACACAGACTTTTGGAGCAAGAAGACTTGGCCTAAAGTTTTATGAGTTTTTTAAAAACCTCAAGTATGAATGATTGCTGTGGTTTGGTGGCACATGTACGCAGAGGCATGGACCCTCCACATGGTCCTGGAACAAGCCCCAGTTGTAACTGCTGGTCAGGGAGAGGGCCTACTCACCTTGAAGAGATCGTCTCCTGAATTCCCATGTTTATGAAAACCATACACCCAACAGGACAAAATATCTGGAAGCCTGGCTCATTCATTCAAGGTTTTTATTTTTATTCAGCTATAAGCAAACAGCAGAATTAACACAACATTCAGCAACTCTTTTCTTAGCAAACAGCTTTTCTTACCCAATGAAGATATATCAATTTAAAAGACACAGATTTAGGGCCTGCTGATAACCAGTCAGCTAGCGCTGCTGCCTGCCTAGATGGCCACACCTCACCGCACAGCCACTCTCCCCACAGCTTTCTCCAGGACTGCTCTTTACGGGGCCAGAGCGGGACACTGACACCTGTTAAACCATCTGAGATGTGCTGTGTTGAGGATTAGCCTCCATGTCAGCCTCTGGTGGTCTTGGTGAGAGGCAGCACTCTGACAAAACATCTCAGAAGATGCTGTCACCTACAATTCTGGACTCAGGATCACAAAGGCAGAAACAACCGATCCCTTCTTTTTTTTTTTTTTTTTTAGCTTCCCTTAAAGATTCTGTGATGCTTTACTCTATTACTGTAGACCTGGTCTTTTTACTTAGATTTTTTTCTTCTTCAAATTCTGGGTTGCTGTTCTTGTATTAATTTGATGACCCCATCATGGTACCAAAATATTTCCCAAAATGAAATTCAAATTCGATCAAAACACAAACCAGGGTGTGCAACTATCTAGAATTATGAAGGACAGGAAGTAGGAAAAGTCACCCTGAACCACTATCTGACTGCTCAGTCCTCACCTATGCTAGGGGAGCGGGAAAGAGGAGACATCTACATGCAACACTGAACTGGAGAACACTGCTCGGGGCCTCTGGGGCAGTTTGTGTCTCCAAGCCTCCCCTACTTCCCAGACAGCTGCTCGTACAGTTTGGGCACGTAGTCATCCCACTCGGCCTGGTAGCATGTGCCGGCCACTGGGGCCCCGAGCTCGTACTTTTTACGGAAAGATGCCACCTTGAATTTGCCACGGTGGTCTCCAGATCGGTTGCTGAGAACGGGCTCGTCACACTTCAGGGGCCTGTCCTGCTCGTAAACCAGCCAGACGTAGCGGTGGAGGCCTGGAGGGAGAGGCAGAAGGGAAGGTGTACACACAGCTGGGCATCTGAGATGGAAACATCACCCCTTTTCATCAAATGTTTCAACACGGAGGGATCCAGATGACCCCATTTATAAGGAGGACACTGAGGGCCGAGAGAGGTAGAACGAGCCAGGTCACTCGCTCGCTGAAAATCACCCAATGGCTCCCTGCTGCAACTCTGTCAAGTACAAACCCTTCGTTCCAGCCTCTAATGACCTGCAGGATCCGGCCTCTGCCCACCCCTCGAGCGAAGAAGTCTCCTTTGGCTCCTCCTTCATCCCACTCCAGACTCCCTGCCTAGTTCAAGTCACCCCCCGCCAGCCCCACCAGAATGCCCAATTTGCTCCTGTCAGCTGTGAGAACAGATGAAGGACACAGCAGATCACCAACCCAGTGCCCATCATACCAGTCAAGCCTACACAGGGTAAAGGAGAACATTTTCTTTCTACCCCAAAATTTACTTCCTTAGAAGACTGGAGACCTGCTTTGAAGTGACCCAAACTCACTTTAACCAACTAAGTGGCAAAAAATGTTTTAAAACCAGCTGGCAAGCACCCTATTAACTATGCAGTTTTCTATTAGCTTCAATTAAGTACTGGATGCAAATAGGTACTATGAGCTTTTATTTCAGAAAAAAGTTATTTTATTTTATTTTTTAGAGACAAAAGTCTAGCTCTGTAGCCCAGGCTGAGGTGCTGTAGTGTGATCATAGCTCACTGCAGCCTTGAACTCATGGGCTCAAGCAGTCCTCCTGCCTCAGCCTCCCAACTTGGTAGGACTACAGGTGCATGCCAGCACACCGAACTAATTTTTTTTTTTCCACTTTTTGTAGAGACAGGATCTTGCTATGTTGCCCAGGCCGGTCTTGAACTCCTGGCCTCAAGCAATCCTCCGAAAACGCTGAGATTACAGGCATGAGCCACTGCACCCAGCCAAAAAAGTTATTTTTTAAAAGTTGTTTAAATATTTGTACACCCACGTTCAATGCACTACTATTCACAATAGCCAAGAAATGGAAGCAACTCAAATGTCTACCAATGGATGAATGGATAAACACAATGTGGTTTATACGTACAATGGAATATTATCCAGCCTTAAAAAGAAAGGAAATTCTGACACATGCTACAACAGCGCTGAACCTTGAGGAGACCATGCTAAGTGAAAAAGCAGTCACAAAAAGACAAATACTGTACAATTCCAAGAGGTATCTAAAGTCCTCAAACACACTGAAAACAGAAAGCAGAAATGGTGGCTGCCAGGGACTGGGAAGGGGGAATGGGGAGCTGTCATTCGATAGGCTGGGACAGAGTTTGTTTTGGGAAGATGAACAAGGTCTAGAGATCTATTTCACAACAATGTGAATGTAGTTAACACTACTGTTCTGTACACTTAAAAATGGTTAAGATGGTGAATTTTATGTTACATGTTTTTACCACATTTAAAGGTTATTTAAAAAGCAAGTTAAAAAGATACAGCAATGGTCAAAAAGAAGAGGCCCAAAATCATTAGTCACTAGGGTGATGGACAATAAAACAACATGGTACCATTTTACACACTGGAATGTCTAAAATCGTAAGACTGACATCACCTAATCCTGACATGGAGCTACGTGAATCATATACGGATCTACTTTACCTTTCATATTCTACTGATTAGGTGTAAAGTTTCCAAACGTTCTGGAGAACTCTTGAGCAACTTCTACGAACCCAGCAATCCTACTCCAAGGTGTTCACCCAAGAGAAATGGAAACACCCGCCCACAAAGTGACAAGAATGTATAGGGCAGCATCATTCGTAATGTCCAAATACTGGAAACAACCCAAATGCCCCTGAGCAGGAGGATGGATAAACAAACTGTGGCATACTCACACAAGGAAATACTGCTCAACAACAAAAAGGAACGATGACTGATACGATCTGTGGATAAATCTCACAGACATTATCTTAAAAGAGACCAGTCACCAAAAAAAAAAAAAAAAAAACCAAACAAAAAAGCGCATGCTACAAGATACTACTTATGAATACAGGAACAGCAGAAGTATTCTGTGGAGACAGCAGTCAGAAAGACGGTTAGCTCTGGGGGAATTTAAGTAACAAAGTCACAAGAGAGATTTGTGGGGTGATCTTTATCTTTCTAATGGTTGGTGCTTACATGGGTAAATGTATTGATCAAACTCATTGACTGAACCTTTATCATCTGTGCATTTTATTATATGTAAGTTATACCTTAGTTAAAGAATATGGAAAAAAGAAAAAAAAAAACTGAGTTACTAAGGCTTTTTTTTTAATGAGAACAAAGCTCCTACTTGAGAGAACAGGTTTATTCTCATGTGTACACTTCCCATAATTAAACTGCCTAATTTTATAACTGCCCTAGAGAACTTAATAGATCCCTGAGAAACCTGTCCCTTTACCTTCCTGTTATGAATGCATGAGAGGGCTCGAAGCCACGTGAAGCTTCTGAATCGACCGATAAAACATGAGCCCATGACCAACCGTCCTTGTCAAGGCCCTTCTTGCACCCCTTCGTACCAACTCACGGCTGGACAATGTGTACAAAAGCTAGTATTCTGCCACGCTCCATCTGCTGCTACTGCCTCCTTGTTCCAGCAAATGGAAACATCCTGTAATGCATGTAGGCAATAATGCATCTCCTACCACCAGCTTAGGCAGCATTTCTCCAACTCAGAGAGTTTCAATATAGTAGTCTCTCTCTTTATGTATCTTTCATATATCTACATACATTTTACATATACATTAACAGGATACAAGACAGTGTATCTTCAATAAAGTTCTACTAAAACCTTCCAAATCTTCTCAAGATACCAAAGTAGATTTTTTGAGAAAGAGGGAGCTATAAAGAGAAATGCAAGGCTATTTTTTTTATAATTAATTTGGAAGCTATGATCATTTCTGACACTTTTTGCAGGAATTAGAAGCTCAAAGATTATACAGGGCAAAGGTAGCATATAGACGTGATGTGGCTTAACTGTGTTCAACCCATGTGCAGCCCACCCAGAAAGCCATTCTAAGCATTCTGCAACGTCGCTTCCTCTCACCGACTTCTCCCCTTGCTAAAGGCCTAGGCGCCGAGAAGCAATTCTAACAGAGGGTCCATCTGTCTAGAACCCAAGTTCTAGCCACTTGATGCTCCTGCAGGTCTGAACATGCTCTGGAAGGCAACTGCCCTGGAGGTGAGCAGAGCTGCTTTCTACCTCCAGTAGGGTAAGGACTCTCATAAATAAAAGAAAAACGCTCTGGGCCAATCCTGGTGTGCACCTGAGCTCCCTCCGGCCTCCCGCCAAATGCAGCCTCTACTGACCTGTGCCCTTGGGAGGCCCCGAGCCCACATAATCAGAGAGGACTGTGCCACTGCTGATGTTGTTGCCCTTCATGTTGACCACCAGAAAATGGTGCCATTCCCTGTGAGGAAGAACAGGGGACTGTCAGCACTACAGGAGATTAGCGTGCATTCACTGCACGGCCTGCAAATGTGCATCGAGCACACACTCGGTGCCAAAATTCAGCAATGAACAAGACAGAAGGGCCCTGGTTTCTTGGCCAGAGCAAAGTTCGTCTGTCTGGAGAAGAGAGAACCCAGCCCCACCCTCCCCCCGACATTTTCTAGGGCAGGAGTCAGCAAAGTTTCTGCAAAAGGCCAGAGAGTGCATGTTTTAGGCTTTATGGACCATACTGTCTCTGTTGCAACTACTCAACTCTCCCGTGGCAGCGTGAAAGCAGCCACAGAGGAGACATAAATAAGTTACCATGGCTGTGTTCCAATATAACTTCATTTACAGATACTGGAATTTAAATTTCATATAATTTTCCCATGTCACAAAGTACTCCTTATTTCCATTTTTTCCCAATCATTTAAAAATGTAAAAACCATTCTTAGCTCATGGGGCTGTACAAAAACAGGCCACAGGTGGACCTGGCTCTCGGGTGTAATTTATAGACTCCTGCTCTAGGGAAAAAAAGGGTAGGAAAATGCACATTCTAGCTGAAGCATGGGCATGGACATCCCAAACCAGGTCCCCTTCTCCACGTCCAGCAAGGGACTTAACCAGGTAAGTTATGCTTGCACTAGGTGCTCTTCTCCGCCTTTCCCTAACTCACCTGTATTTGGGATCCTTCCTGCTGGGAGCATCCGGGTCAGTCAGGACCAAGGTATAGAGTTTACCTGGATCAAGACCATCCCAAGTGATGCTTGTGGGTCTGTTCTGAACCTGAAGGAAGGAACCAGTTTGGAAGTGAAAAGTCAGAAATGCTGAAAGAAGAAATGAAGAAACCAACAGTCTTCCAATGACCTCAGTCTCCTCCAAGGTAAAACAGATTATTAATAAAAGTTACCCTGCATAGATGCTATGAGAGTCAGGAGCTGACGTTTTATATACGTTATTTATTTTAGTCCCAACAATGTCTGGGGCTAGGATCCCAGAATGTCATTAACAGAAAGAGGTGGGGCCAGGATTCCAACCGCTCATTGTCTGGAACTGGCAGGGTCTCTGGATTTGGTGACCTGGAGGTTAATTGGGACCTGCTAATTGAAAATCTGCATTAACTGGATATTTAAAAATGCACAGAAAATGAGAAAGCCAAGGTGCTGAGGGGTTGGCAGGGAGTTTGGGAACCGGGAGACTGTGTCAGCCTCCAAGACTGGCACTTCATATTTAAACATCGAAAACACCCAACAGTCAGGGAAGTTTATTCGCACAGTTGCCCCGAGCTTCCTAACCAACAAGGAGCAATGGTGTCGGGAAATCTACTTTCTCCACTTTCAGCGGCCAGAAGCCTGGGCGTCAGAGGCCAAACGGCAGAATAGAGCCGTTGCCCCCAGACCTCCCAGCTGCAGAACGCACTGGCCCCCGGGTGGCTGCTCGCTCCTGACCCCTGAACAAAGGCGAAATCGCTGGGCGATGCCAGTTACATAATGCGTCATGGGCTCTCGGGTGGGGCTTTTAGTCTCCAAAATGAGGCCTAAAAATGCTAGACCCGAGGGGAGGCTCTGGGGGCGTCCGAGGGACCACAGCCTACTCCGACCCGGGCACGGCCCCCTCCCCAGCCCTGTCTCTG
The DNA here is from genome assembly GCF_000956105.1 of Propithecus coquereli. Taxonomy (NCBI): domain Eukaryota; kingdom Metazoa; phylum Chordata; class Mammalia; order Primates; family Indriidae; genus Propithecus; species Propithecus coquereli. The sequence continues at coordinate 583,135 of NW_012148775.1, read as the reverse complement.
GGGTCCGAACTGTTTCCCGGCCTAGGCCCCTCCCTGGGTCTCCAAGCCCCGCAAAAGTGGGTCGATTTCTCCCGCAAGCCGAGCCAGGCCCACCACGCCCCAAGCCGGGTTCCCGGTGCTCAGGGAGGCCCCCAGGTCTGCGACCTGGACATCGCGCGACCCCTGCCTTCGGGGGCTGCTGGAACGTCCCCCGCCACCCTCCCGGTCTCCGCCGGGTCCCACGAAGGCGGCCCGCACAGGCCTCCCTCCCAGCCTCGGGCCGCTGCACGGCCGCCGCCCGGAGGTACCTGGGTGGGTGTCAGCACTTTGCCCAGCTCGTCCACCGCCGCCCCGGAGTAGGTGACCTGCAGCGGGTGCTGCGGGCGCTCGTCCACTTCCTGCAGGCTCAGGGGCCCGGACCACTTGCTGAGGTCCACCGGCATGGCGAGGCCGAGCGGGGGGCGTGCAGCCGGGAGTGCCACGGAAAGCCAGGCGCTGGGGTCAAAAGCTGCAGCGGGGTTCCCCAACGATCCGCAAACTGGCCAGAGGTGGCTCAGGCCCAGTGACCACGCGATCGCTTGCGCATGCGCATGCGCCGCCGTCCGCCGGCCCGCCCACCTCCTGGCGCCCTCTGATTGGTCGAACCGGGCAACGTGGGGCGCCTCTCGCTCCCCGGTCAATGCAACCTGCTGCGAGCCGCAGCCGACCAACGGTGGCTCGGTCTGCAAGACCGTGTTTCAAGAGGTGCAGTTGCGCTCCCCTTGATTGCTTTTTGGCTTCCTTACCTCTTTGCATGATTCTTTGCTCCACTTTCTCAATTCAGAAACCGTAAGGCCTTGCTTTTCTCTTGCAATTCTTAACACGAGGCCCATGCCCCTCGCTTCCCTGTATTTTTGCGCGTGCTCGCGTGTTGTTTTGGTAGTCGCCTGGTGAGAGCGCCTGTGCGAACTTTCGAGCATTTTTTTCACGGACAGATATATTTACACATATGTATGATTCCCCCACCCACTACTTAGTCTTCACAAGATTCCTGAGAAATGACTGTTTTGGGGAGAAATTTTCCAAACAGTAATTATTATTCCTAACCAAACTGCTCTCTCCCTGTGGCCACCAACTGGTTTCTTTTTGCTGGATATAAGGAGCATTATTTAATAGTTCTTATCTGATTTGACCTTCAGGAAACCTTTGGCATGGGTAACTCCTCTCATGGAATAAAAAGTTGTCTCTTGTTTTCAATTCTTGGCAGAAAATAATACAAGTTCATTGTAGAAAATTCAAAGAAAGAAATGAAAAATCCCTTCTATTACGGTAGTTAGATTTAAACGTTGGTAATAATTTGAGGTATATCTTTCCAATGGAAAAAATAATATGAGTATACATGATTTTATTGTTTATTTACCCAAAAAGTTACATTTTACCCTACCATTATAAAATATCCATATCAAAAATAAATCTTCAATATTTTAATGGCTTCTGCTCTAGATGCACCATAATTTATTCAACAAACTTCTTGATATTGGAGATTTACTGTTTTGGTTTTTTTCCCTTTTACAACCACTAAAATGAACACCCTTATACATATATCCTGAAACGTTTGGTGGTCTGAGTGTGGTGGCGCATGCCTGTAGTCCCAGCTATTCAGGAGGCTGAGGCAAGAGGATGGCTTGAGCCCAGGAGTTCAAGGTTGCCATAAGCTGTGATGCGCCACTGTACTCCAGTCCAGCCTTGGATTGGGGCTTTTATTAATTTATTCGGTCAAAGACTATGTAGTTTAAGGGGATGAATCACAGCTGGTTAAGTGTCAGAGTCCAGACTGGAATCGATACCTTCAGTCACGGAGGACTGATAGGATTATTGGTTCTTTCTTTTATGAATGCGCTTTGAGAACCTTGTGAGCAAAAGGAGAAACAATCTCCACCCTCATGGAGCATATAGTCTAGCAGTGGAGAGACATTAATCGAATGACATTGAGTAAATTGAAAATTACAGCTGGGTGTGGTGGCAAGTGCCTGTATTCTCACCTACTCCAAAGGATCACTTGAGCCCAGGAGTTTGAAGCTAGCCTGGACAACATAGTAAGAACCCTCTCTAAAAAAAAAAAAAGAAGAAGAAAAGAAAAGAAAAAAATATTACAAAAGCACTAGGGAGAGAAGACAGGCCCAGGCTGTGAGTTGGCATCAGGGAACAACCTGAACAGAGTCTGCAGCTAACTCTGCATGTGACTTCAGGAAAGTCATATTCAGGCTTAGGGCAGGGATGATGCTGTGAGCAGGTAGGTGCTGGATGCTAACTCCTTTGGAAAGGTGGAAAGAAATTCCAGGTATTTCTGCTCCTGCTACCATTCTTACCCCTTCTCTGCCCCAACGGGCAGTTGGTCACCAGGCCTATAAATTCAACCTCCTCAATGCCCCTGGATGGGTCTGCTTCTCTCCCCTGCAACTGTCCCCTCCCTATGAGGGCACCTGATATCACTCACCTTGACCACTACTTCTGGTCTTCCTCCCTTCTAGCCCATCCTCCAGATCTTTCTCAGATGTAAATCAAGTGAGTCCACACATTGTTCCCTGCCCCCAACTTTAAGCCCTCTGTGGCTCCCTGTTGCCTCCAGATGAAGTTCAGACTCTTAACAAGCCCCTGCAGACTCCTCCCACCTCCCTGCCTCCCTCTTTGCATTCTTCAAGCATTCCGAATTTATTTCAGTTCCAACTTGTCTTTCTACCTCTGGACCTTTGCACATGCTGTTTCTGCCTTCTGGAGCATTTTTCCCATATACCCCCAACCCTCACCACCTTCACTTTTCTTAAACTTCACTTGTACCTTCTGTCACCCATCAGGCCTGGGGGAAATGCCCTGTTCTCTGCCTCCACATTCATCCTATCCTTCCTCTTTCCTAACATTCAGAACGTTTGGGATTCCTAATTTATCATCCGAACCACACCACCACCCAACTTGAATATAAACTCCAGGAGGGTCATCTCTCTTCTGCACTGGCTATATTCCCAGCACCTAAAATAGCACCTAACACAGTTGGTATATGATATTATTATAAGAAAAGAAGTGAATTAAAAAAAAAATCATCTGGTCGGTTCCAAGTTCAGGTCATTAAAGCTTCACTTTCTGATAAAATCTCACATTCCAAAAAGGCCATTTTGCCTGTGATTCTGGTTCCCCCTTAATTAGCAGCAGTTGGGAAAATCAGAGCACCCTTTTCTCCCACTGTTGATGTTAAACAGCTCTCATTAAATGCTCGTGAGATAATAGATGCCACACGTTAAAAAAGATAATTATTTGTCCGAAGAGACGGCTGCACTTTCAGAGAAAATGCTTAGAAAGATTTCTAAAGAAATCTCTGGGACTTGCTCTGGGACTTGCTCTGGGACTAAGCACAGAAGCCCACTGGAAGTTTAACAGATGGGAACGACACCATGGAGTGCCTGTGGGGTGCAGATGGGCCAGAAGGCAGAGGTATTCTCTGCTCTCCTTGTCTTACAGATAAGGTGACGGAGGCTCGTGGGGTGACTGGGCGTGATGGCCACTTGGTCTTGATCCCCCCACTCTTGCTGCCTTTCTCTGTCTCTACCAGCCCTGGGCTGTTCTCCCCACTGAGGAGAGTGATCTGGTGCCTTTCACTCCAGACGAGGGTTGGAACCAACCAGGCCAAATTTGCTGAGTGCCTACTGTGTGCAGGTCAGCGTGCTGCACTGAGGACAGTTACCATTTGCTGATCGTTAACCACTGCCACGTTCGGGTCCTGACAATCCCCAACCCTACAAAAGGAGGTCATGCTCTTATCCCCACCTTATAGATAAATAGACTGAGGCTCATTCCAGGTGCCTTCCGAGTCAGGAGAAGGGCAGGGCACCCAAGAGAGGGCATCATCTGCCAGCCAGCGCAGAGTAGCCAGACGCTCCTGCAAATGTCTACAAAAAGCCTGGTCTTGGCCGGGTGCTCACACCTGTAATCCCAACGCTCTGGAGGGCAGAGATGGGAGGATCACTTGAGGCCAGCACTTCCAGAGCAGCCTGGGCAACGCAGTGAGACCTCATCTCTTAAAAAAAAAAATAAAACAAAAAATTAGCTGGGCGTGTGGTGTGCACCTATAGTCCCAGCTACTTGGGAGGTTGAGGCGGGAGGATCACTAGAGCCCAGTAGTTCAAGATTATAGTGAGCTACAATTGGGCCACTGCAAAAACAAACAAACAAACAAACAAAAAAAACCCTAGTCTTTATCCAGAAACCAAGAAGTGATCTAAAAATTCAGGTGAAGTTCCCCCCTCTGGGTAAGTTTGGGAGTTCCTGACACTGTTCAAAGCACTGTTCATGTATTAAAAGGAGCTGGGGAAAGCAATGAAGAGAAAAAGGAATTTTCTGTGTATTCACACACATCTGCTGTCTGCTTGCCTTTCTGCTGTGTAATTTGTCTACATGTGCATTTTCTAGGCTGGGAGCTTTTAGCAGGCACAGGCTGTGGGTAGACCCAAATGAGCTAGCTTGTGAAACCACGGGTCTTTTTGTTTGTTGAGTCAGGAGCAGGAAATTCACTGATGTGGTTATTCACGGGAATGGCTTCATTCCAGTTTTACTCATTGTGCTTCTGCAAGAGAGAGTGTTTAATAAGGGAGGAGTGGACAAAAATAAAGTTCCGTCCTGTGGCCACACCTTGAGTTCAGAAATTGTTGTCTTGGCCATGCCAGGGACTTGGAATTGTGACTCCAGGGGACTGAGGTGCTGGCTGCTGGCCAAGGATCTAGACTAAGACACTGTTCTGGAAATTAACCTCTGGCTGGTCTGTGGGATTACACTTCTCAGATTTTTTGTATCAGAATTTTTGCATTTTTCTCTTTGTGAATATCAACATATTTGAAAATACCCTTTATGATCTCACTTCATCTTTTCCATATAATATTTCTTCGAAAGAGTTAAGCAGAAAATTAATTTTAAAAATAAGCAAATTCTAGTTCCACAAAAAATTAAAGATAGAATTACAGGCCAGGCATGGTGGCTCATGCCTGTAATCCTAGCACTTTGGGAGGCTGAGGCAGGAGAATCGCTTGAGCCCAGGAGTTTGAGGTTGCTGTGAGCTATGATGATGCCATTGCACTCTACCCCAGGCGACAGAGACCCTATCTCAAAAAAAGAAAAAGAAAGGAAATGTATTGATACCAGAAAAAAGAGAAATAGAGGCAGGAAAAGCAAAAGCAAAAGATGTCCTCTGCGAGTAGCAAATGAATAATGTACGCACCGTTGCAGAGATCTTGTCAACTCAAGAGACCAACATTTGAGCACCATGTCAGTAAGCACGTTGCGTGTGTGCACAGCTAATAACAATTATGTATGATATTGGTCACTTAATTAAAACAGATTCCATCTCTACTTATCAAAATGTTATGAGCTTACTAGAATTTTTTGCATGCTCCGGAAATTAAGAAACTGTATTCATTAAAACACACAAACCTAGAACTTATTTCGACTTCCCCACTTAGTTGGAATTAATAATGTTTTGCTGCGATTAACATTTGTCCAGAAGTCAAAGGTAAGTGAACAAAGAGATTAGATAACAGAAAGGTGCCAAGCCAATTCCCTGGAGTTGGGTCAAAGTCCTAGAATGGCAAATGTCACATAAACACACATATTTTTATCTGTATATAAATATAAAAATATTTTCTGATGTTAATCTGTTTTACCGTCAAATCAACCCAGTCAGGGCTACTAGTTGCCTTAACCACAAGGACATTGATGAATAGGGGGTTATTTGCATGTTTTATGATGGGGAAGAGGTTTAGGTAGAGGGATAGAAGACACTTCAGTGAAATACACCACCTTAATTACTTTATAGTGAGCAGAGATGTAAATCCTAGTCCAGGTGTCTCATGGAACCCTGAGAACAGTACACCATATGTTACATAGAAGTTAGGGTCTAACGTTAGTGTGAAAGGCCAAAATTAAGTGTAGTTCCCTCCAACAACCTAAATTGTTTGCCCCCACTGCCGCCCCTCCCCCTCACCCCCTCCAGGTGACTATAGTAGAATTCATATAAGTTATATATGTAGATAACATGTACCCATTGCATAGTGAAAGATATCAAAATATCCAAAGTAGTGTGCAAATGGGATATGGTTAACATAGGGGACACTTTTTTTATTTTTTTGAGGCAGGGTCTCCCTCTGTTATCCCGGCTGGAGTGCAGTGATGTAACCATAGCTCACTGTAGCCTCAAACTCCTGGGCTCAAGCAATCCTCTTGCCTTGGCCTCCCCAAAGTGCTGGGATGACAGACATA
>NW_012148775.1:573600-576062 GCF_000956105.1 Propithecus coquereli | reverse complement strand
GCTAAGCATCTCATATGCTTTGTCTCATAGAATCTTCTCAACCCTGGTGAGGACTGCAGTTATCACTTCCATTTTACAATCGAGGAGAGTGGGACTCAAAGACGTAAGTTGCTCAGGTCGTGTAGCTCGAAGCAGTGGGCTAGAGCTATAAATCCAAGTGTGTTTGATACTAGAACCCAGGACTTTATCCTATAATCAGAAAAGATCAGAATGTAGGTTGGGAAACAGGGAGCATGAGAAAGTGAAGTCACTACGGAGATAAATGTTCAGGGCCAGAACAGTGCAAGCCTGTTTGTGACATTATGTAAACTTAGGTGAAGATGCTCAGTAAAGATGGCCCCAAAAGGACAGGCTGTCCCCTGGGGTAGAGAACACAAGCAACTCCCAGGGAGACCAGATGTCCCCTGGAAAGGGGGGTTGGGGGGGATGAACTGATTACCAAGGAGATAGTTTCAGGCAAACAAGAACCATCAGCAAAGTTCTAGAACTTTGTGAGTAAGAGTTGCCAAAATAAAACTATTCCTGAGTGATACATACAGTGTTGCCATCTGCTTCTCTTGGCATCAAAACTCTATTCATTCCCTTAACCAGTTACTGAACATCTACTATGTGCCAAGCCCTGTGCTGGCCCCTGGGGGCACAAAAATGAATGAGACACTGTCTATCCCTTCCAGAGGACCCAGGCTGGAGCTGGAAGATAGACATGTAAGATTATTACAGTTCAGAATGGCAAGGGTTGTGATATACATTTCTGCAGGTGCTACAGGAACACAGAAGAGGGGACCCTGTCCCTGCTGTGTACACCACAGAAGACTTCCTGGAAGAGGAGACAACTTGAACTTGAAGAATGGCTGGGAAGGAGCCAGTTGAAGAAGGAAGTTAAGGAAGGGGATGAGTGTGAACTTCATGAGGCAGAGACTGCCTTGTGTTTTGTTCCATCCTCACCCCAGCGTCTAGTGCAGTGCGTGGCACGCAGCAAAGGCTAGAACTCCAGTTATGACAGCAGGACCAGAGGGGAGTGGATGGACTCCCTGGCTGCAGCGAGAGAGTGAATGAAGGGTGCATATCTCTGATAGAAACTTACAATGAACAAAGCTGCTGAAAATGAAATTTCACATTCCTTGCAATTTTGCCTTTTGGAGGTCACATTTATAAAAATACAATTTTGTTGTTATTTGATGTTGGAATGGCCAGAAGTACATGTCGAAAGCAAAGAGATGCTCCAGGGTTATTGAAGTGAAAAACAACTGGCTTTCTGCAGATGTTCTCTAGCTGGTGAATGCGCACAGCTGGCGATCTTGCTTCTCAGAACTCAGCCGAGAACCGGGTCTGCTGAGTCACAGAGCATGTCGCAAAGTCGACGAAGGAGCAGGCACTTTTCTCATCCAGTGCTTGTGTAGTCTCACTTTCCATAGAGTTCTCAGAAGTTTGGTCCTCGGGGTTTGAAAGCTGAGTATGTATAAAGCAGAAAATTGACAAGAGCAAGAAGCATAATTATGTTAATAATTGTCAATTAGTGGTCATCTTTTGACAGAAAGGGACTCTCAGAGAAGGGAAAAATAACTCCCCTAAGGACACATAGAAACATCGGCAAACCTGACAGACAGGAGGACCAAAGTCTGTGTTCCGTGTCTCACCCCAGGAGGAATTAACAAAAATGTGGACTGGCTGTGTTAACAAAGAAACACCAGTCTGGGGCCATTTCGTGTGGCAGATAAGGGTCCTCTGAATCTGTCTGGTCCCCACAGATAGCACAGCACAAGAAGCCCACGTTCCCAGTGTTCACACGCAAAAGTCCATTCCTTGAATCATCACAAGAAATAATGCATTGTGTGCACCGCGCTCTGTTTAATGGGTCAGGGAGCCATGTGATACATTTTAGCAATATCAGAATTGGACAAGTGGGTGAGTCCTGGCTTTGCCCATATGCTGTGACCTTGAACAAGCTGGGAGGCTATTCCTCCTCTGGAAGGTGAAAGCTATTGGTTGAACCAACAATCTCTCAAATTCTTGGAGTTCCATGAAGCTTGGACCAACTATTATCTCTTAGATGACCTTGGCCGCGGAACCCAGATTCTGTTCAGAGCCGAGAGCGCCACCTGGTGATTCCAGCTTGTGAGTGACTTTGTTTTTACCTCTTCCTGGGCCAGGCCAACCTAGTTTACAATTCCAGTTTAGACCTGCAGGATTGGTTTTTGTTGATTTCTTTTTTGTTTTTCACTAATTGAAATTGCTTTTAAAATGTTCTGAATAAATGTATTAATATTTTCCTGGGAGGAGGGTATACAGATTCATCACAAGGTTCTTAATCTTCCCACCCTGAACCCAAGTTTAAGAATCACTAGTTAATTTTTTTTTTTTTTTTTTTAGAGACAGGGTCTCACTGTCGCTCAGGCTGGAGTGCAGTGGCAAGATCATAGCTCCCTGCAGGCTTAAACTCCTGGGCTCAAGCGATTCTCCTG
>NW_012148775.1:534953-572900 GCF_000956105.1 Propithecus coquereli | reverse complement strand
GAGTAGTACCATGCCTCTTAACACTGTCTCTACTAGTTTAGCAAGACTAAGTTCTCAGCACACTTGTTTTTGAGAAATGGGGTAGAACTTTTGCAGGGGTAGGAGACAAGACTTAAGCAAACAATGATCAAGTACTGGGACCCTAAAAAGAGTGAGACCCCATTTCTACCAAAAATAGAGTGGTGTGCACCTTAGTCCCAGCTACTCTGGAGGCTGGGGCAGGAGGATCTCTTGAGCCCAGGAGTTGGAGGTTGCAGTGAGCTATGATTATGCCACTGCACTACAGCTTGGGTGACAGAGCAAGACCCTGACTCTAAAAACAAACAAACAAACAAGAACCTGGAGTCTCCAGAAGTTGATGAGACTGGCTTTCCCTGGGGAAGAAGACTGGTGGGCTGCAGGTGGGTGGGCAGAAAGCTTACTTTCAAGATATAATTTCACTGTAAAATTGCTTAGATTTATTTTGTTTGATTCGCTTTTTTGTTCACAGACACTAATGAAGTACTTCTGTTCTCTGTCCCATATTTTTATCACTTTTTCCCTTCATTGTTCTTCCATTTTTCCATTTTCTTCTGCATTTAAAAAAACAAATGTTATCAAAAAAAAAAAAAGACAAACAAACCCAAATGTTATCTAAGAAATAGGCATGTCACCTGCAGGAAAACCCTTCATCCTAGCTTTCTCAGGATAGCCCTGATTTTCCCAAGTCTCTGTCTCCACAAATTAAGTGCTCTTGCGGTTGCCACTCCACATGTCCCAGTTTGGCATTGGGAAAATAACATTTGTCTTGGCCAACAAATGCACTCAGTAGGTGAGTGTGAGATCAAAGAACAAAACAGGGATCAAAGAGTGTTTTTTACCTGAGTCATCTGTCTGCCTCCCAGCAGCTCTCATCACGGGTGATCTCATTTATGCCTTTCCCAGTCAAGTTTCCCACTTTGGCGTTGTCTCGCTGGGGCAACGAGGGGCTGTTCCAGTGGGACAGGCTGTAGAGAACAGGTTGTGTGTGTAGTTTAGAAACTTCGCAGTGGTAGCTTGAAATGGGCCACAGCACAGGTATTTACACCATGGAAATTGGCAAACACTAGAAATTACCCACCACCACGCCCCCACTCAGAGAGTCTGTGGTTAGACATTTACCAGCACATTGCTGGGCTACTCTCAGGTGTTACAGCCGGTGGTTCATCCACCTCTCTTCAGCCCTGGGTTGTTCATTTCTCAGGGAACTAGATGGTCATTTGCCTGATCCCTCTGCAAGTGGTGTTTTCCCTTCTGGGGGTGGATCTGTCTGCCAAGTTGCATGGTTCTTTGCTGCTCAGAGACACTAAACTTCACCTCCCTGGTCACTAGTCTGGATAGGAAAGCGTGGGGCTCTGGTAAAAAATAGTAGACTCATTTGACAATTTTCCATTTCTCCATCTCATCCTGCCAGCTTCTTTTTTTCTTTTTTCAGAGACGAGGTCTCCTTGAACTCCTGAGCTCAAGCGATCCTCCTGCCTCAGCCTCCCGAGTAGCTGGGATTACAGGTGCACGCCTCCACACCTGGCACCTTGCCCCTGCCTGCTTCTTCTTGGAACTTGGCCTGATTTCAGGAACTTTCTTCCTACGGCATCCAAACACCCAATTCTTTCTCCTGGGCAGAAGGCTGAGAGGAGGTAGAGGACAGCAATGTTACTGGAAGGTTTAGCAGGTTTTCTTCTGCAAAGAATAAACCAGGCTGATTTTGTCCCTGCTGCTTGAGGTGCCAGCCTGTGGGTCCCAGACCCATCCAAGGAGGGAACAGGTAGGACTTCGTCATCCACCTTTTAGTTCCTCTGCAAGGGAGGCATCTGGTGCAGGCCTGAGGGCAGACTTCCACCCACGCTGGTCCTTACGGGCCCTCTCTTTCAGAAGCTCCCAGGGCACTATCTCTAGGTTGAACCAAGAAGCAGATTGTTGCCAAGAAAACTTTCCCAATGACTTCTAAGGAGGGGACAATGACAAGAGGAGGATTGGGGCAGAAATAAAAGACATAAAGATAAGTTGCTTGAGGTTCCCCCATCAGGGTCCCAGACCCTCAGTGTCCTGTGCTCCCTGTAGCGGGCGCAGAGCATGGACTGCACATCTGAGCAGTCAAGAACGAGGATGGGCAGGTCGGGGTTTGAGATCTTCAGCTCCGCATTGTGTTTCCCCATGGAGTCCCTTCAGGGCTGGGTAGGGGGCCCTGAGTGCTGAGGACACTTTCTCCCATTCCCAGAAAGGTTGCAAGATGTTTTTTTGTGAATGCATAGAAAATTGTATTATCATTTGGTTCCATTAAAATTGGTTAACCTGCAAAAAAAGAAAAAAAAGTTTGCTTGAGACTTCAAAGATCTGAGCTGCAGAAGGGCTGGCCGTGGAATCAGGCAGGCGCCTCCAAGACTGATCAAAATGAAGGAACTTCAGACCTGGGTTCACACAGCTTCCTGGTTTACTTGCCTTGTAACTTAGACTCTTAGTACCATCTGTAAAATGGGCATAATAATACCTACCTCTCAGAGTTGTGACCAGGACTAAATGAACTAATGTACATAAAGCACTGAGCCCAGAGCCCAGACTAAGTTTTCAATTCAACAAAACAAAACAAAAACAGCCCCCCTGGACACAGCAGTGCTAAGCCCCGTGGTCCAGACAGGATTGACTGTGGGATTTAGGAGCCTCGACTGAGTGGCATGTCAAATGACAGACCCCAAAGCCAAGCCTTAGATCTGTCAAGACCTTTGTTGGTTTTCTTCGTACAAGTCAACCCAGTTTATCTTTTTTTTTCTTTTTCCTTTTTTTTAGAGACAGGGTCTCCCTCACTCTGTCATCCAGGTTGGAGAGCAGTGGCATGATCATAGCTCACTATAACCTCGGACTCCTGGGCTCAAGCGATCCTCCTGCCTCAGCCTCCCACATAGCTGAGCCTACAGGTGCACATCACCATGCCTAGCTAATTTTTAAATTTTTTGTACATACAGGGGTCTTGTTATATTGCCCAGGCTGGTCTTGGTTTATCTTTACAACAATCCCATGAGGTGGATATCAGCTCTGTTTTGCAGGTGGGGAAACTAGGGCTCTAAAAGAACCCTATATTGCTGGGGACCCTTTGAGGAACCCCCAACTCACTGGACACTTTTCTAGGTGGGGCACTTTCTACTGACCCGAGTGGCCTGAAATCCAAGTGGACGTCAGTGCAGAGCGTTTCCTAACACAGCTCCTGTCTCGGGGGTGGCCTGAGCACCTGTACCCAAGTCAAAGAGGCCAGCTCCGCTTAGGGGAATGAATGCCTGTGTCTGCTCGCCTGGTGACAACTCCAAGCATTCAGACACATGTCCCCTTGACCCTGGCAGCCTTTGTATATGTGACAATATTAGAACTTTGTTGGGCAGGACTTGGAGTTAGACAGATAGGAGCCTAGTCCTGGCTTTATCACCAACCAGCTGTGTGACTTGGAGTGTCACCTCCTAAAGCTGGAGGCTTCTCACTTATAAAATGGGATCAAATGGTTCTTAGGTCCAAGGGTTGCAGGGAGGGCCCAGTGAGATTAGAACCCACACATCGACTCAGCAAATGCGTCAGGAGGCCTGCTCTGTGCAATTCACCATGAGGCCATTGAAAATTCCAGATCCTCAGCTGAAAACTTGTGGGTTATTGAATTTATTGATAGCTTGTTACTTCTGGTAAGGATGTGAGGTGTTTGCCAGGAAAGATGAGGAACTACACTACCAAAACCAATGAACTTTCATTGGTTTATTCCACAAATATATATTGGGTTGTAACTAGGTGCCAGGCACTGGGCATACAGGAAAAGGTCTGGGTGGGGTAGAATTTACCTCCCATCACCAGGTCAAAGACCAAAAGCAAGAACCAAAGCGAAAGAGGGAAACCCCTGTCAAGAGTTGGCTTTAGAGTTAAATTCATTGAGAAAAGAGTTAAAAAAGGAAGAATTGCTCAGTTTCATAGCTTAGTTCACATCAGGAGAAACCTACTTTTTTTTTTTTAACTGGTTTCAAGAGGATTTCCTCATGGAAGAAGCGTTTCAATAAGGGTCTTTTGAGCAACAGAACGAATGATTTTAATAGCGATTTTTGTTTCTTCCCCCCAACATTTTATGATGCACATTTTCAAACCTACAGAAAAGTTGAAAGAATGTGAACTCCTACATCCCCACCTCTCAGAGCCTGCAATTGATATTTTCCTGTTCTAACTGCAGTTTTGTTTTGTTTTTTAACAGGAAGTCTCTCCTCCGGCTTTTCCTGAGGCTGCGACAGCCGCGTTTTCCCTGGGACAGGCGGCGGGGACGCGGGCGCGGCGGGGACGCGAGGGAGTCTGGCCGGGCGCGGGTGGGGGAGCTAAACAGAGAAAAACAAAAACAAAACTGGAGAAGCAAGTCCTGCTCACGCCTTGGCCCTCGCTCTTACTGTGTGGTCTCAGCCAGTTAATAGGAGAACCCGAGTCTCGTGGCTGCTTTTGGCTGGAAGGTCCTGGGATCGTCTTTCTCCTGCTCCCTCTGCAAAGGGTGGAAAAAAGGCGGCGATGGCGGCCCTGGCGCCCGGCCCGCGCCGGGGGACACAGGCGAGCGTCCCCCGGGACGCCCGGCGGGGACCGCGACGGGGGCCCCGCGCATCCTGCAGCCCGGCAACCGGCCTCCGCGGCCCGCGGGCCGGGGCGGGGGCGCGTCCTGCGGCAGCTGCAGGGCTCCGACCCGCCCAGCTGTCGCCGCGACTCCAGCCGCTGTCCCGGCCCGAGTGGACTCGGGGAGGGCCCAGCCTCGGCGCTCCGCCCCCGGCCCGGCGGGACTGGGCTCGGCGCGCCCTCGGCATAAAGCCCTCCTCCCGGCCGAGGTAGAGGAAGTCGGGCTCCCGCCTGGATGGGAGGCGGGGGGAGCTCGCTCCTGTTGTTTTCCGCCGGCGGGAGCGGGCGGGCGGGCGCAGGGGGCGGGTGCGCCCCGGAGCGCGGATCCCGGCCCCGGACATCGGGCTCACGCGAGCATCCCTCCTTCCCGGGGCCGAGGACAGTAGGGCCACTCCGCGGTTCCGAGGACCCGGGAGGAGCCGTCGGTACCCCAGGGGCCGGGGCCGCGGGGCGCACACCCAGCCCAGCCGCAGCCTGCGTTTCCTGAGCCCGGATCTGGGGCGCGATGGCCGCAGGCGCCCGGGCTCCCGAGCCCCGCGTCCTCGTGTGCCTCGGGGCGCTCCTGGCCGGCTGGGTCGCCGCAGGTAAGGGGCCGCGATCTAGAGGAAAAAGTTGAGTTTTCCCAGGCAGCGATGGGGGGGGACAGCGAGGGACCGAATTCCCTCCGACTCCACCCGAATCCGTGGTGGCCGCAGTCCCGAAGCCGCCCGGGGAGGGTCCTGGGTTTCCTGCCCGCAGCTCCGCTCTCTTTGCAGGAAGGAATTTCCCCGGGCGCTCGGTGGAGGGCGAGGTGTCCCCAGACTCCTGGGGTAGGCAGCCGGCGAGGCTGCGGAGGGCCTGCGGAGAGGTGGTGGGGAAATGGAGAGGCACGTGTCGGGGAAAGTGATTTTTTAATTTTTTTTATTTTTTAAAGTGTCGGATGTAAATTCGCGTTCTGGTTTTACGTGCTGCGCTGGGGCTCAAACTCTCCTTCCCCCTGCCTAAGGTTGAACTCGCCTTACACCTGTAACCTGTGGCTCTCCTCCCGCACCCCTGCGATCCCGCCTGTTCAGAGTAGCGCATTCAAAGCTGTGCATTCGCTTTTTAAAAACTTTTTATTGTGAAATACTTTGAGACTTACAAAAAAACTTCCCCTCATCCTTGACATGATTGGCAAAAGGTCTTAAATGCTTCATCTATACTCTGCTTTGTTACAAAAAGAAAAAAGAATATAAGGTTGCTTACAGAAAATATATAGAATATAAAAAGATTGAAAAAAATTATTTGCATGTAATTCACCAGCCAATGCATGTCTACTGTGTGCAGAGAGTGTGACAAGCTGGGAGCAGACTGGGGTGGAGGGAGCCAGGAGGTGGTGTAGTTTGCAGGGATGCAGGTGGAGTGCTACTTTCCGTGTTCCCAGCTGGCCACCTCTTGCAGATTTCTGGAGATGGATCAGAAATGGTGCCTGAGCTTCCTAGCAGCAAGTGCCAAAAGTTCCTAATTGTTAGGCTCTCAGAAACTTTTATTTTGCTTTGTTTTTAGCAGTCATTTATAAACAGTAACATTTTTCATCATCTAGATTTTCAGTTTATCTGGGAAAATCTAAAAGTCTGGCAACACGGGGCCTGTGTGCCCACCTGGAACTAAGCCGTGGTCATCCTCTTTTACCTAGAGCATGTGACCCCAACTTTGTTCCACCTATCCCTGTTGTAGTACTTTACCCCGGCCCTCTTCAGGCATGGACATTACCTGCCGGCTTCTCCAGGCATTTGACTTAGTGATCACTGTGCTGGGCAGGAGGGGAGGAAGGACAGTCCCCAGATGGTCATCTTTAGAAGTTAAAAGGTGATTATCAAGTATTCCCCTTTCCCCAGCTGTCTGCAGTGTTTCCTGCACTGTGAACACCAGGGGCCTGGGGCATCAGAACCCTGGGCTGAAGCCATCCTGCTGGACTGAACCCTTTCAGGCTGACTGCTGCTCACCACCTAGGGAACCTGCCTCCACTGCCATGCCCAGCTATTTTGATGCCTAAGCCTGTTTCAACTTTGTATATAGTCCCAAGTGGCTTCCTGAGCTTGGTGTATTTTTGTTGTTTGTTTTTCAAGTTGGGAGTTGTCTTGGGGGGATAAAATGTCTTTCTGACACTCTAGTGCAAATGAAGTTCATGCTTCCACTTGTCCCTGAGATTGTAAACACCAGGGCATTTTTGGTAAAAATTGCTAGGAAAAACATAAATGTTTGGGTATAACTCCAACTCTTTAAATAATAATATAAGGGCGGCATCTAAGGAGTTTCTATTACTCCAGCCTTTGTTCCATATTCTGAATTTAAGGTTGGGGGACAACAGGGCCCTCTGAACACCCTCTGAACACCATGTGAATGACTTCTAGTAGCACAGACTGTTACTATGTTTTCTCATCTCACCCTGCCTGGTATGGGAGACCAGAGTAAATCCCTGTGTCCTGAAGCACTTGAGACCTGAATGACAATTCCATATCTCCCTGTGATTTGAGCAAATCACTTAAGTTTCCTGAACCTCACTTTTCTCAAGAGTAAAATGAGGAGGTATGGGACTGTCAGGCACGGAACTCATACATCCTCCAGGACTGCCCTTCCTGCATCTGGGTCAGACATCACTAATCGATGACTGTGTTCTTCTCCACTGAGCCAGGACTCAACCTCATCTTCAGCCCAGCCCTCAGGGCTGCCACATCTCTGGACTAGATGATCTCTAAGGGCAGCTTCAGCTTCAGTAGTTAAAAAAAAAAAAAAAAAAGTGGAGTGAGCAAAGCCAGGAGGAGAAGTGAAATGCCTTCAAATGGTTTCTTTTGTGATCATGTCATTCTATGCCTTAGAAGAGGTTAGCTCAGGTTCTAAGACTAAAGTTTCACCGGAGCTATTCCAAGCCACTGTTCCTTTATTCCTTTGCCGAGGAGTCAGGGAAAGGGCAGGTGTGCAGGTCTCAGGAACACACGCTGCATCTGTAACTCTAAAGTTCATCTTCCTCTCCTCGTGGGGATTGCCACCTGAGAACTTGGGTTCCCAGGTCTAATCGTTTAAAAATAATTCTCGCCTGCTTTTGAAAGTGATCGTTAAGCAT
This sequence comes from Propithecus coquereli, assembly GCF_000956105.1. Taxonomy (NCBI): domain Eukaryota; kingdom Metazoa; phylum Chordata; class Mammalia; order Primates; family Indriidae; genus Propithecus; species Propithecus coquereli. Next base: position 565,183 of record NW_012148775.1, on the reverse strand, counting down.
TTCTTGCTGTTTGGGAATCTCTAGCATTAGACGACATTCTCCACCTTTCAGCAAGTGGCTTAGGCTTTTTTGCTTAGTGTTTTGAGAGCGGTAAGGCCAAGAATGTGAGGGAATCAGAACATCCTGTGGCGCCAGCTGGCGTCAGGTCTTTCAAAGGGAGCCCCTTCTAACCAGACAAGAGGCCAAATACAGGTAACTCTTAGTCTTTCATTTATAAATGGGAAGGATTCCTAGAGGCAAGTGACAGTTTATTTTTCATAACAGTTTTTGTTGATATAATTTACGTATCATAAAATTCATCCTTTGAAGGTGTACAATTCAGTGGTTTGAGTATATTCAAACTATCACCACTAGTTAACTACAGAGCGTTTTCAGCACCCCAGCAGGTTCTGTCCATAGTCCTGTCCCGGTGGCCTTTTTGTACGTGGGTGTCGATTGTGGAGGGAGCTGGAAAATGTGAGACTTCTCAGCAAAATGGGCTGCATTTGCTTGTTGTTACCTAGTGACAGTCTAATGCCAGATCAGTGGCCCCTGAGCACCTGTCGGTCTTGAGTGGGGATCAGCATCACCTGGGCTTGTTAAACCACAGCGTACTGCCTGCCTCTTCCTAGTGTACAATTTAGATGTTTTGGGGTTAGGCTTGATCATTAGCTTTTCCAATAAGGCTGCTGTCGCCGACGTGGGCTTTTGAACATGCTTTTCCCTCTGCCTGGGACCCATCCTCACCTTTACCTGGCTGAGTGCTCCTTATCCGCTGGCTCTCAGTTCAGCTTCCAGGAGGAATTCTTTCCTGACATTTGTCCCAGCTGGACTTAGGAGCCCTTTCTCTGAGGCCTTATCCTGGTGTTTATCATATTGTGTTGTAATTTTCAGTTTATTATCTCTTTGCCCCACTAGACTGTGAACCCCTGGAGATTTCTGTTTTGTGCACTGTTGGATCCCCAGTGCCTAGCACAGGCCCTGGCCCACAGGGGCACATGGGCACTACCGCCAGCCCGTTCTTGCATGGAGCTTCCAGGACAGCCTTAGTTAACTCTAGGGTCCTTTGGACCTGACCTGAGAGAGAGAGAGCATCAGAGAGAGCAGTGGGAATAAAGCCAAAGCCCTCTGCCTTCCACCTCTTCTGTAATTTCTAGGCAAATAAAACCACCTGGGTTCTGCATCGGTTATTAATTGCTACAGTAATGCTGCAACCAAACAACCACAAGACAACCGAAATGCTCGTTGCTCTCAGGCCTGGGTGGGTAGTTAGGTGGCTCTGCCGATCTTGCCTGGGCTCACATGCATGTCCAGGGACAGCCGGACAGGCTGGCTGGCTGAAGGCCGACCTGGAATGGCCTCAGCTGGAACAAGTGACTGAGACAACTAGGGTCTGCACCATGTAGGTGTTTTTTTAAATTTCAGAATTCTATGGCAATATGCACGATTTGGTTACATAATTTGCTTTTGTACAGTTTGAGTAAAAGTTGTAAGTGTGCCCTTCAGCCAGTTAGTGTGCATTGTACCCATTAGGTGTGAATTTACTCATTTCCTCCTCCCCCTCCCACCTACTTGATTTCCCTTGAGTTCTACTTACATGTGCATATAAGTGTTGATCGATTAGTTCCAATTTAGTATTGAGTACATGTGGTGTTTGTTTTTCCATTCTTGCAATACTTCACCAAGAAGAATGGTCTCCAGCTCCATCCAGGTTGTTACAAAAGATACTTGATCACCATTTTTTTTAATGGCTGAGTAGTGCTCCACGATATACATATACCACATGTTATTAATCCACTCATGTATTGATGGGCACTTGGGTTGTTTCCACATCTTCGCAATTGTGAATTGTGCTGCTATAAACATTCGAGTGCAAGCATCTTTTTAATAAAATGTCTTTTTTTTCCTTTGGGTAAATACCTAGTAGTGGGATTGCCGGATCAAATGGTGGGGCTACTTTTAGCTCTTTGAGGTATCTCCACACTACTTTCCATAGAGATTGTACTAGTTTGCAGTCCCACCTGTACCATGTGGTTTTCATAATCCCTCTGGAACCTCACTTGGGCATCTCTTTCTCATGGTGATGGCAGAGGACGAAAGTGAATAAGTCCAATTACACAAGCACTTTTTTTTTTTCTATTTTTCTTTATTGTGGCAAAATACATAATATAAAATTTACCACCTTAACCATTAAGTATATAGTTCAGTGGTATTCAATAGAGTCATGATGTTGTGCACCACCATTCTTCATCTCTAGAACTCTTTTAATGTTGTAAAACTGGAACTCTGTACCCATTAAACCGTAACTCCCACCCTCCCCAGTCTCTGCAACCACCATTCTACTTTCTATCTCAAAGATTTTGACTACTCTGGCTACTCGTAAGTAGAATCGTACAGTATCTGCTTTTTGTGACTGGCTTATTTTGCTTAGCATAATGTCCTCAAGGTTCATACGTGTCGTAGCATGTGCCAGAATTTCTTCCCTTTTTAAGGCTGAGTAATATTCCAGTGTATGTATACAGCACATTTTGTTAATCCGTTCATCTGTCGGTGGACACTTGCGTTGCTTCCATGTTTTAACCATTGTGAATAGAGCAGCTGTGAACAAATATCTCTGAGACTCTGCTTTCAATTCTTTTGGGTATATATCTAAAAGTGGACTTTCTGCATCATATGGTAGTTCTATTTTTAATTTTGGGGGGAACCACCATACTGTTTTCCACAGCAGCCTCGCCATCTTTCACTCCTCCCGACAATACACAAGGGTTCTGATGTCTCCGCACCCTTACCCACACTTGCTATAATGGGCGTGAGGTGGTATCTCATTGTAGTTTTGATCTGCATTTCTCTGATGATTATGCATGAGCACTTTAAAAGCCTCTGCTTGGGTCACATTTGCTCACATCCCATTGGCCTAAAAAAGTCACATGGCTGAGCCCACAATAAGAGCAGGATGGCCCCAGAGTGACATGATGAAGGGCTTGGATAGTGAGTGGGATGGGGTCGGGAATTGTGGCTATGTTTGTGATCAACCACAAGTTCATTAATGTCAATGACTGGCCAAGAATCCCAACACACAAGAGGCTCTGTATGTTATTGTATCTTCTTTTTTTTTTTTTTTAAGAGATGGTCTCACTCTATCACCCAGGCTGAAGTGCAGTGGCGTCATCATAGCTCACTGCAACCTCAAACTCCTGGGCTCAAGCAATTCTCTTGCCTCGGCCTCTCAAATAGCTGTGGCTACAGGCACACACTGCCATGTCCAGCTACTTTTTAGATTTGTTTGTAGAGACAGAGTCTCGCTAAGTTGCCTAGGCTGGTCCCAAACTCCTGGCCTCAAATGATCCTGCCATCTCAGCCTTCCAAAATGCCGGGATTACAGATGTGAGCCTCTGCACCCAGCCTGTTATTGCACCTTAAAAACACACACCTGATTTTTTAAAAAATCCTAACGCAGAGGCACTGTCTAAAAAGGGAGGTTGCTCAGAGATCAAGAAAGGGAGTAACAGCCTGATCTTCCTTTGCACAGGATTGGAGGCCATCGTCATCGGAGAAGTTCATGAGAATGTTACCCTGTACTGTGGCAACATCTCGGGACCGAGGGGCCTGGTGACCTGGTACCGGAACTCCTCGGAGCCTGCCTTCCTTCTCTCCTCCAATTCTAGCCTCCCGCCAGCCTCGCCCCGCTTCTCTCTGGTCAACCCCAGCTCCCTGCACATCGAGGCGCTGAGCCTACAAGATGAGGGCAACTACACCTGCCAGGAGATCCTCAATGTGACTCGGTGGTTCCACGTGTGGCTGCAGGTGGCCAGTAAGTGGGGCTGGTGGCGACTAGGGCTAGGGAGGTGCTCACAGCCTTGGAGGTGAGGAGGCCAAGGTCAGGGGCATGGGCCTTGCATCAGATGGCCAGGATTTCATTCTGGGCTCTGCCACTTGGAAGCTGAGTGACCTGACCTCTCACATCTGTATTTCCTCACCTGTAAGAGCGCGATGAAAAGAATTCTTGCCTCACGGGATTGCTGTGAAGAATAGATACCAGTTTATAAAGTGCTTCAAATGACTCCTAGCATGTTATTAATAGTTTGCTTTTATTTTTAGCTGGTTGTTAGTCTCATCCTTGCTGTTAATATCATTTTATTATGTAACAAAAGTACAGTATAAACGAAGCTTGGTGCAGTGGCCCCTGCCTGTAGTCCCAGCTGCTCTGCTGAGGTGGGAAGATTGCTTGAGTCCAGGAGTTCAAGGCTACAGTGTGCTATGATCATGCCCATGAATAGCCACTATGCTCCAGTTTGGGCAACATAGCAAGACCCCATCTCTCTCTCTTTTTTTTTTTTTTGAGACAGAGTCTCACTGTGTTGCCCTAGCTAGAGTGAGTACTGTGGCATCAGCCTAGCTCACAGCAACCTCAAACTCCTGGGCTCAAGCGATCCTCCTGCCTCAGCCTCCCAGGTAGCTGGGACTACAAGCACGTGCCACCATGCCCGGCTAATTTTTTCTATTTTTAGTTGTTTGGCTAATTTCTTTCTATTTATAGTAGAGACGAGGTCTCGCTCTTGCTCAGGCTGGTCTCGAACTCATGAGCTCAAGCAGTCCTCCCACCTTGGCCTCCCAGAGTGCTAGGATTACAGGCGTGAGCCACTGTGCCCAGCCTACCCCGTCTCTTAAAAAAAAAAAAATGAACATAATCAAGTCAGACTGCCTGAATTCCAGTCCTAAGACTATCACTTAGTTCTGCGTCACCTTGAGTAAGTAGCTTATTATCTTTAAGCTTCAGTTTTCCTCATTTGTTAACTGGGGAATACCTTGCATGCCTCGTGAGGTATGGTGAGTGCTCTTACACTATCGTGTTAAGTACAGGGCGTGGCACGAGCTGCCCTCACTACTGCGCTTTCCTGAAACAGTCTGTCATATCTACTGATATGCACGTGTGAGTTTAGAGCAGAAGTTTGCAAACTACAGCCTATGGGCCATATCCAGCTGGCTGCCTATTTCTGTATAGCCTGTAAGCTATGGATATTTTTTATATTTTTAAATGGTTGAAAAAAATCAAAAGAAGAATATTTGTGATGTGAAAATTATATGAAATTCAAATGTTGGTGTTCACAAGTGAAGTCTTATTGGAATACAGTCACATTCATTTCCATACTATCTCTGACTGCTTTTGTTGCTTCGGCGGCAGAGGTAAGTGGCCGTGACACAGATCATACGACTTGCAAAGCTGGAAGTATTTGCTCTCCGGCCCTCTGGAGAGAAAGTTTGCTGGTCACTGGTTTAGAGGGACATCCGTGTTCTAGATCCAGGATGTGTAGCTTACCAGACATACCTGTGTGATCACTTCACTGCTCCGCATCCATGTTGCCTCATCTATAAAATAAAAAATGTACGCATTCGTTTGTTCAACACGTATTTATTTATTTATTTATTTATTTTTTATTTTATTTTATTTTTTTTGAGACAGAGTCTCACTGTGTTGCCCGGGCTACAGTGCCGTGGCATCAGCCTAGCTCACAGCAACCTCAAACTCCTGGGCTCAAGCGATCCTTCTGCCTCAGCCTCCCGAGTAGCTGGGACTATAGGCATGTGCCACCATGCCCGGCTAATTTTTTCTATATGTTTTTAGTTGTCCGATTAATTTCTTTCTATTTTTAGTGCTCAGGCTGGTCTCGAACTCCTGAGCTCAAACAATCCGCCCGCCTCGGCCTCCCAGAGTGCTAGGATTACAGGCGTGAGCCACCACGCCTGGCCTCAACACGTATTTATTGAGAGCCTGTTGCCAGACACAGTTCTACACACGGTGCCACTGGCGTGAACAAGACAGGCAGGTCCCTCCTGGAATGAGCAGCCTGGTGGGGGAGACAGTGAGGAACAAGTGAGCAAATGCATCAGGCAGTATCAGAGACGGGCGCGGAACAGAGAACCGAGATGGGGCGATGGGATTCTCTGAAACGCTTATTTCTTTATTTTTTAATTTTTTTCTTTGACACATATCCACATGTTCAGCTATCTGAAACACTTTAAATTGGGGGTGGGTAAGAGAGGAGCTTTTGCAAGTGGCGACATTTAAGCCGAATGGTAATTAGGAAGCAGTCGTGCAAAGATGAGAGGAGAGAGCCTTCCAGCCAGAACGAGCACTGGTGCCAGACGGGTTGAGCGTGCTGCATTCGCAGATGGGAGAGGGCCAGCATGGCAGGGGCCTAGTGTGCAAGAGGGCAGGCCATGTGGGGCTGGGAGGGCTGGTTCAGGTTGAATTTATGTCCCCCCAAAAGATAGGTTGAAGTCCTAACCTCTGGTACCTACAAACGTGACCTTATTTAGAAATAGGGTCTTTGTGGATATAATCAGGTTAAGATGAGATCCTTGGCGTGGGCACTGCTCCCGTTCGACTGGCATCCTTATGACACCAGGGACATGCCATGCGAAGACAGAGACACACAGGAAGAACATCATATAGCAAGAGGGGCAGAGATTGGAGCGATGCAGCTACAAACCAAGGAATGCCACCAAAAGCTAGGGAGGAGGCAAGGAAGGATCCTCCCCTAGAGCTTTGGAGGGAGCACGGCCCAGGTGACACCTTGGTTTCAGACTTCTGACCACCAGAACCGTAAGAGAATCAATTTCTGTCATTTTAAGACATCTGGTGTGGGGTGTTTTGTTAAGGCAGCCGTAGGAAACTATGAACCCTGGTCGGGAGTTGGGCTTTCATTCTGGGTGCAGGAGAAACTGCTGGCGCTTCCAGCAGGGGGGTGGCATCATTAGATTTGCACATGGAGGATGTACATGTAGTATCAAGAAGAGCCGATCAAATAAAAACAGGAAGCCAGTTGAAGGCATAAGATGGTGTTGACCAGAAAAGGGGTGACGACAGTGGCTTTGGTGAAAATGCACGGGTTCAGAAGATATTTTGGAGGTTGACCAGCAGGACTTGCTGGTGGATCAGAAGTAGGGGATGAAGGAAGGAGAGGCCACAAGGACAGTTCTAGAGTTTTGGAAACTCTAAGGTTTCCACTCATTTGCAAAGTTTGTGGAATCCGTGAGTGCAACGTTTGTGTATCTGGAGATGCCATCAATGAATTCCTGAATGTCCGGGAATGAATGTGGGTGTATCCAGAAATGTCACCCATCTTGGCCCGGCTGTTTGGTCCCCGCTGCGAGCCCATAGCAAGTGCTGGCTGGTCGCCCTTAGTCCAGCTGCCCAGAGTAATTAATAATCCCTTCCTGTCCGTCTCGTCCATAAATATCTTCTCTCTTGACCACAGGACAGAAAGGTGGCAACTTGGTACTCTTATCATCACTCTCCAGTTTATGGTGACTTGATCTGACAGTGGTTTATTCATCATTGGCGAAGTTTATTGGACTATTTCATTATTGCCCTATAGGGAGATAAATGCGAGGTCTGGTTACAATGAATGTGAACTTAGATTTTTAAAACTGTCAATGAACTCTGGTGGCATTTCCAACTCTCTGAAGGGAAGCCCCGTGTGTGTCTGAGTCACTGTGATGTGACTTGTATCGTGGAAGCTTCTTCATTTGGAAATATATGGGGTTTCTGACAGGCGTAGAGCTTGTTTGTGAAAATAGGACACAGACACCATGAGCCCTTTGGTTCACATACGCCAGAGCCCTCTGGGATCCCACTCCTTGTTCTCATTCCAGAAGGGGCCTGGGAAAAACCCCAGACACCCTGGGCATCCGGGAGCCCCTTCCTGCCCCTCAGACAGTGGCCGACAGGGAGAGTTTGGCATCTCTCTTTGGAACTTGGCTCTCATTTTTGCATAGATAATTTGGGAATGTGGATTGGGTTTGATCCAGCCACTGTTGGGTGGGGGTCAGTGGTATTGCTGAGTGGCTGAGAATATTCTGAAACTCTGAGGTCCAGATGCCTGGGTTCAAATCTGGGTCCTCCTGGCTGTTGTCTTTGTGACCTTGGAGAAATCCCTTGAACTTCTCCAACCTTAGTTTTATCGTCTGTGAAATCAGGGTCATGGCCACGGATCTGTGGCATGAATTAATGAGAAAAGTTTCTGCAGCCCTCAGCTGGTCTGTGTTACCTTGATCCGTTGGTTAAGCTGGTGATGGGATCCCCCTGGGATACTGCATCTCTACTTCCCGACAATCAACTTACAGGCCTTGCTGTGGGTTGGGGACCCCATGTGCCCAGATCTTTTCACTGATGTGGTTGCTAACATGGTCGCATTCCCTTATTCTCTTAAGGAGAAAAGTTTGGAAACATTCTACCATAGCCTTGGAAGCTAGGGAGGAGAAATTCCGGCATGTGACAACTTGTTCTCTGTAAGTGACTTGGAACTTGGGCATGGACAGAGAGGCTGTAGAAGCACAAAGCCGGCTGTATGAGGGCTGGTAGTTTCTCCTTCCTTCCCGCCTGGAACTCTGCTTATCTGTCAGTGGGCATTTGGTGCCTCTGCCTTCTAGGGAGTCAGGTTTTCTCTCGGTCTGGGGTGACTTAAGCTGCCTGGAATGGACACCCGCAGTGTGATTGCATCACTCATCCCACGACTAAAAAGAGTCTGCGCCGCTACCTGTTCATTTAAAGGTGAGGTTGAAGAGTCTTGCCATCGGGATTGGGTCTCTGCTTCTAAGAGTACAGAACTCTCTTGGTCCAGAGAAGTTCGGGGCTGCGCAGCTGTTTATTTCAACTTACCCATCCCCTCCTGCCTCCAAATTGGAGAGGGTATGAGGCTGGAACAGCTCTGTGTTTACCTGCAGAAAGGCTGGAGGGATGGGGAAGATAGCAGAGTTCTGAACACATCCTGGTAGACTCTGTGCCTTTTTTCAAGATATCATCTCTTATAGGCTGAGTGATTCAGTTGAACAGTCAGCCCATGAAAGACCCCAGTCAGATTTCACAGTACATGGTACCAGGCTCTCCTTGTGTCTATTTTTCTCAGGCCAAGCAAGTGTTTAGGGAACATTCGAACCAGTTGGCACATGGGCAATGAGGAAGCTGGTTTGTATCGACCTCTAAGAGCCCCTTAGCATTCAGCTGGGGTTTGGGGGATGGGGCTGTCACTCTGAACTTCCCAGAAAGGGCGTCTCAGGAAAGATCCATCTGCCCATCCAATACGTACCCACTAGCAGAGCCTCCTTCTGTTGGTAGTGGTGTCACCGCCTTATCACAACTAGAGTCCTAGGGAAAGAGAATGTTGGGCCCATCAGAAGATGGGGTGATTCTTGCCCAAGGATTGATGAATTTGGATCTTGCCAAGCTTATCTGAAACAGAGATGGGTGCTCAGCAGAGCCTGCGTTTTGTGTAGTTGAGTAGTGTTCCGTGGTATACGTATACCATGTTTTATTAATCCTTATGGATTCATGGGCACTTGGGTTGTTTCCACATCTTTGCGATTGTTAATTGTGCTGCCATAAACATTCGAGCACAGATGTCTTTATTATAGAATGTCTTTTTTTCCTTTGGGTAGATGCCTAGTGGTGGGATTGCTGGAGCAAATGGTATTCCTATTTTTAGCTCTTCGAGATATCTCCATATTACTTTCCACAGGGGTTGTACTCATTTGCAGTCCCACCAGCAGTGAAAGGTGTTCCTATCTCTCCACATCCACGCCAGCATTTGTTGTTTTGGGACTTTTTTTTTCTTTTTTATTTCAGCATATTATGGGGGTACAAATGTTTAGGTTACGTACATTGGCCTTGCCCTGCCTGAGTCAGAGCTTCAAGCGTGTCCATCCCCCGGATGGTGTGCATCGCACTCATTATGTGTGTATATACCCATTCCCCCCCCATCTGCCTGACACCCGATGAATGTTATTGCTATATGTGCACTTAAGTGTTGATCAGTTAAAACCAATTTGATGGTGAGTGCATGTGGTGCTTATTTTTCCATTCTTGGGATAATTCACTTAGTAGAATAGGTTCCAGCTCTATCCAGGATAATACAAGAGGTGCTATATCACTATTGTTTTTTGTGGCTGAATAGTACTCCATGGTATACATATACCACGTTTTATTAATCCACTCATATACTGATGGGCACTTGGGCTGTTTCCACGTCTTTGCAATTGTGAATTGTGCTGCTATAAACATTCGAGTACAGATGTCTTTTTTGCAGAATGTCTTTTGTTCTTTTGGGTAGATGCCCAGTAATGGGTTTGCTGGGTCAAATGGTAATTCTACTTGTATGTCTTTAAGGTATCTCCATCTTGCTTTCCACAGACGTTGTACTAATTTGCAGTCCCACCCGCAGTGTATGAGAGTTCTTATGTCTCCGCATCCATGCCAACATTTATTGTTTTGGGACTTTTTGATAAAAGACATTCTCACTGGAGTTAGGTGATATCTCATCGTGGTTTTGATTTGCATTTCCATGATTAGAGATGTTGAGCACTTTTTTATATGTTTGCTGGCCTTTAGTCTGTCCTCTTTTGAAAAGTTTTGGTTTATGTCTTTTGCCCTTTTTTTTTTTTTTTTTTTTTTGAGACAGAGTCTCACTGTGTTGCCCAGGCTAGAGTGCCGTGGCGTCATCCTAGCTCACAGCAACCTCAAACTCCTGGGCTCAAGCGATCCTTCTGCCTCAGCTTCTCGAGTAGCTGGGACTGCAGGCATGTGCCACCATGCCCGGCTAGTTTTTTTTTCTATATATTTTTAGTTGTCTGATTAATTTCTTTCTAATTTTAGTAGAGACGGAGTCTCGCTCTTGCTCAGGCTGGTTTTGAACTCCTGAGCTCAAACAATCTGCCCGCCTCGGCCTCCCAGAGAGCTAGGATTACAGGCGTGAGCCACCGCGCCCAGCCTTTTGCCCACTTTTTGATGGGGTTGTTTGACTTTTTCCTTTTAATTTTCTTAAGTTCTGTATAGATTCTTGTTATCAGCCCTTTATCGGATGTGTAACATGCGAATGTTTTCTCCCATTCTGTAGGTTGTCTATTTGCTCTAATGATAGTTTCCTTGGCTGTGCAGAAGCTTTTTAATTTGATCAGGTCCCATTTATTTATTTTTGTTGCTGCTGTGATTGCTTTGGGGGTCTTCTTCATAAATTCTTTGCCTAGGCCAATGTCTATAAGAATTTCCTTTGGGTCTTCTTATTTGATTTTTTTTTTTTTTAATTCTTCCACCTGCTTCCTTCTCATTCACTCCCTGTAACCAACTCTAATTCTTGCTGAGAATTGTACTGGTCAAAAGCCCCTCCTAGCTGGTTTCTGGGGGTCTATGATGTCCACGCCAGGCCACTGGGAACCCCACCGCCAGACTACAATGTAGAAGACGCAGACTCGTCCAGTCTAACACTACTTTTGCTGGCCCAGGTGTTGGCTTGTACCCTGTGCTTAGTTGGATGTGCACCAACTGTGGGCACACCCTGGGACCTGCCGGTCTGCATACCTAACCAACTAGCCAGCAACAATGAATGGGACATTTGAGTACCTCCCAAACCACAGTATGATATTTACCCAGACTCTTTGTGGGAAGTGACATGATTCCAGCAGATCCCTGCAACTGTTAGGAGCCAGCCCTAACTTGACAACAATATTGTCCTTAGAAGCCCACGATTTCTATAGTTATACAATGGCCTTGGACATGGATAAAGTAGATACTGTGCTTCAAGGGGCTCTGTCTGGGAAAGCCTTTACCTCCCATAAACGGTATTTTTTCACTGGCCTATTTCTGTTCAAAACTCTATAGCCGGGCTGGGCATGGTGGTTCATGCCTGTAATCCTAGCACTCTTGGGAGGTCAAGGTGGGAGGATTGCTCCCAGGCCAGGAGTTTGAGACCAGCCTGAGCAAGAGAGAGACCTTGTCTCTATAAAAAAGAGAAAAATTAGCCTGGCATATCGTGTGCCTGTAGTCCCAGCTACTCGGCAGGCTGAGGCAGGATTGTTTGAATCCAGGAGTTTGAGGCTGCTGTGAGCTATGATGACATCACTGTACTCTACCTGGGTATGACAGAGTGAGACACTGTCTCAAAAAATAAAAAAATTCTACAGCCATATGGGGAGGGGTCAAGGGCAACATACATAACCTAAACATCTGTTCCCCCATAATATGCTGAAATAAAAAAAAAAAAAATTCTACAGCCATAGATTTATTCCTTTGGCTAAGCATTGCCCTTCCTGTATTTTATTTTTTAAAAGAAGAAGTCTCTGGGAGAGGTAGCACACTAAATTACTTCAGAATTAACAGCTGTTAGATATATTAGTTTAAAAACATTTTTAATTGACAAATGTATATATTTATGGGGGAGGTATATTCTTTAAGGAGATGTGGCATGTTGGGTGCACCAATGGTAGAGGGCATTTCAGCGGATAAGAAGTTCGGAAACATGAAGGGAATCAAGGTGAGGCCTAGCAGTCTACCAGGTGCTTCCAAAATGCCAGGCACTGTTCCGAGTACTCTACTGTCCTAACTCATTGAATTGTCACAACCACCCTGGGAAATGAGGACTGTCATCACCCCATTTTACAGATGAGGAAATGGAGGCTAAGAAGGGACAGTAATTTGCCCACAGTCATACAGCTAGTTTGTTCCTGGTTTTTCAGTGTGATTTTGTGCTGGGGGGTCCCCAAGACCACGCCCAGGTTTGATGAGTTTCTAGGAGGACTCACAGGACTCAGCATGTCGTGCAATTTATCACAACAAAAGGATACACAGCAAAATCAGCAAAAGGAAAAGCTACGTGGGACGGAATCTAGGGAAACCAGGCACAAGCTTTCATGAGTCTCCTGGTGGAGTTGCATGGGACACACTCGAATCTTCCATCAACGGGTTGTGGAAACACGTGTCAAATGTCTAACCAGGGAAACTCATTTGAGACTCCGTGTCTGAAGTTTCTTTCTGGGGGCTGTCACAGAGATACTGTCTGTCTCGTATGGACCCAGATTCCTGATCCCCAGAAGGAAAGCAGGTGTTCTGCATAAACCACATTGTTTGTACAAACAGTTTAGGCCCAGCGACTGTTATCAGTTCTGTGATTGGTGGGAACCCTCCCGAAATCCAAGTTCCCAGACACAGGCCAAGGGCCAGCCTTGCAAGCAGGCCTTTGTAAGGAGAGCTGTCCCAGCCTGCTGTGTGAATTTTTTTCTGCATAGATATCCTTTCCACCCTGCAGTGTTTTAAAAAAGGAACAATTTACACTTTTCCCCTTCTATAAGGATTTGTCCCCCCAATAAATCTTGCGTAACTGCCCAGGATTAAATGAGAGAATGTATCAGGGCACTTAACACAGCATTGGTCACATAGTAAGTGTTCTGTAGATATTGTCCTCCTCATTGGCTGCTTCCTCATCACTTGTGTGTCTATTAGAGCTGGTAAGAAGCTGAAATGAATTCTTAAGTCATTAATTCTGTCCCCATTCCCCCTGTCATTCCCAGGCGGCCCCTATCAGATTGAGGTCAACATCTCGGCTACCGGCAGGCTCCCCAATGGCACCCTCTATGCAGCTAGGGGCTCCCAGGTGGACTTCAGCTGCAGTAGCAGCTCCTGGCCTCCGCCCATGGTTGAGTGGTGGTTCCAGGCCTGGAATTCCAGTGGCGAACCCTTTGGAAACAACCTGACGGTCAGCTCTTTCACGCTGTTACTGATGTCACCAAGTCTCCAGGGGAACTACACCTGTCTGGCCATGAACATGCTCAGCGGGAGACATCAAGAGGTGACCACCGAGCTACTGGTCTACTGTGCGTAAGAAGCTCTCCCCTCCCTCACTTCTTCACCTTAACCCTTTAGGAACTGCATGTTCGTGCCTCTTCTTTTTGTCTTTAAAGGCATGCGTGGGCCAGGCACGGTGGCTCACGCCTGTAATCCTAGCACTCTGGGAGGCCGAGGCGGGCGGATCATTTGAGCTCAGGAGTTCGAGACCAGCCTGAGCAAGAGCAAGACCCTGTCTCTACTATAAATAGATAGAAAGAAATTAGCCAAACAACTGAAAAAATAGAAAAAATTAGCTGGGCATGGTGGCGTGTGCCTGTAGTCCCAGCTACCTGGGAGGCTGAGGCAGAAGGATCGCTTGAGCCCAGAGTTTGAGGTTGCTGTGAGCTGGGCTGATGCCACGGCACTCATTCTAGCCCGGGCAACAAAGCGAGACTCTGTCTCAAAAAAAAAAGGCATGCCTGCCTCCTGCATGGGTCCAAATACGTTTCTGCAGCTCCCAGAAAACACAGGTACACACCCAGGACCTGTGGCATGGCAGGCAGGGAATCACCCCTTCTAGAAGTTTGCTGCTAACTGGGTGCAGGAAAGTCCCTGTGAGCCACAGAGAGAAACTAATGCAGAGCCTCATGCGTTTTTGTTTTTTTTTTTTAAATTGAGGTGAAAGTATATAGCCTTAACCATTTTAGTGTATAATTCAGTGACATTTAGGACATTTACTATGTTGTGCAACCATCACCTCTATCTAGTTCCAAAACATTTTCTTTATCCCAAATGGAAAGTGCCCACCAAGCACTCACCCCCATTCTCCTCCCCAGCCCCCGACATCCCCCAGTCTCCATTCATTCCGTCTCTATAGATTTGCCTGGTCTGGACGCTTCATGTGAATGGATCATGCAATATGTGGCCTTTTGCATGTGGTATCTTTCACTTAGCATCGTGTTTTTGAGCTTCATCCACGTTGTAGCGTGTATCAGCAATTCGTTCTTTTTTATGGCTTAGTAATAGTCTATTGTATGGACAAGCCACAGTTTGTTTATCCATTCATCCATCCTCAGACACTCTTTCTGTGAACCTGGTGTGGCCGTCACAGGTACCTGGCCTTCTAGCACTGTTGGGGACCAGCAGTCCAGGAGTCTTTATTTTGGGTCTGGGGAGACACCAGCCAAACACTCCAATACACCGTATCTTGGATGAGAGCCACTGTGGCAATGCAGAGTGTACCCAGAAGCCAGGCGAATGAAGGGGAGCAGCATCAGAGCAAATTAGCTGGCAGGATAATGACACAGTACTTAATTCAAATGTTATCAGAGCCTTTGTAAGTCCCAGTGTTCTCTACCATAAATGAAATTTATTGTATGTAAAATCATATGTGCTTGTTGTAGGAAATACAGACGAGTATAAAGAAAATAATCACTTATACTCTAACCATTATTTTGGTGTATTTCCAGTAATTTTTCTTATACATGTTACATATCCACCCATTCGGATTAGATCTAAATTTATTTCTATTCATATGTATTACATAAAGTATGTAAAAATATATGCTTATGTACATAATATGTGAATATATAGTTATTAATGCATATGGAACATACTGGATTTACAGGTTTGTAGTCTATTGAATTTGTGCATGTTTTTAGTAATACATGTTCCTGTCGAGAAGCAACAGAAGTACAAAGGCGTATATGTCAGGGGTGGGGGTGACTGCATCCTCCTCTACCTGTGACTCCCACTTTTTCATATGCCCCAGCCAGAGGCAACCACTATTACATTTTAGGGGCCAGCATTTCCCAGTTGAACCTTCTGTGATCATAGAAATCACCGCTCACCATGTGTGGTTACTGAGCACTTGAAATGTGGACAGTATGATGGAGGAACTGAATTCGTAATTTCATGTAATTTAATTAACGTAATGAATTAAATGTAAATAGCTACACGAGGTTAGTGAGAAATGCAAAGATGAATGAGGCCCAGGTCCTTGGGAGATTTAACACCCAGCAGAGGAAACCTGACTTGTCAGACAAGAATCTGTGCTAGGAGCTATTTCAAGATTCACTAAGTGGGGCTGATGTTTCTTCGAGACCCTGCAATCATTAGAACCAGTCCAATGGCTGATCCTGGAGTCTGTGATTAAGCCCACGTCCTTCTCTGGTGTTCTGCAGCACCCCCTCCAGCAGCTCCTCAGTGCTGGGCAGAGATGTCATCAGAATCGTTCATGCTACAGCTCACCTGTCGCTGGGACGGAGGATACCCTGATGCTAACTTCCTGTGGACAGAAGAGCCAGGAGGTGTGATCATGGGGAAGTCAAAGCTGGGGGTGGAAACGCTGAACCAGTCCCAGCTGTCGGATGGCAAGAAGTTCAAGTGTGTTGGGAGCCACATCGTGGGGCCGGAGTCAGGAGCCAGCTGCGTGGTGCAGATTGGTGAGTCTCTCTTGCCTCCTCCTGGGATTGGGCTTCACCTACCTTCCTTTTTTCTGGGAGAAGCATTTGAAAGTAGTTCTGGGAAGGAAGTCTCAGGATGTCAGAGTGAACTGACTTCTTCCCCATTCTTCCTTTGTTTTGCTTTATATTTCATTCCTTTCAAACTTTAAAGGTGCTTGGCCAGGCTTCTTGGTTCTAGTCCAAGCTGTTTTTTCACTTGACAAATACTAATTGAGCACCTGCTATGTGTCAGGTACAGTTTCTAGGTGCTGAGGATGGAAGAGTGAAAAAGATAGATGAGGTTCATACATTAATGATCTCTTGTTATGTAATAAATTACCACCAAACATAGTGGCTTAAAATAATAACGACTATTTATTATCTCATGATTTCTGTGGTTTAGGAATTCAGGCAGGGCACAGTGGGGATGGTTTGTCTCAGCTCCATGACATCTGGGGTCTCAGCTAGAAGACTTGAAGTTTGGGGGCTGAAATCATCTGAAAGATTCACTTCAGTGGTGCTCATTCACACGCCTGGCATTCAGACGCCTGGCTCATTCACACGTCTCATTCACCCCATTCTTCTCCATGTGGGATTCTTTACAGGGCTGCTTGAGTGTCCTACAAACATTGCGGCTGGCTTCCCCCATAGCAAGTGATCAAAGAGGAGTGAGCCAGGCAGAAGCTATCCTCCCAACCCCCGGTCCGTGGAAAAATTGTCTTCCATGAAACTGGTCCCTGGTGCCAAAAAGGCTGGGGACTGCTGCTTTAGACCAGGGCTTCTCAAGCTTTGATGTGCATATATATCACCTGGATCATTCCACCCGCGAGGACTAGTAAGGTGATGAAAGGTAACGTTAATGTCCACCTCAGGGAATGCAGAACAGCACAGCCCCCAAGATGATGAAAAGTGATGCTTTGGGGGCAGAGGGTTCCAGCTGTCCAGATCTCTCTTTAAATGGCACATAGGTCCCTAAACTAAAGAAACGAACTCACCTCATGAGGAGCTGTGGCATTAGCCACCCCGCTAGGTGAAGGTCCCAGGATGTTGTTTGCCTCTCACAGACCTTGGAGGGTCCCACCCTTTCCCCAGCCTCTCACCCTGCACCCAGCACCCTCTTAAGCTAAGCTCTGTGAACGCATAGGTGCTACCCTGGCTGGGTGTGGGTGACTCAGCTCTTTGAGGGGTGTAATGTTCTGCCTGCTGAAAAAGAGGGCAAGGGGACGGGTCACCAGGAAGATTATTTATTTTGCTTCTAATAAAGGATGAGGGGGCCATTTCTGAAACTTTGGTTTGGTGGCCCCCACATAGAAACATACTGATGAGGTTTGTCACTGCTGCCGTCTTTGTGACCCCAGGAGAAATCTGGGCAAACCGCAGGGAGGGGAGGTACAGTTTAGCAACATGGAGAGAACTTGACAGTTGATCCAGGAAGGGGAGCTTATGTGTGAGTTTCCCAAGCAAAGCCGGGTTTGGGGGATTCTCTTTTGCTGTCTGCCCCAGAGAGCAAGGCTTTTAGGCTATTCCATCTCCCTTTGAGCCGTCCTCTTTCCTTTTCCCTTCCCTCTTCCCAGACGATAGCTGTGAAACCCTAGATAGATTCTTCTTTGGAACAACTGCCAAGGGAAGGTGTGGTTTCACTGCCCCAGGCAGGAATGCAATGTGCCATTCCTTGTGCCACAGATGCTGAAAGTACGGACTTAATAAATACCCCAAGATGAATTTGCTACCCTTCCCAGGAGGGGGCGTGCGTTTTGAGAAAAGGCTTCTTGTGCAAAGAAAACAAATGGATCGCTGTGGTAGCCCTTTCGGCTCCCCATGTCCTGCTCAAATCAGACTCTAAGGCCATTGGACACCACTTCTAAATTTTCTAGGATAGACCTGTGGTAGACAGAATAATGCCCCCCTCCCAAAGATGTCCATGTCCTAATCCCGAGAACATGTGAATATGTTACCTTACGTGGCAAAAAGGGACTTTGTTGATGTGATTAAGTTAAGGATTCTGAGATGGGGAGATTATCCCGGATTATCTAAGAAGGCCCAATGCAATCACAAGGGTCCTTACAAAGGGGAGGCAGGCAGCTCAGAGTCGTAGTAGATGTGACAATGGAAGCAGAGGATAGAGTCATGTGAGGAAGGGGCCAGGAGCCAAGGAATGCAGGCAGCTTCCAGAAGCTGAAGAAACAAGGAAACTGTCCTCCTCTGGAGCAGCAGTCCCCAGCCTTGTTGAAACCAGGGACCAGTATCACGGAAGATAATTTTTCCACGGATGGGGATGGTGGGTGGGGGGAGGCAGAGCTCAGGTGGGGGTAAGCCATGGGGAGGAGCTGTAAATACAGATGAAGTTTCGCTGGCTCGCACTGCTCGACTCCTGCTATGAGGCCCGGTTCCTAAATTTCATGGAAGACAATTTTTCCACGGATGGGGTTGGCAGGTGGGGTGGTTCCTAACAGGCCACAGCCTGGGGGTTGGGGATCACAGCTCTAGAGCATCCAGAAGGAACCAGTTCTGCCAACACCTGATTTTAGCCCTGTGAGATCATTTCAGACATCTGGCCTCCAGAATTGTGGGAGAATAAATTTGTTTTAAGT
This sequence comes from Propithecus coquereli, assembly GCF_000956105.1. NCBI lineage: Eukaryota > Metazoa > Chordata > Mammalia > Primates > Indriidae > Propithecus > Propithecus coquereli. Next base: position 546,575 of record NW_012148775.1, on the reverse strand, counting down.
CACTAAGTTTGTGGCAATTTGTTCCATCAGCAATTGGAAACAGTTGCCCTGTTCTCTTAAACATCCTTGTCAGACTGTGCCCATTTTAAAATACGATTGGCATAGTTATTATACATAGAAGCTTATAGCCTGGAAGTAAAGAATGTGGACTACAAAAGCCCAGCTGCTTGGATTCCAGTCTTACACAGGGTAACCGACTTACCCTGGTTTGCCCAGAACTTTCCTGGTTTTGGCGCTGAAAGCCACGTCCCGGGAACCCCCTCAGTCCTGGGCAAACTGGGACAGTTGATCACTGTAAATCCCAGCTGCATTACTTACTTAGTTGTGTGACTTTGCGCAACTTAATTAACAATCTTGGTGCCTCAGTTTCCTTATTTGCAAAATGGCGATATTAGGGTTATTGTGAGAATGAGTTGGGTTAATATGTGTAACAGTGCCTTGCCCATAGTAAATGCTCAATAAATGTTAGCTTTTATTCTGTAAGATCAGATGTGGTGCAGAAATTCTGGGAGTTGCTTCGTTAGAAAGGAAATGCAGTATTCCTCCATTATCCACAGGGGATATGTCCCCAGAACCCCAGCGGATGCCTGAAACCACAGATAGTACTGAACCCTGTATATATTATGTTTTTTCTGTACATACATTCCTGTGATAAAGTTTAATTTACAAATTAGGCACAGTAAGAGATTAACAGTAATAATAATAAATAGAACAATTATATCAATATACTGCCAGAAAAATTCTGTGAATGTGGTTTCCTTCCCTGTCTCTCTCAAAATATCTTATTGTACTGTACTCACCCTTCTTGTGATGAAGAGGGGATGGGAGTCCACTTGCTCAAGGCTTCTTGGGCGTGGCTCCGGGTCATGGTCCTCAAATTTGGTTCAGAATAAATCTCTTTAAAATTAAAAAAAAAAAAAAAGAGGGGATGGATGGTGCAGGATGGTGTGAGATTTCATCATGCTGCTCAGAATAGCATGCAATTTAAAACTTTATGAATTGGTTATTTCTGGAATTTTCCATTTACTATTTCGGACTGTGGCTGACCGCAGTAACTGAAACCCCAGAAAGCGAAACAGCGGATAAGGGAGGACGGCCGTAATGTTCTTGAAGACCTCAGGCCAGGGCTTGAATCTCCTTGAAAACTGGTCGGTCTTTACCTTCTTCTGATCACCAGGGGGCCCCTCCCTCCTCTCTGAGCCTCTAAAGACTTGCTTCGTGGGGGGCAATGTGACGCTCACCTGCCAAGTGTCTGGAGCCTACCCCCCTGCGAAGATCCTGTGGCTGAGGAACCTCACCCAGCCCGAGGTGGTCATCCAGCCCGACAGCCACTATCTCATCACCCAGAATGGCCAGAGCTCCGCCCTCACCATCCGCAACTGCTCCCAGGACCTGGATGAGGGCTACTACGTGTGCCGGGCTGAGAACCCCGTGAGAGTGAGGGAGGTGGACATCTGGCTCAGCGTGAAAGGTGAGTGACGCAAGTGGCCCTGCTGGAGAAGGGTCGAGGTTCAGAGCACCTGGCATCAGCACAGGGACAGACTGGTGCCTCCCTACACGTGGGTCACTGCCAGCTGCTTGCCTGTGGCTTGACAAGATGCCTGGGAAAAATTATCATCCAACCCTAAAATCTCTAACATTTGTACAGGGAGCAAAGAATTACATACTATCCATTACACACCAAAGAATATGTATAGTAAATGAAAGTTGTGAAGCACAATATAAAAATGAAAACCCAAGAAACTACCATCTACTTAAGATACAGAGCAGTGCCAACACTGATGATTTAGAAAACAATAAAACTTAAAAAACCAGGATGCCCACTTAAATTTTAATTTCAGAAAAGTAATATTTTTTTGTATAAGTATGTTCCAAATATTGCATGGGACATACTTATACTAAAAAAGTATTTGTTTATCTGAAGTCCAAATATCACTGGGCATACTATCTACTCTGCCAGTAGGTCCTTCCCATCCCAACCTCATTTTGGGCCTCCCACAAAAGGCGACCACTATTCTGAATTTGTTTTACTTAAAAAAGATGTTTACTATATATTTATATATTTCTAAATAATATACTGTTTAATTTTTATTTATTTTTTTTATTTATTTTTTTGGAGACAGAGTCTTGCTCTGTTGCCCAGGCTAGAGTGCAGTGGCCTCATCATAGTTCACTGCAACCTCAAATTCTTGGGCTCAAGCGATCCTCCTGCCTCAGCCTCTCGAGTAGCTGGGACTGCAGGCACATGCCGCCCTACGCCTGGCTAATTTTTCCATTTTTTGTAAAGATGGGGTTTTGCTCTTGCTTAGGCTGGTCTTGAATTCCTGGTCTCAAGCAATCCTCCTGCCTAAGCCTCCCAAAGTGCTAGGATTATAGGCATGAGCCACGATGCCTGGCTTTATATGTTTTTGAGTTTTAAGAAATTGTTATGGCTTTATATCATACGAGTCCAATTACATGTGGCATTCTGAAAAAGGCAAAAAACTATGGAGATAGTAGAAAGATCATTGGTGCCAGGCACTGGTGGATGGAGGGGAGGGTTGAATAGACAGAGCACAGAGGATTTTTAGGGCAGTGAAAATGCTCTGTATGATATTATTGATCTAATGATGGATTCATGTCATTATACATTTGTCCAAACCCATGGAGTATCGAACACCAAGGATGAACTCTAATATAAACTATGGACTTTGGACAATAATGACATGTCAGTGTAGGTTCATTGACTGTAACAACTGCACCACTCTGGTGGGGATGTTGATAATTGGGAGAGGCTGTGCATGTCTAGGGGCAGGGGGGATTTGGGAACTCTCAGTACTTTCTGCTCAGTTTTGCTGTGAACCTAAAACTGCTCTAAAAAAAGGCTATCTTTAAAAAAAATATATATGTAGTCTTTTATGATTTACTTTTTTCACTCCACATTTGTTTCTAGGATTTATTCATGCCAGTGGGTGTAATTGTACTTCATACGTATTCACTGCTGTATAATTTTCCATTGTGTCACTGTTCCATAACTAAGTTAAGCAATTTCCTACTGATGGATGTTTGTGTTGTTTCTGACTCATTATGACAAACAGTGCTGCCGTGGACATCTTTTACCCCGTTCCTTGTGTACATGTACACCAGGTCCCTAGGCAAATATTTCTCTAGGATATGTACAAGGAGTAGAAATGAAGGTTTACAGAATATGTGCATTTTTATCTTTATGAGATAATACCAAATTATTTTCCAAAGTGCTGGTACCAGCAGTATATAAGAGTACTGAGTTGGTCCACATTTTCATCAGCAGGCTTTGTAATTTTTGCCCATCTAGTAGGTGGAATCTAAAATGGAATCTCACTGTGGTTCTAATTTGAATTTCCCTGATTACTAAAGATGTTTTGAGCATTACTGCCTATGTTTATTTGCTAATTGTGTTCCTCCTTCTTTGAAATATGTATTTGTTTTTTGATATTTTCTTTCTTATAGATGTGTAGGAAATCTTTAGAAATGCCTTATACTAACTCCTTGTTAGTTTTACGTGTTACAAATATTCCTTTCAGTTTGTTGTCTTTTCTATTTTCGTTACGATATCCTTTGATTAACAGAGGTTCTTATTTTAATTGATTTTATGAAGCTTTCCTGATTTTTGTGAGTGGTGTGAAGTAGGGTCAAGTTTCTTTCTTTTTGTCCCCCCAATTTGGATCACCAATTTGTTCATGTGCCATTTCTTGAATAGTGCCTCCTTTGCTCACTAATCTGTCATATACCAACTTTCCTTACATGTGTGGGCCTGTTTCTGGATTCTCTATTCTGTTCCACTGATCGCTCTGTTTATCACAGCATTGGTAACTCGGACCTTTTCTTACCCATGCCCTTAGCAACAGTCTTGATGTCTGGCAGACACAGAGATTTCCGTTGTTTTTTCTCATCACATGCTTCATTTGGTACCCACAAACTCTCTGTCTGAGGTTGGGAGATGAGATATTTTTCTTACGTGACAGACAATCATAAGCTTTACCCAAGGTCATGAAACCAAGATAAGACAATACCTGGACCCAGGCAGAGGAGGGGGAGGTGTTGCTCTCCTAGTTGCTCATGTATCAGATGGAAGAGTCAATGGTGTTACTTGTCTTCACAGAACCTTTAAACATTGGGGGAATTGTGGGAACCATTGTGAGCCTCTTTCTGCTGGGACTGGCCGTTATCTCAGGGCTCATGTTGTATTACAGCCCTGTGTTCTGCTGGAAAGGTAAGGGCTTCTCGGGCCCCTTTGCTTCTATTTCAGTGTGGGTGGGGGAAGGAGGCCCTGGTCATGCTCCCACCTGAAGTCCCATTCAATAGGCTTCTTCACTGGGGCAAGATATGCAATAATGAGGCACCTAAGTACCATCCCTGAAGACCCTGTCACTTCTCATGTTGGGTCAGTTTTCTCATGTGTTCCTCTTTTGCAAAGGTTAGCGCTTGATTAAAACCCTGTGTGAGGCTGAAGTGGATGTTACTGGATATTAACTGTCTTTCCTTTCTTCCTTCAGTAGGAAACACTTTCAGGTGAGTGTTCCTTAGATTCAAATCAAAAACCCATCTCCATGATCTGTCATCACTTCTGCTTTGTTTCTTTTCCTAAGAACAATAATGGCAGCTACTATTGAGGACCTGCCATGTGCCAAACCCCGGACCAGGGGCTCCATCAGGCATTATTATAAACTCATAACCTCTTCAGGGTGGTGGTGGTAGCACCTCCATTTTCCAGACAAGGAGACGCAGGCTCAGTGAGGAAAAATTTCTGCAAGCTCATCTAGGAAGTAAACAGCAGTGTCTGCCCTCAGATCCAGGTCTAATTGATTCCAAAGTCTGTGCTGCTTTATGACACCAAGCTTCCGGGTTGGGTGTCACAGGTCTGTCACTGAGATACAAAGACAATGTGTACACATTGAGCCCAATCATTTGTGTATTTGTTTTATTTAATTTTCTAAAGAGAGCTAAAAGGAAGACTAAGTCATAGTCTTACAGGATGTTTTAGAAGACTAGTCTGAATGCCCAGAAGTCTCTCCTAAAAGGAAACCCCAGTAGGGACAAAGTAACCAGTGGGATGTGTACATTTCATTTTCTGAGGAGATTCTGGGTTGGAGCAAAGAATCCTCTCTATGATCCTATGGAAAAACAGGTTCTCTTATCTGTTCATAATGATGGGATACTATTGTTCTGGTACCATCTTTCATGGGAAAATGTTACCTTTACTGCCCTGTTCTGGAGGGCCATTCTCTCCCTAAGTCTGTCGTTCCCTGAGCTAATCTGTCACAGGAGGCAGCAGTGTGGCATAGTGGGACAAGGCTTTGGAATCAGTGGACCTGGGTTCAAATTGCAGCTGTGCCGTTCCCGAGCCCTGTGCCCATGGAAAATTCCTGACTCTCTGAGCCTTCGTCTCATGATCTGTTTCACTGAGGGGGCCGTGAGGATGAAACGAGGATGTCATGCTCCCCGGAGTGTGATTGACCTGTGGCATGCGTTCTTCCTTCTGTAAGAAGTGTACAGTCTGGCTGGGTACACAGCGCTAGGCACACAGCGCTAGGCACAGATAAACTAAGAGCAATTAAGTGCAAGCTGCCAGGCATGGACTCCAAACGCAGTCGTAGTTCAAGGTGGTCGGGGGAGGAAGAGGACTTTACCTAGACCCTACGTAACGAGGAGTAAGAGAGATTCCAGTAAGTGGAGCAGAATAAGAGCATTTCAGAAAAGGAACAGAGCATTTTTATACATGCCATGAGGGGACTCAAATGGTAGATGCCTGGGACAATGTGATCACCTGCCACAGTAGCAGGGGAAAAATAATGAAACACACCCAGCACAAGATACGATCATCTGTGGCGATCTGTGGCACCACTGCTCTGTGAGATTACAACCACACTGCCATCTCATGACTTACCCAAGCTGAACGCATGAAGAATTTTCCATGTTACTAACGGGGTTGCAAAGTATCTAGTGTTTCCTATTCAGTGAGGGCTGAAGTTGGGAACAAGTTCTCTTGTTGATTATTTTCCCCCCTTCGGAAATTAGGAGACAAGACATGGGTGATGTCATGGTTTTGGTGGATTCGGAAGAGGAGGAAGAGGAGGAGGAGGAAGAGGATGCTGCAGAGGAGGAGGAGGAGGGAAGTGAGAGAGAGGAGTTGCCAAAAGAAAGAGCCAAGCATAACCACATTCACAGAGTGACCGCACTGGTGAATGGGAACATAGAACAGATGGGAAACGGATTCCAGGATCTACAAGGTAAAGTCTTCCTCAAAAACACTCTGAACCACTGTAGTCAGCTTCCTAGTAGGAAATCTGCAAGGGGTGAATTTCAGTTTTTAAAGGTTGGGGAAGATAGTTAGTTAAAGTTTAGTTTAGAACTTGAGAATCTGTTATCAACTATCAGTACGAAAATTAGATTGACAAACATTTATCCAGGGCCTGCTCTAGGACAGGCACAATATCGGCATTGTTAAGGAATAGAAAAGGAAGACCGACCGGCTGGTTGTGGTGGCTCACACCTGTAGTACTAGTGCTCTGGGAGGCTGAGGTGGGAGGATTGCTTGAGGTCAGGGATTTGAGACCAGCCTGAGCAAGAGCGAGACCCCGTCTCTACGAAAAATAGAAATATTAGCCAGGCGTCATGGTGTGTACCTGTAATCCTAGCTGCTCGGGAGGCTGAGGCAAGAGGATCGCTTGAGCCCAGGAGTTTGAGGCTGCTGTGAGGTATGATGACACCATTGCACTCTAGGCTGGGCAACAGAGTGAGACCTTGTCCAAATGTCCTAAAAAAAAACAAAAACAAAACAGAAAGGAAGACCAATAGCATCTGTGTACAGAGAGCTTTAAAAGACCAGTTAGGGTGAACAGACTAAAACACACAGGGGAAACAGAAACATAAATCAGATTTAACTAACACATTAAGAGAGGAGGAGAGGAACTGTTACAAGAGGAATTTGGTTGCCTGCTGGATGATACCTTTAAAACTTATCAGACCTCAGAGAAAGGCAAGAGCCTAGAATGGTGTGTTGGTCAGGGGAAGTTTCATGCAACAGGTGGACATGAGGCAAGTCTCTAAGGTCAGTGGACTTGGAATAAATAGAAAGAAGAGAGGGTGTCCCCGGTTAGGGCAGTGGCCTGAGCTGACAGCAGGAAGGAAGTCTAGGCTAGCATTGTGCATGCCTACAGGGTAACAAACAGAACAGATGAAAAGGGAATACACACCCTGTCCTACCTTCTCCTCCCTGAAATCCAATTCTGTAGCTCACCAGGAAAGGACTAGAAATCACTGAGAGGGTTGAAGACTGATAGTAGAAATCACACTATTGAGATCACTCAACAGTTGGTTTATTTTATCCTCTGTGCAGATGACAGCAGTGACCAGCAAAGTGACGTCGTTCAAGAAGAAGATAGGCCAGTTTGAAGAAGAGGATTGTCCATCCACGTCTTCTTGAAAGCTTAGAAAGCTACGTCGAAGATGAACTCTTCACTCAGCTTTGATTTGACTTGCGCCCCTGCCGGGGGCTTGCGTTAGCAATGTGTGGGTCTCTCAGCAAAAAAGGAAAAACACACCATCTTTCCTTCCTTTTTTTTAAAAAAGAAAATTGGTTTGATTTGCTGTAAGTTTTCTCAACAGTGTTAAAAAGCTTTGGGAAAGAGCAGTGTGCGTAGGAAAGCTGCATTTGGTGTCTCAGGTGGCACTTTGCTGTGACTCCTGGCTTTATCCAGGTTGACCTACTGCAAAAGACACTGGTTTGGAGGGAGTAGGGGTGAGAGAAGGACTTGGCCTTGGTGCCCTTTGCCACTATTAAGGGTTTAAAACCAGCTTGCTCCAGCACAAAAGGGAATATCGTGGGGTGACAGGGAAACTTCCTTTGTCACTGCCCAGGTGAGCTTGTGACCAAGGAGGCAGGCAAATGTCAGCTCCCTGGAAAAGGTACCAATGCCAAGCCAGAGGAAGGCAGTTTGGTTCAGGCTTTGGAGTCAGAAACACCTGAGCTGGAATTCAGGCTCTGCTACTTCCTTGTTTCGTGGGCTGGGGCATGTTGTTTTACCTCTCCCTGGGCCTCAGTTTCCTCATCTGTAAAATGGGTGAAATGACACCTATCTTCAGGCTTGTGATGAGGATTAAATGAGGTAATTTGGGAGATAAAAATGCCTAGGGAGGTGCTCAATAGATGTTAGTTATCTTTTTTTTGCCTTCCCTAGTGGAAGAAGAATGTTAAGTGTAAGTTATGAGCTGCTGCCTGCTCCTTTCATTCTGCTTTATAGAATGGTTTCATACAAGAGCATTATCAGAGTGCGCCTGACGATTTTTGTTTCCCTGGAGATATAATTCTTTTCAAAAGAGGTTGGGGCTGATAAGAGGAAGTGCCTTTCATTGTAACCTCACATTTTGCAGAGCTGCATATTTATATAAAAGCCTCCTAGGTGATACACTATGAGCTTTCAGACTTTCCCATTCTTCTTTTCTTCTTGTTGCTTTGAAAGAAGGCAGGAGACACACTTTATAACAGAGTATCTGGTGATAAGAGCTCCTTGGGCAAACCAGTTCATCTGGTCTCAGTTTCTCTATCTTGGAAATGGGAATGGAAAAACTTGTTTCCTTCCTACTTCCTAAGGACATTATGAGAGTACATTGATCGATAACATTTTCAAATGAAAATACCATGTGATGAATTTAGGCTGCCAATGCTTCCAGTAGATCCTTGTACAGTTTTGAGATTTTTTTTTTCTGATTTCATCCAAATTTCTTAAAAGTCAGGGACCTTATAAGGGTGCAATGGATGTGTGCTACGCGTGAAAATTGGACTTGAATTTGCACTCTTTAATGTTGCATATCCTGCAGTAATGAGCAAGACCTAGGGCTTAAAGGGGAACTTTCCTTCTCCTGTACCAGGAGCTGAGACTCCTAAGATGTAGAAGTTGGTTATCTGAAGTAACCCCGCAGGTGTGGTTGCAGGGGAAGGTCTACTTTCTTCGGTGAAGGGATTAAACTGAAGAAAGCACCAAAAGTATGTCCTGTCCCCAGCTCAGGACACTGGGGAAGTTAGTGGACTGCAATTTCCACTCTTCAAGAACAGCTGTGAATCGCAGTTCTACTTGGCTAGGTCTTTCGCTGCGTGGTACCTGATGTGCTTAAGCCTTCTCAACAGTGCAAATTAGCGTCATTTCAGAACAGGATACTTAGGTTGCTTCCGAAGTCACTGAAGACTGAGCTAGTCTCTCCTTGAGAGTCTTCAGTGACTAAATTCCAGAATTCAAGAGTCCGCTATCCAGAGGCAACCAGATTAAAAATAAATAAATAAATCCCTAGCTGGGAACGCAGAGACTGTTTTGCAAGATCGCTGGGATGTTTTTCACAACTTCCTCTTCTCTTGCACACACAATTTATGATAGGAAATATTTGAGGGTTTTTCCACTAGCAAATGGGAACTTCAGGGTCTGGATGCCAAACACTATAAACCCTTGACCAGTAGAGCTGTGACCGTTGTCACTTTTATTTGAGCACTGTGTACACATTAATATGCTGGGTCAGTTAAGAGCCCAGGTACTGGATGTTTTCATGGTTTAAGAATTTTTAACGAATTAGGGCTACTTTAAGACATCCATGCCCAAATCCACAAGCATGTTGACAGTGGATTACGGCATTTGTCTGGCAAAGTCCAAGTTGTTACATTGTGCTTTTAAAAAAATCTTATCTGCATGTATTGTTAAACACTGAGCCCATGAGATCTACTTATCAGAACCAGGAAGAAACACTTCAGGGCCATTACAACTGACATTTCTTTTCCTCAAAACCTGGTGGACCCTGGGCAGGGGGCTCCACAATCCTGTGGCTTTGATATTGGCTCCGATCCTCACAAACACAGGTTCTCTAATTGCAGTGAGAAAACAGGCTGGAAATTTTCCATAAACCATGCCCTGAGACCTGGAAAATCATCCTTGCTGGGTAAAATTTATTATGATGCAATAAGTGCCAACCACTATTTCTCACCATGGGACTGGCCGGGAAAGAAAAATAAGCAGATCCCTTACATGTTAATATGTGGTGGGGAAGGCTGGGAGAAATTCATCCTGAGGTTATAATAATGGATTTTTTAAAAAAGATAATGGAATAAAGTTATTTTTAAATACATGCTTTAGTGATCTTGATTTAGCCCTGATTAGTAAATGAAAAGACTGGGAAAAACAAATTTGCCAAAAAAAATTATATTTTTACTAGTTTTCTAATATTGGTAACAATATTGTTCCTTTACCTCTTTTTCTTTTCCATGAGTTATACATAGAAATGACCTGAAGACACCAGGAAGGGAGCATTAGGAGGCAAAAAATGGAAACTGCGGAGAAAATTGAAGAGACATATGGGAGGGGGCGGTGGAAGTAACGAGGCTGGAGAGCACAGCAGATGGGAGCTGAGGTGGAAGAGGCTGAAGATAAAAGTGGACGCTCAAAGACAGGTAGCTGGGCCGGTTTCTGTTTTTTTGAGACGGGGTCTCACCATGTTGCCCAGGCTGGTCTCAAACTCCTGGCCTGAAGCCATCCTTCCACCTTATTCCGCCTTCCAAGGCGCTGGGATTACAGGTGCGAGCCACTCCGCTGGGCCTGGTTTTTTTGTCTGTTAACTGGGAAAGCAGAAAAAGAAATGCCCAGTGGAAAATGGAAGGTGAAAACGGGCAGCCAGAGAAAAAGGGAGATTCGAGAAACAGTGGGGGTCCAAAAATGGACCAGTGAGGTGAACACTCAGGAGAGTAACCCTGGAACGAGGTGCTCGGGGACCCGGAGGACAGAGGCCAGACGGGCAGAGGTAATCGAGGGGCTCATAAAACAGGGGTCTGGTGAAAGAAAAAAAAAAATTACGACGGAGGGATGGGGTGAAAAAGAACACGGGTACCTGAGGTCATGGTAGGACACACAGATTGGGTTAAAACGTTTCAAATGGGACGGCTGCGATGAGGAGCCGCGGACCAGTGACGTAAAGGAAGGACGGGGCAAGGGGGAGAGGCGCGAGAACGACCTCAGGCTGGCACCGGGACGAGCAGAGGGAACGGCCCCGACGCCCTCAGGTCGGGGTGAGGGAGGACGCGCTGGGGACCACAAAGACCCCGGCTACGAGAAGGCGAGCCGCCGGCTCCAAGCGAGACTCGCGTTGGAGGACACACGGGGGGAAGGAGGGCAGGGACCGCAGGGTGATGAGCACAGGTGAAGGGGTCGCGGGAGGCACAGAGGACACCCTCCTTCCGACCCGTCCCCGCCTGTGCCACCCTGCCCTCCTGCCCCACCCTCGCTTCCCCTTCCGTTCCCGCTCCCGCCGCACCCCTCACCCTCGCCCGGCTCCTACGCCTCGCGTCGTTCCCTTCGCCCTGCTTTCTACCCCGTCCTCCCACCCTCCCCGTGTCCCCTAAGTCGCGCTCTCCCCCGTTTTTTCTCGGCCAGCGTTCCCTCCGCCCCATTTCTCCCACCCCCGTTTTCACCCGTTCCCCCCTCAGGCCCCGCATTTCCCTATTTTTACCCGCTCCCCACCCCGTTTTCGCCTCGGCCCCGCTCCTCCCACTCCTCGATTTTCGCCTGGACCTCGTTCCATCCCACGCCCCGTTTTCCCCTCAGCCCCGCTTCCCCGCTCTCACCCCCC
>NW_012148775.1:526527-534441 GCF_000956105.1 Propithecus coquereli | reverse complement strand
GGCGCGGGGGCGGCATGAGGGCCCGCGGCCCGGGGGGCTGAGGCGCCCGCCGCCTGCCGCGGGGGCCGCGCGCGTCCTCCATGGAGGCCGGAGGTGAGTGGGGCCGGGGCGCGCCCGTTACCGCCCCGCGGGGCCGAGGCCCCTTCTCCCCGGGGAGGGGGAGGTGACCCCGGGGCGGGCTCGGCCGGGCGCGGGGCGGGGCCTGGCCGCGGCGGGGGCGTCCGGCCTGGGCGGTCGGCGGGGGTGCGCGCCCGGCGCCCAGCTTTGTTTCACTTTCGCTGTCAGCGGCCGCCACCCCGCTGCCACCGCCGACAGGACCCGGGAGATCCGGCTTCTGCCGGAGGGGACCCCACCCCCGGGACAGATGGGGGCGCCCGGGTGGGACGCAGGGGGCGCCAAGCCCTACAAGGGGGATTCCCCTAGGGGGTGCGCGCCCAGGTGCCAGGGGACACGCTCCCAGGTCTGGATGGGAGTCAGCTCTGCCCGTATAAGCTGAGTGATCGTGACTGTGGACCAGCCACTTAGCCACCCCCCGCGACGTCTCAATTTTGTGTCTGCAAAATGGGCTGATGATAGTACCCGCCTCAGTGGGTGGCTGGGAGCTTCCCAAACTTGCCTGTTCATAAAAATGGGGTCTGGGGTCCTTGTTAAAACAATGTATTTTGAGCCTTTCCCACTGGAGACTAATTCAGTGGAGGTGTGGTGGCGCGGGGGATGTGTCATCAGGCAAGTTTAGGAGACACTGATGCCTGTGGTACTTGCCTTTATTCTTGTGGATTGCCGTCACCATCAGAAAACAGCGGGGAAGTCAGAGAATGTTGGATAGCCTTCAAGCCAGCCCAAAAGAACGTACAATCTGAGTGCCTCTTATGCAAGGGCAAAACCTCAACACATCCTTCCGGCTTCTCCCTTCCAGCTACCTTCCCCCTGAACCCCACTTACATGGAAATTTGGAATAGATTTGGCATTTATTCTGGGAGTCCTAACTCCTGTAAGTACCTGGAGTTTAAAGGCAGTTTCCTGAGGAGAAATTCTCAAAAGAGGTCAAGGCCCCTAGGGCTCAGAATTTGTTCCGGAACCTTTTTGTGTGTATTCTTGCAGTGAAGTTCAAGCTTCATCCTGATCTGAAGGATTCTGATTGCTGATGACTTGTTATTGTGGGTGGGTAGGTTGAAATCAGGGTATTCCCTAGGGTGGTGTTACTTTTTAATTTAGGAAATGACATTTCTTTGTTTGCTGAAGTCAGGCATTCAGTAAAAGGCAGCTCTCTCTCCCTTCCCATCCAGATAAGGACTTTCTTTTCAGTGAGTGTGTTACCCACAGAATTCTTTTTAAATGGCCCCTACTGTCTTCATGGATCTTATGTGAGTCTTTTTATAGCTTCCGCTGTCATTTCCATTGACTCCCTATAGTTAAATCTGAACGCAATCTGTAGCCTCCCTTTTTAACAGGAATCTGTTTCCAGTTCTGGGTTTTTCCTGATGATTGACTACTTTGTTTTGGGGGTATGGGTAGAACTGTTGATAGCTGCCAAGCTACTGTAAAAAAAAAAAAAAAAAAGGCCAGAGTTTTACTTTCTTTTCGAACTGAATAAAACCCATTGTAAAGGAAATACAGTGGGCAACAGAAGCAATCTTCAGAGCAGTGATTAGAATTCATTTATTCATTCAACAAATATTTATTGAGTGTCTGCTATGTGCCAGGCACCCTCTAGGCCAGGGCTGGCCAACAGAAATATGCTGTGAACCACATACGTAATTTAAAATGTTCACATTAGCAAAAGAAACAGATGATATTAATTTTAAGACTATATCTCTTTCAACCCAACATATCTAAACTATTGTTTCAACATGTAATCAAATAAAAAATTATTGCAATGTTTTTGATTCTTTTTTTGTACTAAGTCTTCAAAATCCTGGTGTGTATTTTATGCCTAACAGCCCGTCTCAGTTCTGACTCTCCACGTTTCAAGTGGTCGGTAACCACGTGTGGCTAGTGGTCATCTACCTTATTGGAGAGTACAGGCCAAGAGCAGTGAGCTGATAGGCGAGTTCTGGTGGGTTGGGGAAGGGATAGAAAATAAATACATAAAAGACAAATAAGCAATCGGGAAAATATCTGTGAGTGATGGTTATAAAGAAAATTAAAGGGTTAAAGGAAAGTGAATGAGTCATTTTAGAGAGTGGGGCCAGGCAGGTCTCTAAGAAGGTGACTTGAGAATTGATCCCTGAATGATAAAATAGAGCAACCAGGGAAAATGCTTCCCAGGCAATGGAACCGCTAATGTAAAGGTCCTGAGGCTGGAAAAATTACGTAACTTCCTGCCTCCTGAGGTCATAGCTTCCATCTCTGTGTCAAGGTCAATTGCCTTGCATAGAAAAGGCTCATAATAAATATTTTCCCATCCGGTCTAATTGGCCAAATACAACCCATTGTTTAATTAGAAAACCCTGATCCAGGCGGGGTAGGGAGATTGGGGAGATGTTAGTCAAAGGACACAAAATTTCATTTATAGAGGAGGAATAAGTTCCATAAATCTGTTGTACCTCCTGGTGACTATAGTTAATAAATAACAATGAATTGTACACTTGGAAATTGCTGAGAGTAGATTTTAAGTGTTCTCACCACAAAAAAATGGTAAGTATGTGAGGTAATGCATATCTTAATGAGCTCAGTTGAGCCATTCTACCATGTATACATGTGTCAAAGCATATGAGCCATTCTACCATGTATACATGTGTCAAAGCATATTGTATAGGCCGGGCGCGGTGGCTCACGCCTGTAATCCTAGCACTCTGGGAGGCCGAGGCAGGCGGATTGTTTGAGCTCAGGAGTTCGAAACCAGCCTGAGCAAGAGCGAGACCCCGTCTCTACTAAAAATACAAAGAAATTAATCGTATATAAAAAAAAATTAGCCGGGCATGGTGGCGCATGCCTGTAGTCCCAGCTACTCGGGAGGCTGAGGCAGAAGGATCGCTTGAGCCAGGAGTTTGAGGTTGCTGTGAGCTAGGCTGACGCCACGGCACTCTAGCCCAGGCAACAGAGTGTGACTGTGTCTCAAAAAAAAAAAAAAAAAACCATATTGTATAGCATAAATAAATACACTTTTTATTTGTCAATTAAAAAAATCAAAAGAGAAAACCCTGATCTATGTATAGGCTTTTTAACCAAGAAGGGCCACTGCAAGTATAATCCCAGATGAAGCTGCATCCTCTTGGCTCTAATTTTTTTTGTTTGTTTGTCTTCAGTTCTGCACTAACTATGGCTTTTCTAGCAGCCACGTTTATTTTGGGCCCAGACTCCAATAGACAGGAGTCACTGGGTTTCTTCCTCTTTTAGCTCCTGGATTCCTGAACCTGAAATAGCAAGAGATTAAATCCCTAAATCACAGAAATAGAGTGTGAATTCTGGGTAGGGCTCCTGTTTAAGAAGCATTTCATGTGAAATGTTTGCGTAAGCATCACAGTTTAAGGAGCTTTCTTTCCTTTATGTTTAAAGAGGTATATACCATGTATATTTATTCAACAAATATGTACTGACTGCCTGCTCTCCGCCAGGAACTCTGCAAGCACTGGGAATAAATATACAGGGTCCCTGTTCCCCTGGAATTGATGGCTAGTAGGGGTGAGATAGAAATTAATCAAATGGTGATGAGTACTATGAAGAAAATAAAGTGAGGAGTTGTGAAGGAGATTGACTAGGAGGCAGAGAGAGCTCTCTAAGGAGTTGTCACATGAGCCAGACCTGAATGAATGGAAGGCGCCAGCCTTGGAGAGGCATTCCAGGTAAAGGGAATAGCTAGTGCAAAGGCCCTGAGGTCGGGACTAGCAGAGTATTAGAGGGTGGAGAGGAGGCCAGTGTGCTGGAGCCTGGGGTAGGAAGAGGAGATACACAAGCCCAGGTGGGAGATGAAGGCGGGAGGGCAGTTTATGTGGGACCTCAACAAGGGCAGGGTGAGGAGCTTGGGTGTTATTCAGGAGTGGTTGAAACTGATCACTCTGGGAGGTGAGGGGCCAGAGCAGAGGCAAGGAGAGTGGTAGGAAGGCGGCCTAGATGGCCAGGAGAGATGATGTTGCATAGATTAGAACAGTAGCCATGGAGATGGAGAGAGGTTAGATTTGGCAAGTCTTTTGGAAACAGACTTGATAGGACTTGCTAATGGATTTGGTTTGGGAGGTAGAGAAAAGAGAAATTTTCATCCAGGTCAATTAAAAATGTTCCCCCAGATCAGTCAATGTCAGTTAATATTTGACTACATCTGGATTTCTCAACCTTGGCATTGTTGATATTTTGGGCCAGACGATCCTTTGTGGTGGGGGCTGTCCTGTGCACTGTAGGATGTTGACATGCATCCCTGTCCTCTGCCCACTGGATGCCAGTAGCCGCACCCCCAGTCGTGACAACCAAAAATGTGTCCAGATGTTGCCAAATGCCCTCAGGGGCCAAAATCACCCCTCATGGAGAACCCCTGGGTTGCATGAAGAAGACATCAACAGATTAGGGCTTATGTCACTATAGGAAAATATCTAGAAATAATGAAATTGAAGAAAGTGTTGAGGGATTGCTGTATAACATGGAGAGACCTGTTTTGGATGTAAAATATAAAGCATGTCTTACCATGCAAATGTTCACATCCACAGGAGTGTGCTCATACAGGCGTGCGATTGTGTAAGTGAAAGGATCATACATGGAAACATGTACAGATTTCTAGGAGGAATTACCTGGGTCTATAAAAACACCCACTTAGACCTGATATTTTAAAACCTAGATTTATACATAGAACCTCTAACAATGATAGTCTTTTTACAAAGGCTTGATACGATTCATTAAAATTCTTTTTAAAGACAGAATTTTCAGCAACACTCCTATTTTATTAAACAAGATATACCTGTGTATTTTCCTATAATGCATGTATCAGAAAATGTTTTTTATATACACATGTTTATATGCATCTATACCACCTGTTTAACTGAATCCAAGAGAATATGGACTGATTGTGTTATAATTATGTATTAATAGCACAGAAAGAAATACTGCCTATTTAACTATGAAAGTCGTTGTAAGATACATCCTGATTTCAGCAAGATCAAAATGTACAAAGACGTGTAAAGATGTGTCTTAAAACGTATGAAATATGGGTTGTTTAAATTAGTATCTATCTGGTAACTGCCGTAAAAGGGTGAAAGTCTGGAACTACTAAAGGGAAGCATACACATCAGGAAGTGACCTCATGCAGGATGGTAGCCAGTTTTTATATTAGCATGTTGCACAATCATAGTGGTCAGAAAATTCATTCTGAAGGCCTTTGACTTCTGAGCTTTGTCGGACTTTTGTTAATCTCCTGTCAGAGAAGAGAGTTGAACTAGGAGCACCAATCCAGTGCCTGCTCTTTTGCAAGATGCGGTGCTAGGCCCTGGGAGAAAGATTCAGTTATCCTGGTGCTTAAATACTGGTAAGTGGGGGAAGGCCGAGGGAATTTGATTAAGACAGGAGAGTGAAATAAACAGGGTGGAAATGATTTCCATTTTGATATTGTGAGATCAGGGTGCCCTTCTTAGTTGTGGATCTAGGTGGGATTTCCATAAGCAGAAAATGAGTGCAGGTGTGAGTGTGAATGAGCTCCCCTGGGCACGTCAAGGAGCCTTGTGTGGCCGAGAGCGCCATGCAGGGAGGTGTGGTGTCAATCAGGCTGGACTGATAGGCTGGGCCAGAAGGTGCGGGGTGACAGGCCTGGGCTCAGTGGCTTTTATTGTGTAGGCTGGTGGGAGCCTTGGAATGTATTTGAAAGAAATGATGTGATGTGTGTTTCGGCTTTGGCAGGATATCTAGGGGCAAAGACCCACTGGAGACTAGCTAAAGATTTGGGCAAGATGAGATAAAAGTTTAAGCCAGGACAGAGGAGATAGAAACAGGAGAGAGGGGAGAAAGGAAATCAGCACCTCTGAGAGGAAGCAAGGTTTGGGCCTTGCCCATGGGTAGGGTGCTGGTGAGTGAGAGGGAGCCTTTGAATTTCATACAATCCTACTTTTTTTTTTACCTGGTTCCCAGAAACAGGTTCTTTTGAAGAGACCTTAAATGCATTGAAAGGCCTTGCTATTTTGCAGCCTAGGCCTCATAATCTGCACCATCTAGAGTATTCTTGGCCTGCATATCTCCTCACTTTCTTTCTCTTCAAGCATTCATAGGAAAACGAGGCCTCCATTCACTGGGTTCACCAGCACAAAGGTTACTCTGAGTCATGGTTAACCAGCAGTGGGGAGTGCCAGGACTGAGAAACCACAGTGGAATGTGGCCTGTGGCTACTGTTACTGCCCTAGGTCATTTAAATGACAACTCCCTCTGGGGTGCTATAATGTTGCCCTTTGCCATGGGGAGGCAGCGGCTTTCCTGTGTCTGGGTGGTCGGGGAGTGAGGGTGCTTGTTTGAAGCATGCTGTCTCCCGCCCCAGAAGAACCTCTGCTGCTGGCCGAACTCAAGCCCGGGCGCCCCCACCAATTTGATTGGAAGTCGAGCTGTGAAACCTGGAGTGTTGCCTTCTCTCCTGATGGCTCCTGGTTCGCTTGGTCTCAAGGACACTGCATTGTCAAGCTGATCCCCTGGCCGCTGGAGGAGCAGTTGTAAGTACTCTTGCACCTGGGCCCTAAAGGGAATTTCTGTGATGGGGGACGTTGGCACTTTCCCAGGTTTCTCCCCATTCTTCTGCCATCTACCTGCCCAAGAACAGAATAGGAGAGGGAGAATGGCTGAACAGTTTAGCAATCGATCGAGAGAGTTTCTGGAGCCCCAGGTTCTGTACACGTGAAAGTCAGTTCTATCAGGATTATGTTAGTCCCAAGTTGATTTTTTTTTAATAGCTTTATTGAGATATAATTTACATGCCAGACAGTTGGCACATTTAAAGTGTACAGTGGTTTTCAGTATATTCACAGAGTTGTGCATCTGTCACCATAACCGATTTGAGAGCATTTTTATTACCTTAAGAAGAAACTCCATACCCCTTAGCTTATATCTGTCAACTCCCCTAGTTCCCCCTACCCCCCAACTCTCCAAGCAACCCCCAATCTGCTTTTCTTTCTTTTTATTTTTTTTAGTTAAAAAATTAAAAAAAAATTTTTTTTTAAGACTAATCAAGTGTAGTAGTGAGAAGGAGGGGAAAATAGTAGAACAAGGAGTTCAATCTGTAACTGACTGTTAACAATCAAGTGAGATAACGCGTTACCTTTGGACCAGCCCCTAATCTGCTTTTCATCTCTATAGATTTGCCTATTCTGGACATTTCCTACTAATGGAATCATACAATATGTAGCCTTTTTTGACAGCTTCTTTTACTTAGCATCCTGTTTTCACAGTTCAGCCATATTATATATCAATACTTCATTTCTTTTTATTGCCAAATCATATTGCATTGTATGGAGATGCCGAATTTTGTTTACGAATAATGCTGCTGTGCACATCTATGTACATGGTTTTGGTGGACATGTGTTTTCTATGTTTAACCATTTGAGGAACTGTCAGGCTATTTTCCAAAGTGGCCGCACTATTTCCCACCAGCAGCATATTTGGGTTTCAAATTCTCCATATCCTTGCTAACACTTGTTATTGTCTGTCTTCTGGATTATAGCCTAGCCAACCTAGCGGATGTGAAGTGGCATCTTTGTGGTTTTGATTTGCATTTCCCTGATGGCTACTAATGTGGAACATCTTTTCATGTCCTTATTGGCCCTTTGTATACCTTGTTTGGAGAAATGTCTATTAAGATCCCTAGCCCATTTTGAAACTAGGTATTTGTCTTTTTATTATTGACCAAGTGTAGTTTCTTTTTTTTTTTTTTGAGACAGAGTCTCACTCTGTTGCCCGGGCTAGAGTGCCGTGGCATCAGCCTAGCTCACAGCAACCTCAAACTTCTGGGCTCAA
>NW_012148775.1:525040-526467 GCF_000956105.1 Propithecus coquereli | reverse complement strand
GTAGAGACGGGGTCTCGCTCTTGCTCAGGCTGGTCTTGAACTCCTGAGCTCAAACAATCCACCCGCCTCAGCCTCCCAGAGTGCTAGGATTACAGGCGTGAGCCACCGTGCCCGGGCCCCAAGTGTAGTTTCTGATACTAGTTTTTCTTTCTTTGGGATGGGCAGGTCCCCGTGTTGGAATGCTGTGCAGTCCCAGCCAGATGGCCCAGCTTCTGTATCTTTTCTTTTGTCCCAGGGCAACTCTATGTCTGCATTCATTTACTCAGCCAACATTTGTTGCAAATTTTCTTTGCCTGACACTGAGATAGGGGCTGAGAATCCTTAGATAAATCAAGTATGGCTCCTGCTCTTGAGGGTCTCATTTGTTTTGCTTTAAGCATTTTTCATAAATAGCACATTAGATTTAAGCTTTTTATAAGTTCAGTCTGAAACTTGTTGCCTTGGTAAGAGGTAACGCTGACAATAATTTGCTGATGTAGGTACTCTGAACACTGTTGGGGTTGAGGGGTATGTATTTGTGTGGTTTCTGGAAGGAAGGTTATTTGGCAAAATGTGTCAAGGACCTTAAAAATGTTCTTCTGGCTATTAGGAATGTCAGAAATGGGGTCATCTATTTATATACACTGATTTTCATCATGAAATTAATTGTATAGTAGTAAAAAATTAGAAACAGCTTAAAATTCAGTTATGAGAGGATGCTTAAGGAAATCGTGGCATTTCCATATGATATTTTTGCAGCCATCCAAGATTGTTGTATGTTTTCATCACAATTTTCAGTTCCTTTTGTGGTCAGTTTAATGATATTGCCAAGGGCATTCATTGTTTATTTATCCCCACTCTAAGTACAAGGAACTCTCCTTCATATCCAGATTTGTATATATAAATTTATACTTAGGTAAATTAACTATATAAATTTATAATCCGAAAAAGTTTTTTTAAAAAGTATATTGTGGAAAATCTGTTTTCTTAAAAATCACTCATATTCAAATATGTCATTACTATAGGTAAATACATTCTTTCAGTATTAATTAAGTAAAATAGAAAAGGATATTTGAGTTTTAACCCTTTTTGCACATCTGTTATTTAATGTAATGAGAGAAGTGTTATTGTTTAATATGTTATATGAAAAGTTACTGCTTTGGGGGGAAATCACACATTTTGAAGAAGAGTAACCTGGGGAAATGCTTACAATATAAAGCTTATTGAGAAAAGCAGGCTATAAAACCATGTATGCAATATGATCCCAGATTTGTTTTTTAAAATCATATGTACATATATGCAAATGAAAATTTGTAGTGAAATGTTTAGAATGGTATTAGGATTATGGGTAATTTTTACTTTATTATCTGTCTCATTTCTTTTTTTTTTTTTGAGACAGAGTCTCACTCTCTTGCCTGGGCTAGAGTGCCGTGGCATCAGCCTAGCTC
>NW_012148775.1:523036-523495 GCF_000956105.1 Propithecus coquereli | reverse complement strand
GATATTGAACAAATAATTTATATTAACCAAATAATTGTACTCCTTTAGAAATAAAGTTTTTGGAAACCTTAATTTCAGTGGTGCTAAATTCTGCCAGTGAATCTCTCTTGCCTCCTTAGTTGCTTCCCATGCTCCTACCTCCCTGCCTGTCATGTAACTCATTTTTTGATTCATCAGTAAACTCAGAAATCCAGCTATTGGTTGAGCACTAGGCTAGGATACCCAAGACTTGAGTTCTAGCTCCAGTTCTGCCCTGATTTTGTGAGCCCAGTAAAGTGAATAACCTGTAAAATGGAAATTTTAGTATTTCTTTCTAGAAAAATTAAATTTATGATAGTAAAATGAAATAATATGGAAATGTGCCTTAATCGTTTTGGAATAAAGTAGCTACATGTAGGTATATCCCTAAATTCAAATACAGAAATAAAAAAATTTTTTTTTAAGACTAATCAAGTGTAG
>NW_012148775.1:494486-522674 GCF_000956105.1 Propithecus coquereli | reverse complement strand
GAGAAGGATCACTTGAGCCCAGGAGTTTGAGGTTGCTGTGAGCTAGGCTGACACCACGGCACTCATTCTAGCCAGGGCAACAAAGTGAGACTCTGTCTCAAAAAAAATAAATAAATAAATAAATAAAACAAAGGTAACTTTGGAGGTTGCAAGCTGTCCTAAACCTCTTCCAATAGCCTGCCTTTTAAGTGCTGCTTCCTATGATGGCAAACTCAGGCCAGAGCCGGTCAGGTCTGGGCAGTATGTGGGTAGGCAGCTGATTGAGATGACAGTCACGATCACATTCAGATTGTGTTGCAAAAATAAATTTTCAGACTACATTTGGCATTTAGAGCAGGGGTCAGCAAATTTTTCTGTACAGACCCAGACAGTAAATATTAGGTCTTTGTCTCAACTACTTAACTCTGCTGTTACAGCGTGAAAGCTATCTCAGATAATACATAAACAAATGAATATGGCCGTTTTCCAGTAAAACTTTATTTACAAAAACAAAATCCTGTCATTTATGACAAACATGGATAGACCTAGAGGACTTTATGCTCGATGAAATGAGCCAGGCACAGAGGGACAAATACTGCGTGATCTCACTTACATGTGGAATCGGATAAAAGTCACACTAATAGAAGCAGAGAGCAGAATGATGGTTACCTGGAGTGGGAGAAGGAATGGGGAGATGTTGGTTAAACGTTCAAAGTTTCAGTTAGACAGGATGGCATGGTGACTGTAGTTAATGATAATGCATCTAATGCTTGGAAATCGCTGAGAGTAGTTTTTTTTTTTTTTTTACCCGGAGCCATGCCCAAGAAGCCTTGAGCAAGTGGACTCCGAGAGTAGATCTTAAATGTTCTCACAACAAAATGTTAAGTATGTGAAGGGATGGATATACTAATTAGCTTGATATAACCATTTCATAATGTATAACTATATCAGAACATCGTGCTCTACACCATAAATATATACGATTTTATTTGTCAACTATACCTTAATTAAAAATACTGACAAATAGATTGTTGAAAGAGAAACAACAAAAACAGATTGCTGGCCTGGCCATAGTTTGCCAACCTCTGATTTAGACTAAGAGAGTTTTAGAGGTGGAGGAGCCTACACTTGTCTCAGTTCCTTCTAATTTTACAGGTGAGCTTGGTTAAAATTATTTCACATACTTCACCATACAGTTGACAAAAATGTGATTTACTTACTACTTTTTGGGAACATGTGTAATACATAAAGAGGCCCAGCCACATATACATTGAGTATGGGATTTCTCACGGACTGAGAAATAGGGGGGTTTTTTTTGTTTTTTTTTGAGGCAGAGTCTCACTCTTTTGCCCGGGCTAGAGTGAGTGCCGTGGCGTCAGCCTAGCTCACAGCAACCTCAAACTCCTGGGCTCAAGCGATCCTCCTGCTTCAGCCTCCCAAGTAGCTGGGACTACAGGCATGTGCCACCATGCTTGGCTAATTTTTAGTTGTCCAGATCATTTCTTTCCGTTTTTTAGTAGAGACAGGGTCTTGCTCTTGCTCAGGCTTGTCTCGAACTCCTGACCTTGAGCGATCCACCCGCCTAGCCTCCCAGAGTGCTAGGATTACAGGCTTGAGCCACCACGCCCAGCCGAGAAATAGGTTTTTTTGAAAATAGATTTAGCGGGTACAAGTGTATATTTGTTACATGGATATATTGCTCAATGGTGAAGTTGGGGCTTTTAGCATACACATCACCCAAATAGTGTACCTGATGGGTAATTTTCCATCCCTCACCCCCCTGCCAACCTCCCACCTGGTGGTGTCTCCAGTGTCTATCATTGCACTCTGTATATACATGTACACCCACTGTTAGCTCCCACTTACAAGTGAGAACATGCAGTATTTGACTTTCTGTTTCTGAGTTATTTTACTTAGGGTAATGCCCTCCAGTTCCTTCTATGTTGCTGTAAAAGACATGATTTCATTCTTTTTATGGCTGAGTAGTATTCAGCCATAGTATTCAAATGTGGTGTACACACACACACCCCCCCACATTTTCTTTAATCATTTGTCAGTGGACACGTAGGTTAATTCCAGGACTTCGCTATTATGAATAGTACTATGACAAACATACAAGCGCATATGTCTTTTTTTATATCATGATTTGTTTTCTCTTGGGTAGATACCTAGTAGTGGGATTGCTTGGTTGAATATAGATCCATTTTTAGCTCTTTGAGAACTCTCATGGAACCAAATCTGAACTCGTCCTGGGGTCCAGCTTTCCTCATCTCCATTTCCCCTAGTTTGACATACCAGAGTGTGGTCAAGGTTGCATAGGAAAGTGGGACCTTTACTTGTGCTGGTAAAGTGTACCTCGGGCTGAACCACAGGGCTGTCTAATTGCTCGTGCCTGGGGGACATTGTCTGCCAGGGGCAGTGGTGGGCAGGGCTCTGTGTCGGAGGGATTCAGCCTTAGCTTTTCTGGGCCTGTTTCACCATAAGTGGAATGTAGAAGGAGAGGGCTGGGCTAAGAGATTTTTCAGGACAGGGCACCTCTCAACAGCTCTGTGGGTTCTTTTTCTCTGTGACTACCCTGCTGGTTAGTTCCTCTGCTGGTTACCATCAGGGAAGGAAAGGAAAGAGCCTCATGAATCAATTGGAACGTAATATAGGAAGGTGGAAATCAACACGGACCAAATAAACTGTATTGGCAAGAAAGGAGTTTGTTTCCAGCTCTAGGGGATTTCTAAGTTAGAAGGAGGGAACTTATCAGGCAGGAGAGTGGCAGATGGGTATTCAGGCTCCAAGTAATGTCCCAGTTCCAAACCTACAGTGTGCTTGCTTTCTCCTGGGAAAAACTGAGTGCATGTTTCCTTCCATGCACCAAAACCCAAGAGAACTTTCTGTGCAAGTGTATGGCTCCCTGGAGCATCTGTGATCCAGTTAACCCACACTGCAGGTCACTCGTTTGCAGGTCTGTCACAAATGAGATGGGCCAAGACCAGTGAAGTCTCTGTTACATGCACTTTTTTTTTTGAGAGCCGTCATAGTTCACTGCCTCCTCCAACTCCTAGGCTCAAATGATCCTCCTCGCTCAGTCTCCCAACTAGGTAGGACTACACGTGCACACCACCATGCCCCAGTTAATTTTTTAATTTTTTTCTAGAGACAGGGTCTCATCACTATGTTGCCCGGGCTGGTCTCGAGCTCCTGGCCTCAATTGATCCTCTTGCCTCGGCCTCCCAGGGTGCTGGGATTACAGGCGTGAGCCACTGTGCCCAGTAGAACTTTTTTTTTTCCTTTTTTTGAGACAGAGTCTCACTCTGTCACCCCATGTAGAGCGCAGTGGTGTCATCATAGCCCACTGCAACCTTAAACCCCTGGGCGCAGGTGATCCTCCTGCCTCAGCCTCTGGTATAGCTGGAACTACAGGTATGCCCCACCACACCTGGCTGATTTTTTCTATTTTTAGTAGAGACAGTGGTCTCGCTCTTGCTCAGGCTGGTCTCGAACTCCTGAACTCAAGCAATTCTCACACCCCGGCTTCCCAGAGTGCTAGGATTACAGGCATGAGCCACTGCGCCTGGCCAGAACACTTAAAAAGAAATAAAAAGAAAAATCCCATCAGAATTCACCAAAGGCCAGTTTGTTTCTAGGACTTTAAAATCTTAGATGTCCCCGGATGAAAAGTTGGTTGACTTGGTAACAGTTGCAGACTCATTAAGAAATTTCTGCTTCCCCCAGCATCCCTAAAGGGTTTGAAGCCAAAAGTCGAAGTAGCAAAAATGAGACCAAAGGGCGAGGCAGCCCAAAGGAGAAGACGCTGGACTGCGGGCAGATTGTCTGGGGCTTGGCCTTCAGCCCATGGCCTTCCCCACCCAGCAGGAAGCTCTGGGCACGCCACCATCCCCAAGTGCCCGATGTCTCCTGCCTGATCCTTGCTACGGGACTCAACGATGGGCAGATCAAGATTTGGGAGGTGCAGACAGGTAGGTCATTCCTGTCCGGCATGAGTTCCTAGGAGGCTCTCGTGCATGTTGGGGCCACCCCCACCCCAAGTGGCTGAGGGGTGTGGCTGTGGCGGGCACCTTTCCACCTCTCCTGCTGACTGAGTACTCCTGTTCTCACACTAGGGCTCCTGCTTTTGAATCTTTCGGGCCACCAGGATGTCGTGAGAGATCTGAGCTTCACACCCAGCGGCAGTTTGATTTTGGTCTCTGCGTCACGGGATAAGACTCTTCGAATTTGGGACCTGAATAAACATGGTATGGAGGTGACGGAACTACTTGGCAACTCTAAAAATACTGTATTTGCCCCTGTCTCCACTTTACCAATGTCATTTTTATCTAAAAGGGTGTTTTTTGACTTTCTGTTACTGCCTCCTAAGGAGGCATTTTTTTCCTAATTGCACCTCCTGCTGTCCCAAAGATACATTGTATCAGTTGAAAGAGATTTCAATACCTATGATAAACTGTATGTCTATTTATGAATTTTTTTTTTTTTTGGGAGGGACAGAGTCTCTCTCTGTTGCCCCAGGTAGAGTGCAGTGGCATCATCATAGCTCACTACAACCTCAAACTCCTAGACTCAAGCTATCCTCCTGCCTCAGCCTCTGGTGGAACTACGACTACAGGCATGTGCCACCACAGCCGGCTAATTTTTCTATTTTTATTAGAGATGGGGGTCTCGCTCTTGCTTAGGCTGGTCTTGAACTCCTGAGCTCAAGCAATCCTCTCACCTCGGCCTCCCAGAGTGTTAGGATTACAGGCATGAGCCATCTCGCCCGGCCTTATTGATGATATTTTAATATGAAAGATATATTGCATATCTGTTTATGTACTGAATGCATGTCTGTGCTTTCTTTGTTCGCAAAGAAATGTAAGATTTTTCTGGCCACCAAGAACCAGTTTTCACACCCTTGAGGTGACATTGCCTTAATTGAAAATACATAATCTAGGACAGATTTTCTCATCCTCGGCATTACTTACATTTTGGACCCGTGGTCCTTTGCTGGGGACTTCCCTGTGCGCTGTGATACTGAGCAGCATCCCTGGCCTCTTCTCTTTAGATGCCAGTAGCATCCTCTCCAGTTGTGACAACCAAAAATGTCTCTAGACATTGCCCCATGTCCCCTGGAGGGCAGCGTCTCCCAGGTTCAGAACCACTGGTGTAGAAGAAGTCTCCATTGGGTACTTCCTGTTAGAAGTAAAGGGCTGCTTTTTGAAGTAGAATCTAAGCCTAGAACAATTCTGTCAGATTGGAGGGGACCAGCTTTTGTGAAATTCTGCCTTGAGCAAACTCCATACAGCAGTGGCCTAATAAAGAATTCCACACATCTCTGGTTTTGATCCTTAACTGGAAAGGTGACATAGGGAAGGGAAATTTATTGCTATGTCATTCCTCCTATAAATGGGTGGGGGTTCAGGGACCAGAGGAAGGAGGCTGTGGGGACAGTTGATGAGGAAGCACACTCATCCCCATAGTGCAAAGGCACCAGTACTGTTGCCCAAGCTGGGACTGTCCAGCTCCCCACAACCACGGGAGGGGACCTTTCTCCTGCCCTCTTAGAACTGAGCCTGATGACTTGGGTGTTAGTCAGCTCAGGCTGGTATGACAAGTACCGCAGACTGGGTGGCTTAAACATTTACTCCTCATAGTTCTTGAGGCTGGGAAGTCCAAAATCAAGGTGTGGACAGCTGCGGTGTCTGGTGAGAGCCTGCTGCCTGGCTCGTAAACAGCCACCTTCTCGCTACATCCTCATATGGCAGAGAGAGATCTCTTCATGTCTCTTCTTAGGGCACTAATCCCCTTTCTGAGGCTGCACCCTCATGACCTGCTTACTTCCCAAAGGCCCACCTCCTAATACCATCACACGGAGGATTAGGGCTTCAACATGCGAATTTTTGAGGGACACAAACATTCAGTCCATAGCAGTTTCTTAAACAAACAAATAAACCAAGGAGGTGCTTGCAGTGTCCTCATCTGAAGACATCTGATCACCAAGAGCACTCTAGGTAGTTTCTGCCCAGTATTGTGGAACCTGTGATCACACCATCTAAGATAGACTGCTCACCCGGAAGGCTTCTCAAAGGCAGTACCATTCTTGCTGCTGGCTTAATGAGTGTGCAGGGGAAGCTTGCCACCATCTAAGGAAGGTCTGTGGAGTGACTTTGGAAATTGCTTGATGGTTGGGAAGGAAGAAATACGTGAGAGCGGCTGAGAGTGGGCAGAATGGAGTAGGCCAATTACTAGAGCTTTTCAAGGAGAAGAGAATTAAGTTGTGTTCCCAGGTGCCAGGCACCGCCCTTTTTTTCTTTTTTCTTGCTTGGCTCTTTCCTTCCCCATTCTCCCTCTCTTGCCCTCTCCCCATTGCATCATCCCCTCTTCCCTTACAACCTGGTAACCCATGTTAAGAGCTCAGTATATAGCCTTCCATACTTTTCTCTATATTGTATAATCCTGTACACACATGCTTACCTCCATGGGTTGGGGTCATTGTTTTACAGAAATGGAATCACATATTATTTACATTTTTTCTGTGTCTTGCTTTTTTTCATTAAACAGTACCCTATGGAAGATCTATATCTCTCATTCCATCTGCATTAACAGGGTAGATGTACCACCATTTATCCACGCATCCCGTATGGATGGGCATTTGGTTTTTTTTAAAAAACTGAGAACTGGAAAGAGATTGCATGAGTCACCCCAGGTTATGTGCTGAGTAAGCAGTGAAGCCAGGATTCAAACCCAAGCTGTCTGACTCCAGAGCGTGTACCTCTAATTACTCCACACCACTGCCCACCCGGACCCCCTGGCGAGGTGGGAGGAGGGGGACAGTCTGGAGTGGGATCCACCTGACGATGGGAAAACCATCATAGACTTTAAATGAGGGAGAATTGAAGATAAACACTCTCAAAATTGGGAAAGATGCTTCAGAGTACTGGAAGTGGTTGGGAAACCTAAAAAGAATATTTTCTGCTATCAAAGGGTCCCTATGTACACCCTCTGCCCTGGTGATCTGGCAGATTTTGGTGAAGCCATAGGTAATGATTTCCCTGGGATGTTAGAGTATCGTATTTATAGGTTAGAGGTGTTCAAATGGCAAGTCTGGCCATCTTTCCATCTCTGCATTAAAAATTGGGCCTTTGGGCCCAGCTGATAGGGAACCGATGGACATACTGGATGTGAGGTCATTGCTACCAGTTCTCCCAATTCTGCAGACTTCCTGCTCTGTTATTTTGAGGCTTGGCTCACCGTTTGCTTCTTTTTCCTGCCAGGTAAACAGATTCAGGTGTTATCGGGCCACCTGCAGTGGGTTTACTGCTGTTCCATTTCCCCAGACTGTAGCATGTTGTGCTCGGCAGCTGGAGAGAAGTCGGTGAGTCTCCGACATTGTTCTTTAGTTCAGTGAGACACAGAGGTCTGATACGGCGGCCTTGTGTGAGGGGAAATAAACCAAGTATCCTCAAAATCCATCTGCAAATCGGCCCCAACAGAAGGCACGCTGGGGGGTGCCTTTGTGATTTGCACTGTGACATGAACCCGGAGGAGATATTGGGAAGTAAGTCACTCCTGTCACCAAAGGGCTGTTTCCCTTTACAAAATGGGAAAGGCGTGGCTTTAAAAATTTCTCTTCCCCTTGGAGTCTAAGATTTTAAAAGTTAAAACCCACATGTGGATCCAAATTTCCTTTGAACCATCTAATTTGAATCCATCTAATTAGGATTTTCAATTCAAATTATGATATATGCAGTTATTTGTTGACCTTTGTCTTGAAATCCTGTTATTTAAAAAAAAAAAAAATGTATTGGAAACCCAGGAACAGTTTGGGAACAGTTTCTGTGTGAATTTTGTGTTTGCCTTGAGCCCTTTGCTGTGACTGAAGGGGGAGTTAGGAGTTCACTGTTTGGTACAGCCCAGGTGGTTAATCATTCATTTGAGGTTTAGAACTATGGAAGGTGAGAGTTCTCTTAAAGGAAAGAGAATACAGTCCTCCTTTTAGTGCTCAGAAAGGTTTAAAGTGATGAGCTAGGTCAGATGTGCAGTCTAAGGCAGATTTCCACGGTTCTGTAAGCAAGGTGGGGGGCGTGAAGTGGCTTGGCAGGCTGCCACTGCTCTGTGGGGTGGCCCCAGAGTTCACTTCTGACCCGTTTTTGGTTTTCAGTGGAACAAGATGGCACTTGGCCTAGCTCTGCGTCAGCATGTACCACCCTCTTTGCAAACAGGGCTCAGAAGCTTCTACAGATACAGTCCAGCTGGCGGCCTTCCTCAGGTGGCCCAGCTTATTGTCCCCTAAAGTGAGCTCCTTGACCATGTGCATTGGTTAAGTGCCTCAAAAATTCCATTACTCTGTTTAAACTTGTCTGATAGGTTCTGGCAGAACGGTAGAAAGGGGAATGGCCTGCAGAGGGAACTGCTGGGCCTTTCAAACTCTCTCCTGTCAGAGTCCTAAGCACTTTGTTTCTGCCCCTCACCAGGCACCTGTTATTTCCCACAGGTCTTTCTATGGAGCATGCGATCCTACACATTAATCCGGAAGCTAGAAGGCCACCAAAGCAGTGTTGTCTCTTGTGACTTCTCCCCCGACTCTGCCTTGCTTGTCACAGCTTCTTATGACACCAATGTGATTATGTGGGACCCCTACACTGGCGAAAGGCTGAGGTCACTCCGGTAAGGCCTGAATCCCTGCTATGGCTTCCTTGTGGGGAGACTGATGAGAAACATGCCTGGGATTGGACATGTCCCTCTTAGCGTCTGGGACCCGGGAGGGAACAACCTGGATAACAAGGCGCGGTGGGTTACATGTTTACTAGTATTTCATTGTCAGTTAAGCCCTCTGAATAAGACCTGAGCGTCTTCAGTCTTCTAGTTTGGGAGGCTGTCTGTGCTCTGGATTCAGCGTTATGAAACCTGTAAGTGACTTGTTATTTCCATTTACTAATAACTGTAGTAGCAAGTTCAGAATGATCCCCGTATAGAACCTGTTATTTCCAAAATGAGTTTTCATGTTCTCACAAACTTGATCTACTTTTTCCCTTTGTCTCTGTTGTTTTATGAAGCAAGTAATGGGTAGTCCTATAATTATCATGTATCTTAGCCTAAAAAAGACTTGCAGTGTGTACCGTGGCATTCAAGTGAGGGCTGACCTACTTTGCATAAGGAAATTAGCACGGGGAAGTGTTAGGAACCCTGCGGCCCCTCCACAGGACACTCGGAGCCTTCTGAGATGCCCTTTGTCCCCAGTCTGCAAATCCCAAGGTTTTCCATAAGGGGCACAAGATGCGTCTTGAGCTTCTCCTAGCCATGGCAGTTTGGCCAGGGGCGAGGCTGCAGGGTGGAAGGTGACCATGACTCCAGGCCTACTCTTCTGTCTTTCCTTCTCAGCCACACCCAGGTCGACCCTGGCATGGACGACAGCGATGTCCACATTAGCTCACTAAGATCTGTGTGCTTCTCTCCGGAAGGCTTGTACCTTGCTACAGTGGCAGATGACAGGTAACAAAGAGAAATCTCTACACAGCCTCAGAAAAAGTGCTTGTAAGCAATGGCAGCATGACCCTCACCATGTGGCCCCAGGTTGGCCAACGGACAACTGTGTCCTTCTCTCTCTTTCTCTCATCTAGACTCCTCAGGATCTGGGCCCTGGAACTGAAAACTCCAATTGCATTTGCTCCTATGACCAATGGTCTTTGCTGCACATTTTTTCCACATGGTGGAGTTATTGCCACAGGGTATGTATCTGTTAGCCCAACAGATGGGTAGTGGTTTCTGCCATGTAGTTTTTTAAGGAAAGAAAGCATCTAGAATGTTCTTGCCCATGAGGAAACCTTTAAGGAAATCCAAGATTACGTAAAACTAAAATATTCTGTTCTGTCAATATACTATGGCATTTACTCTTAATATTTAACCTAAATGTGATTAAAGACCTACAATTCATGCCATCTTATGGGCCAAGTCCACGAGGAAGCGTAAGTCAAGATGATGCAAAATTTATATGGGAAACCATTTAGGGCAAAGAGACCACCTTATAGAAAGCATCTATAATTCAGTAGGTGGCACTCTTCCTTCTATTACTTTTGAACTAATAGTAGTCTGATTTAGAAAGGGCTGTGCTAACAGAGAGCACTCTGGTAATCAAAGGTGTCTTGAGTTATTATAATCCTATCAGCAGCCTCAATTATTTAGAACCACAGCTTTTAAATCCATTACAATGGTCAAGGTTGCATTTCACTCTCTGGAGTCTCCTGCTATTTGGAGGCAAAGTAGAAACGTTAATATCCCTCACAGTGCAAACATGAACTTCCAAGGTCTATCTAAATGCAGCATTGGTTTCTGTTTCGTTTCAGGACGAGAGATGGCCACGTCCAGTTTTGGACAGCTCCTAGGGTCCTATCCTCACTGAAGCACTTATGCCGGAAAGCCCTTCGAAGTTTCCTAACAACTTACCAAGTCCTAGCACTGCCAATCCCCAAGAAGATGAAAGAGTTCCTCACATACAGGACTTTTTAAGCTACGCTACTTACCTTACCTGTTTTCTTTGTAGCAGGATAAATCTTCTTGGCAAAGGAGTAGCTGGAATAATGGACCAAACATCTGGTCTTGGGCTGAAATAGCATTTCTTTGGGATTGTGAATAGAATGTAGCAAAACCAGGTTCCAGTGGACTAGTCATGGATCTCTCTCCATGGCATGTGAAAGTCAGTCTTAGAGGCGATTCCACTTCCACGGCGACAGAGCCTTACCTTTAATCTGTGGTCCAGTTATGAACAGCGAGTGTTGAACTCTTTCTAGTCGTTTTGATTCAAAGTGCAGTTATTGATGTTGTTTTGATGATAAAAGTAAGTAGGCCTCCAGAGCCTCTCTTAGGTGGCAGAGAGGGTCACATTCCCTCAGCTGGGAAGTATGACTTCTGCCTCGTACTATCATCCTTGCATTGCCGATGCAGTGGTAGCATTGTTTCAAGTTCTCTCTCCTGCTCTGGTCAGGGTTGCTTTCCTTCCTCTGGCTCCCTTCTGACCAGCAGGACAAAGTTTTCCTGGAGCCATGTGGTATGAGGTATTAGCTTAACTAAATTACAGGGGAATCAGGCTGTGCTCCTGACTGATCCAGACACTATTATTGGCTTTTCTTTTTTAATGGTGTGCATGTGCAGATGACCAATTTGTATGTCAGATTATACAAGGATGTATTCCTAAACTGCATGACTGTTCAAATGGCTACTGAGCGGTCAGTTGCCATTTATTAGCATCATATTTATTTGTATTTTCTCAACAGATGTTAAGGTACAATTGTGTTTTTCCTGATATCTAAAAACCATAGTACTTAAATTGAACAGTTGCGAAGATGTGTCTTAACTGTGTAAAGAATTGGTGTTGTCATGATTTAGCTGATACTCCCGTGTACGAGATCTGTCTTTGCTGCTTAACCTCATTAGATTAATCAGCTGGTTTCAACTCTACCCCTGAACAGAAATAACTCCTTAAAAGTACTGTTCTCCTTCAGTGGCATGTAGTTATCTAAGCAAGACACCTCATTCAAGCAAAATCTGCCTTAGGAAAATTTAATATATTTTAAATTATTTTAAAAGAAATGCAACATCTTATTCTTTAGCTTTCTTAATTGGTGCTTTATGGAGGCCAGTGAAATGTTATATGACTTGTTGAGAAAGTCAAGGAATTTCCTCTACCACCTTTGTTGCTTGAAGAAAAACATCTTTTCAAAATGACAGGCTTTCATTGAAGGAAAAAAAAAAACAGTTAAAACCTTTTGGCACTCTGTTTCATTTTTTCCATTAAGAAAAAAAAAATCCCCTTTTAAAACAAGTAGTACAACAGAAGAGCTGGGAATGGATTTAAATTTAAATAAAACTTTTAAATTTCATGATTATCTTGAAATATCACACACAGTGGAGTATGAGAGGCTCTGGATGGATTGAGGCTCTGCTTGGCCACTAGATTTAAACTTTGCTGATGTCTTTGGGTAACAGGTCCTCCAGAAATAAAGGAAATAACTACCTTCTCCCTTTCGACAGTTTAAGAACTTGACACCTTTATAAAGAACAGTCTCTAAAGTAAGTCTATTCTGTGATAATAGAGACAGGTTTTAATATAAATGGATGTTGGACAAGTCAGCATCTTTATAACTGGCTAAGGGAAGAAGAGTCACTTGTAACACAACCAGCAAGCAAGCTGCTTTATTTTCATTGTACAGAACGCTAACACAAATGCAGCGTAATTGCTATAAAATAAATGTTACATGTGTATGGAAGTCCCAGGCCTTTCAGCAGTTCTAGATTTAGAGTCAGGCTTAATCTCACAGGCCTTCCCTGCATTAACCAAGTACGTGTTATATAACCATTGGCCCCTGATGGCATAACTGAAAGCTAGCTCTCTATTATATTCAAAATTAAAGTTTTTTCCTACTTGGAACCTGCTGGTAACTGTTCTAGTTCAAGAGGGAAAATAAAAAGACCAGTTTTTAAAGTAGGAGAATTGAGTCCATTTTATAAGAACATAATAATTTTGGCCAGAAATCCATTAATGCCTATTTAAAGTAGACACAGAGACAGTGCCGAAGATTAGATTCATAAACTTAATTTTGGAGATGTTGTTTCCCTTGAGTTGGAAGACACTTGGACCATATTAGATCTGAAAGCCTTACGTTCCAGACCAAATGCAATAGGCCAATTCTCTGTCATCTAAGCAACTAAAGGGTAAAAGCCTTATGGCTGAAAAAAAGATGATTTTTTCCCCATGAAAGACAGATGGATTGAGCGTGGTGGCTCACACTTGTAATAATAGCACTTCGGGAGGCTGAGGGATGGAGGATCGCTTGAGGCCAGGAGTTTGAGACCAGCCTGAGCAACACAGCAAAACCTTGTTTCCACAAAAAGTAAAAATATTAGCCAGGCATGGTAGTCCACAGCTGTAGTCCCAGCCACTTGGGAGGCTGAGGCAGGAGGATCTCTTTGAGCCCAGGAGTTTGAGGCTGCAGTGACCTATGATGATGCTGCTGCACTCTAGCTGGGGTAACAGAGCAAGACCCCCATCTCCAAAAAAAAAAAGGGCAGTACACTAAGATATAATAATTATGCATTAAAATTGTTTTATGTACCCCTGCTCCAAATGACCACAAAATGGTACTTTTTAACATCTGCCCACCCACACCAGGAACTGGAACAGAGATTTCTAAGACTTGGGGTGACCATGGTTCTGTCCCATTCTCTGGGCAACAGTCCAACCCGTAACTGTCCTCTGCACTACCAGGTCTGGGAATTGTGGCCAGTGGGCCTCGGAGCATCTAGCCCTCTGTGACAATCAGGTCTCTGGTGACTTGAAAAGCAGCAATGAGGGAACTCAGCTGGATCTTCTCATTGGTGCCAACAGAAAGTCTGTACCTAAAAGAAATCAAGCATAAGGTAAGAAAAAACACTATCATGGCCAGCTGCCTTTTCATAAGAGAAGGGAGATCAAGGCCTGAAAATCCATTGAAGGAGAGGGATGGGAATTAACCAAACAAATTTATCCTGCGCAGCAATCTTGCATGTGTCCTCCTAACATTGTCTTCTCTGCCCGAACTGCTGATTTCTAAATTTGATGTTTCAAACTGTTGAGGACAAATTAAATTTTAAAAATTGTTAGTTATTACTACTAGTGTTCTAAACTTAACTTTGTCCTAATGGTATAGAAAGATAGAATTTATGTAACTAAGGATTATTTCATCCACAAAATACATTAAGAGGGAATTAAAATGGAGATTTCCTTCCTCGCAGCTAAGACATTTCAGCAGTTTGGCTGACATATCTGTGGGTCTGTGGTCTAGTCAGTAAAGCAGGACACTGGCAGTTCATCTTGCCACCTTTTAAGTGCCCAGCCATCGGAAGCCAGATCATCATATTCACAACAGTGATAAGAATTGACCCAATCTGTGCACGTGAAAGCCAGTGCTGGCAAATTAGAGTTGGCCTACGCTGACGTCCACTTTGAACCCAGTGCTCTGTGTGTCTATTTAAATGATAGCTGCCAGCTTCAAAGGGGGCTAATAACAGTGTTTACAGAACCAGGCTAAGTGGAAAATTGGGTTTGTGTTTACTTTTCCCCCCAGTATACTTTATTATGCCAAAATGCCTTAGTAACAGCTGGGTGGCTGGTCATCCCCACACGAGTCTAGAAGTCTGAACTGAAGCAGGCCTCCCAATTAACAAGGGCATTTTCACAATCAACGTGGGCCAAGCCCTCAAGGTCTAGGGAGAGGCCGTCACCTCAAATGTGTAACTGATCTGCACCTGTCCTTCGTGTTATCCCCGTGTGCTTTAAATAAGCAACTCGATACCCTTCCCCACCTTCCAGTCGGTATCACCAAAGACTAGATTATACCGTACGTAAATGATTTAGACAAAAAAGCTGAAACCAAGCAAGCAGAAACTGAATTCACAACAGGAAAAAAAAGAAAAAGAGGAAAAGAATTAAAATTAGGAAAATATATACTCACTCAATGTCTGCCATTTTGGTCAATAAATGTATTCGAACTGAAGATGGAAAGTCAACTGAGGGAAAAATAAAACCAAATGAGTGAGGTCTGTCACCCCTTACTACCAAAAAACAAAAAAACACAGGACAAGTATGAGTTTCAACATCAAATACAAAACACTGATACTCTCCCGAGGCCTCAGACTGATCACTAGAATCCACACCTCTAAGAAAGTAAAAATGGCGTAGGTTTCGTACTTTCTACCCACTCTATTTTGTGATTCTTTATATAGCTGGGCTTGAGCTGACCATTTCTCAGGCAGAGGTTAACACACGGGCCACTCAGGAAGAGGCCTGCAAAGGCACAGGCAGAACCAACGTTCATGGACCCAGTTAAGCCTCTTGGTCTGCGGCTGGCTGTCGCACAGGGGAGAGCTTCTCCAAAGGCCTGTGCGTCGAGTCACTTGGGGAGCTTCACACCATACTGATGCCTGGGTCTCCCATGGGGAGACTTACTGGGTCTGGGGTGATTCTATCTGCTACCAAGGCTGAGAACCAATTCTCTGTGTAGAAGGTTAATTGTGGAACTTAAGATGGTTTCCATAAGACTCTGCTGGTTTATATGAAAGTTTGTATGAAGATTTACCTTATCCCTTTTTCCTTTTCAGGACAATATTTTCTTAGAAATATAAATTAAAATATACTTATTGCTATAAAATACAAACAGACCCCTGGAGGAAAGAAAGTTAGCCTTCAGGAGTTTCTTTCCACTCTCCAGCAGTTCCAGAGATTAAGCTTTGAACAGCAGCAAGACAGAACTGCTAAACGTAAGGGCTCTGATTTATACTTCATTACTGTTTCTTTGCTTCAAGAATGAAGCCTCGTTTCCCTCTCTAACCATCCTTAACCCCAAAGCAGGCATCCCCTCCACGGCTTCCCAGCCAGGGTGTGATGTAATCACCTCTGTGCACAAACAAGTGTATCTCTGTCAGGATATCGTGCAGTGCCAACCCCTTCAGAGTTTTCAACTCCATAATATCTAGAGAGGAGCAGTTAAGGCAAAGGGAACAAGTTCCAGAACAAACAGACTGCAGAGAATTTTGAATCCAAGCCCTGGCAAGTGACTTTTTAAAGTAGGGCTTTTAATCCCAACACAGCTGTTTCTCTTTCAGTTTGAAGCTGCATGTGTTGGATCCCAGTTCTTTATTTTTCTCATGCTTCATCTTCAGTAAGGGCTTTCTGAAAGACAAAGTTGTATCTCCTATTAGAGAATACAGCCAAATGCATTCCCAGGAAGAACTCTGGGCTGTTAATGACAGGTACCCACTCCACCTACAGACGCCTCGCTCCCACGACAGGCTGACCACAGTCACATGCAGCCAGTCGTCCCTTCGTCAGCAAGGTACGGGTGCTGGCTGCAGCCCGAGCTCCTGGGGCCATGTTTAGGCCTTGGACACTTAACGTGCCAGGAGGTCCCAGAAAGGATACTTCTGTAGGCCGTGGTGAAGTCTTGATTCAACATCCAGTCCAGAATGTTGGCGATGTCTGACTTGAGTGGGTGCCCTGTGCAGGTGTAGACAGTCTCCTCTGTCACCTTCCCAAAGGCCATATTGGTGCTCTGTGTAAACAGAGAAGGAGATCACAGTGGCTGTCACAGCAACTGCCAAGCTGCAGGGAACCAAGAAGAAACTGGGAGGCAGCAACGCAGGTGGGCAGCAATGTTGTATGGGCACAGGGCAGCTCAAACCCCAAACTTTCTACACTGGAAAACTTGGCCTCATCAGAGGCTGCTGCAGCTTGTTGGCTATTACGGTGCAGAATCCTTCCCTGCCTTTGCTTTGTTTGCAACAAATGATTCTTTCAATTCATCAAAATACAAAGTAGGGGTTGGGAAATCCAGCATGTTATAAGATCAAGGTCTTACCAGTTCTAGATTTTTGGATTTACAGATTGGTTGTGCTGTTGCTTACATCTTTTCTTAAAGAACTCTTGTGAAGCAATGCCTTGAGATTTGCTACGAGTAGGACCATACCTGCAAAATGTTCAGAGCCCTGCGCATATCTCCGCTGGAAAGAGTTACAAGCGCTTTCATCCCATCTTCACTTATCTCGACTCTGCAAAGAAATAGGCAAAAGGGACCTGTGAGGCCCCTGAGAGCACCAGCATTCACCCAGAGGAACAAGATGGCCTGGCATGATTAGGTTTTAAAAGAATGAAAGAAAAAAACAAGAACAGAGTTAATACTTTCCTAATCCATATAATGTAGAATTCACTCTGGTTTTTAGGGACATGTGCTTCACATTAGTAGTGAGAGCCCATTCACAACTAGAATGGCCCATATTTAGGACCAAGCATTCTTATATTGAGCGACTGGCTTTGAATTATGTTCTCTGGTGAGGAAAGAGGCCTGGCATGATCCATGATCACAGAGCCGAAACTCCTCCTTTAAAATAAGCAGCTACTTGGGTCGGCTGCTTGCTTGCCATCTGATTACACACACTGTAATGTCTCAGAACCTTCCCTGTAGTCAAAAAAGGCTAGAAGCATCTTCGCAGAAGGGACTCGGCAGCCTACAGTTTCCAATGACAAAGAGAGTAGGAGGAAATGGGACAGCTTCCAGGGGAGGAGGATGGAATCAAGAAAAAATCAAGAACCAAATGACTTTATGAGGAGGAATGGCCATGAAATACCAGAGAAAATGACAGCAGTGAACAGTCCCCAGTGCTGAGCCTGCACTGGGCACTCTGCTAAGCTGGTGGCCAACGTCACCTCCTCTAAATACAAAGCAGCTGGTCATCCCAAAACCCTACTTACACTGCACTCAATCCCCAAAGGCCCTCAAGATACTCACTTCTCTTCTTCTACGACATGCTCCAGGCGGGGAACCATGAGTTCTGGAGTCAGGGGACCAAATCGGAACCTCGTACACCGAGACTGCAAGGCAGGGATGATCTTTGACAGATAGTTGCAGATGAGGCAAAATCTGGTATTTTCAGTAAATTTCTCAATCACTGGTGAGGGAAAATAAAATCACCTTGTGTCAAAGTCCATTCTGATTCTTCAAAGGACCGAGGAGCCCTGACCTTTTCTATGGTCATTTGGAGGGTATAGAAGATTCAAGAATGCAAACAAGTGGGGATGGATGCTGTCTGCACCGAGAGAGAGTAGCACTGGTGTGTTTGGGATCAGAGTCCAGCCACTCCCCTTTCAAAATCTGATGAACATGCCTCCCTGGGATTTTACAAAATGCTTCCTTTTTTACGATTTGCTATGATTCTGGCACTTTTGCTACCTCATCCCATAAAGTAAGAGACCTAGTCCTGTCCTTTTACATAAAATTATATTTGGCAAGTTGGTGATGCTTCACCTTCTACAGGCAGGGAGGGGATGGCTTTTTGCAGACTTTCCAGTGGACATTGTCTGGAAGTCTTAGAGCACTCAAGGGAGCAGTAACCCAAACTGAGAGATGCTTACGGCACCAGTTTCACTCCGTAGGTACCCAATGTTCTCGCATCGGGATCTGCCCAGAGTGACAGTCACTGCGTGCAGAACAAGATGCTGAAGAAAGGCTGCCAAAGCTTCTTGGACCGAAAGATATTCTAACTGTCCTCCTCCTCCTCCTCCTCTTCTTAAACATGTGCTGCAATCCTCTCCTGCCCCCTAGACTCCTAAAGATCATTCTTCTCTCACAGCTGATTCACTCGGAATCTTAAAGAGGGAGATTTTAAGTGTCCTTTACAAGAAATGAACTGCACTAGCCACCTTAGGACAAATCACAGGATACTCTCCCATCCCTCCCAAATCGCATGTGGCAAGTAGGGAAATAATGTCAGCTTTCTGAGTGCAACTAAACTTAAGATTTTCTTTTCCTGGCAATTTTGTATGTAAGGGTACCAACAGCAAAAAGGACTATCTAATAGTTTAACAATGAAAGATGTCCCTTATTCTCCCATCCAATGATACAAATCCTAACTCTGAAATTAAACTCAGTGGCGAAAAAGGATGAAACACCAGTGATTGGTCACACTCAAAAGTCCCAATAGGGCTTATGTCCTTAAGCTGCAGAAAGGGGAGCTCCTACTATAGAGGTACCTTGTTTGGATCATAGATGCGATGCATGGAGAAAGGTATACAGAGGTTTCTCTGGGCCAGAAGATAAACAGCAAACAAACCACACCTCATCTCACACCCGGAGCTCCTAACTCCTTCCAATGCACTTGTCAGCCCACACGCTGTACATAGCAGCTCTGCCTACCTCTTCTCAAGGCATTCTGGGCGTCTTGAGTCATGGCATCAGCTTCATCCAAGATCACCAGTTTAAAGCCTTTCCTAGAAAAATAAACACCGTCTAAAGATTTCTTTAATCTCACTTCAACATCTGGGCCCAAACCCACATCTTTCCATTTGTGCCATTGGGCCTGTCTCAGAAAGGCCATTTCTCCTAGAACTTTGACCAAGACAGACATCTTGGGTCACACAGAGAGAAAATGCCCCATCCCTTAGAAGGAACTGAGGTCTAACCTCTGTATTGCTTTATGTTCTGGCGCCTTCATCTTTCTTCCACAAAGTCCCCGATGACTCCGTCTGCTTTTCCTACTTCCTTTACTCCAGCCTAAGTCTTTTCCCCTTTTCTTTTTCTTTCAGCCACCATCCTACTTATCCTTCCCCATCTCAACTTATTTTTATTTAAATTTAAACTAGTTCATCCAGTCTTAGTTAGGGTAATCAGTCCTCAGTTAACTAATAAAATGAAGTTAATGCTTCCCTAAAGAACTGCTGGTACAGGTGCAGATAATGTTTTATTTTAATATTTGCATGATAACATTTCTTACCACCAGCCCTGTGCTTTATTGCTTTTCCGTGGCTGCTTTTGACAAAGTCATTTTTTTTTTACCTTTATAAAGTGGCAAAGAGGAAGACTTAAAAAATTAAGCTATGCCACCTCATTGATCAAAATCTTTAGAGAGAGAGATTATTCAAAGAATTCTTACTTAAATATTGTCCTTGTGCTAGCAAAGCTCAGGATTGGTCCCCGGACGATATCTATTCCTCGGTCATCTGAAGCATTCAGCTAAATGTGGAAGACAGAAGTCAAAAGAAAAAAACATGTTGCTGAGCTATCTATGAATTCTTGGTTTTGATGTATCTTTTCATCAATTCAGCTCAGCAAACCAGCTCCCTAGGTCTAATGAGGGCCAAGAGATCATAATAAACAAATCACAGTTGTACTAAATCACTAAACTCACTAAATCATTACGTTACGAAAGGCAAATGGCTGTTTTGCCCCCACTCTTGGAGGACGCTCACAGCAACATAAATTGGAGAAATAATTAATTGGTCTGATCATGCTGAACAGCGCTTTTGGCATAAGCAGGATGAGGCTAATTTTAGCTACCACAACCCAGAGGTTACAAGTTTTTAGTACACTGAAGTAAGGACGTTAGTAGCAGCACAGTTCAAAGTCCCATATCTAAAAAGCAAGTTAAACATTTTTCTTGCAATAGACAATATTTGGATTTTTGTTATAAATCAGTTAAGGTCCAAGCAGTACATGGATGGCATACTCAAATGCAGTAATTCGAAGAGAACGAAACAAAGACATATTTTAAAAGGTGTTGGTGGGGTGAGGCGAAACCACAGGGCTATGCAATGCCTATTATCACCCCTGAGCCCGAAGGGGTTAGAGAGAGTGGCATAGGCCCTGGAGAGGGCTGTACCACCCTGAGATGTGCTCAGCTGTGTTAACCCCCTCGGGGCAGATCAGGCCATCATTCACTTCCTTCCCCCACCCCTGCCAGGGCCCCTACTGGACAAACCCAACCAGGAGCCAGAGGGCAAAGGAGGTTATAGTCAACAGGGCTGAGGCTTTGGGCAAAAATAGGGGGCAGAAAGATGGAGAATGGACCTGGAGGATGCACAGCAGACAGGCAGCAACTGAGTGACCATAAAGTAGGGTTTGGGTAAAAGTTAGCAACGGCAAAGAAAACTGTCTAGCCCTACAACTGCCCTCTAGCTGACAAATGCCAATCCAGACCAAAATGACCATTATAGAAAAAAGTAAATTGAAATATCTTATTTCACATTTACTTCTTCCCCAACTACAAGTGGGCACCTGACTTTTAAAGTAAAATAAAACTTGCAGAACCGAAGTTGAGAGACTGAAGTTCTCAGCTGTTGGTAGAGTAAGAACAATCCTATTTACCTCTAAGACCATGGAGCCAAATTCCTTATCTTTGTATAGCTGTTTAGCACAGGCTAGGATGGTGGATGTCTTTCCTGTCCCTGGAGGACCATAGAGAAGCAGGTGTGGCAGTCGGTCTTCACTGATAAATTTCTGAACTGAGGATCGGGAAGGAAGAGGGACACCATGAGTCTTTGGGAGCTACCTCATTCACTGCCCTCCATGAATGCACTTCAACCCAATTCAACGTCCAAATTGAGGCAGATGTAGCTTGAGGTAGGTGCCTGGTCTCTGTGTTCTTAGTACAAGTGGGATTCATTCCAGTGTGCAGCCAGTCAACAAATATTTATTGCGTGCTGCCTGTGTTACAGGCATCTTTTTGGGTGCTGGTGACATCTGTGAACTTAAACACTTTTCTGTAATGCTATTTTTATGCTCATGTTTATGACTTACCCACTAGACTGTAGCTACCTGAAGAAAAGGAATGAAAAATCTTAAAGCCACATTCTATAAAGCCCAAGCAGATTCTTCCAAGTTATCACTCAGCAGAGATCACAGCACCAAGAAATTTACACAGGTCCTTCCACTGGGATAAGAACAACTGACACATGGACACTCACTGGTACTCAGAATGTCCTGATGGGAAATGAGATCGTTTAGTGTCTGCGGCCGGTATTTTTCAACCCTGAAATACAATTTAGCATGTATTAAATATTACAATATATATAAATGAGAGAATATTCTGTTACGTGCCAAAGAATCCTTTCATATGCTAATTAAGAGGAAGGTGGTTGCCAGGAGCTGGGGGAAGGAGAGAATGGAGAGGGACTGTCAGTGGGTATGGGGTTTCCATTTGGGGTGATGAAATTTTGGAACTAAACAGTGGGATGATTGCCAAAATCCTGAATGTCCTTAATGCCACTGAATTGTACACTTTAAAATGGTTACAACTGTAACTTATGTTTTTTTTATCACACTAAAACCAAACTGAACTCGTTATTAGACAAGAACAACATAGAGTTGTTCTAAATCAAGCCAAATCTCATCAGTCTTTAAAGCATCACTAGGACAGTTGTTGAAGCGGGATGGTTGAAACTACGAGCTCTGAATTCAGACTACCTGAGTTCGAATCCAAGCCTATTTTCTAGTCTTGGACCTTGGGCAAGTCATTTAACCTTCCTGAGATGCAGTTTCCTCATGCGTAAAATTCGAATAATAGCGCAGTGCCTGTCTCTTAGAGTCGGTAAGATCAAACATCTAACATGGTGTCTACTAATCTAACAGAAAGCCATCCAATAACAGTTAACCAGGGAGCGTTATTATTATTTGCATCGAAGATTCTGGCGAGAGGGAAAAGGACATTTTGGCATGGAAGCCAGTGCAGGATGTCAGAAGACGAGGGATCGAACCCCTGCGCTGCCACCCAGGTACAAAAGCCGCTTTCTCTTTCCGCAAACGGAATGGGGGGAATGGGTGAGAACTGGCGAAAGTCCAGGGGACTGGGGAGCTGGGGGGTGGCGGGGAAAACGTCTGTGGCTCGGCCCAGGCCGCGAGATGGGGCTAGGGTCCGGCCAGCTCCCCACTCGGTCCACAGCCTCTCCGCGCGGCCGCCGGGCCTCCTACCAGGGCAGGTTCCTGATCTTGGCGGCTGCAGGCTGCTGCTTGAGCGCTGAGGTCTCCATCGCGAGGAGGTGATGGTAACCGGGTCCTCAGTAGTCGTCGCAGCAGCGACCTGACCCCCGGACCCTCACACTTAGAGTTCGCGCGCAAAAGCAACTCTCGCGAGACTTGGCCGCCGGCTTCCGACTTCCTCCTTCGGTCCCGCCCCCTCTGCGTTGCTAAGGCGCCGGTTGCTAGGTTACCGGGAGGCGCGGGCCGCCAGCCTCTCTCCGGCTCCTCCCCTCCAGCCTGCTCTGCGCTCTCCCTGATACCGAGGGGGCGTCCCGAGAGGGGGAGCGGGCGAGGCAAGGCCATCGCTGCAGCCGCCCGTCATCGTTACGCTCCCGGCCAAAGCCAATTCCAGCCGTCACCAGGTTCAAACACTTACGTTCAAAGGAACAGAAAGCTGCCAGGGCTAAGAAGAATCCTAAGCAAAAAACGACCCCAAACGACACAGCTGGTTCTTTAATATAGATGCCCATATGCAAAAACCTTCGGCCCCAAAGCTGGGAGGTGGATATTTGGAAGTAGAAAACAACCCCCAAACAAAACAACTCCAACCTGCCTAGCTCCCGAATCCGCGTCCCAACAGAATTTAGAGAGTCAACCTCCAGCAAACGACTCCAGGGTGAAAACAAACAAAAAAACCTTTCAGTTGGGTTAATACGTGTGACGGGAAGGGACTAATTAATAAACAGAAACGACAGGGTCCCTGTGATCTGAGATACTGAGGAGAAGCGGTATCAAAATTTTAGAGTTTTTTTCCTGAGGTGAGGGAATTCCGGATCACCTTTATTTTCTTCCTTTTTGCTGGTCTGTATTTTCCGGCCCTGAGTGTATATAGCATCCCTAAAAAGGTCTTTTTTTTTTTTTTTTTTTAACACGATGAGAAAGACAAAAACCTGGAAGGAAAGGAGGCTGGGCTGGGGTCAACAGTGATCTGATTCAGAGGTACCTGACCCCTTGCCTCTGATTACATCGCTGTCACTTGCTTTAGGAACAGAGCAGAAGGACAGT
The DNA here is from genome assembly GCF_000956105.1 of Propithecus coquereli. Lineage (NCBI taxonomy): Eukaryota > Metazoa > Chordata > Mammalia > Primates > Indriidae > Propithecus > Propithecus coquereli. The sequence goes on along the minus strand of NW_012148775.1, from coordinate 499,389 downwards.
GGGCAAATATATGCCCTATTCTCTGCTTCCTTCGGAGGTCAACTTTAACTCCAGTGGTCAGATCATTAGCAGCCACTTTTCCCACTTAGCGTTGGGCAGGCTGCTTCTCTCTTCGTCTGATAATAGCTGCTCAAAGATGGTTGTGAGGATTAAATGAAATAACACGTAAAGCATCTGGCGCAATGCCATCCTACTTTTCCTTCCATTTTCACATTCTCCATTTATCCTGTTCTGGTTTCAAATTTTTCCTTTCAAACAAAACTTAAAGGATTGGCTAGTGGGACTATACTATCACCTGGGCTTTATTCAACCACCATGGTAAGAGCCATCCTGCTAAAGACTCTTTGCATTGGAAGCACGATGCTGCCACCTCCTTGAGCTGGAAGATTAGAACAAGACAGCAACAAGTTCTCATAAAACTCTGTGTGCACCTGCTGATCAGTTTGCTTGGAATGGAGAATTCTTCCATGTGACATTATATTATGCATTACGAGATCATCTGTCGTGCGCCTCCTTAGTGGATGGTAAGCTCATTGAGAGGAGAAATTTTGACTTATTCACCACTGTACTTTTGGTGCCTGGAACAGTGCCTGGCTCAAAGGAAGCACCCACTAATAATTGTTTGATGAATGAATGAATGATAATGGCTACTATCCATCAGGCAGTCACTCTGGGCAAGACACTGTTCTAAGTGCTCTACATTTATTATGTTTACTCAGTTGTTGCAAGAAGCCCAAGGTACTATCACTGGCCGCATTTTGTAGATTTATTAAGTAATTTGTTCAAGTTCTCACTTAGTGTGGGGCCAGAACTGGATCTTACCAAGAGTCTGATTCTTTAGCTCATGCTAGACCAGCAACAACAGCAGCAGCATCCCTTGGGAACTTGTTAGAAATGGTAATTATTCCTCCCCTCACCCCAAACCCATGAAATCTGAAACTGTGGTGGTGAGGCCCAGCCATCTGTGTAGTAAAAAGCCCTCCAAGGGATTCTGATTTGTGCAAGTTTGAGAGCTACTTCACTACACTGTAGTGCTTCTCAGTCCTCGAGCTCTCCAGGACTTCACTTTCTAAGAAAAACAACGAGTACTGTCCAAAAACCAAATTTCAACAAATCGAGTTTAATGATCTAGTTGGCTTTTATTTGCAATTCATGATTCGGGCAGTATCCTGTCTATAAAACAGAAGGGTGCTCCAATGAGCTGAGCAGAGGGGTGCACTCTATAAGCAGAAAAGGCTGAAGAAAGCAGAAACAAGGGACAGAAAGTGTATTGGCCATGTCAAAGTTACTTTCCTTATAGGATTAAAGCAGAGGGGACTTTCTTATTATGCCTGCTCAGGTTGACTGGGCCTTGGACCCCAAAAAAATCTCCTGGGTTTTTTTTGTTTCTTTTGTTTTGGGTTTTGTTTTAAACTGGCCTATTTTAAAGTTCAGTTTGATTATGCGGCACCTAGCATGGGTGCCTCCATTCTGCTTTGGTCTGGTCTGTTGGAGCCTAGTTCAAGAGCTTAGTCTAAAACAATGGCCTCCCATAAATTTTATTTAACAGTACCCACATGCATATTCTGGAAAAACAAAGTTGTCCTATTAAATGTTGTGTGTGCGTGTGGTTTTGTTTATTTCAGCTTCTTCTATTAATTGAAAGTATAGTCCTTTGGGCAAGTTACTCAGCATTTCTTTGGACTTCAGTATTCACATATGTAAAATGGGCGGGGGCGGGGACTAGACTGGATCAATCATTTTCAGCACTGGCTGAACATTAAAAGCATCTGGGACACCTTAAGAATTCAATTGCCAGAAGTCCAGCCGGGCCAATTAAGTCTGGCCTCTGGGAGTGGGACCCTGCAATGGCATTTTAGAGAGCCTCCCAGGTGATTGTAAAATTCGGTTGAACTACTTACTGCGCTTGACTAAGCCAATCACAGCCATTCAAGTCCCCTTGCTACTGATTGGCTTAAGAGATGCACACGTGATCCAGTTCTGCCCAATTAGCTGTCAGTGGAAATGATGGGTGGGGCTTCTGTGAAGCTTTTCCTCCTAACTGTGCTGATTCTTGTGCTAGGTGATCTTTACCTTCTTCCCAGTGCTCTCGTTATAAAGAGAAAGATGAAGACCAGAGTTACAAACTCGCCTATCTGTAATCAGCCTGGAAGTTAATCTATAAAGGAAGAGGGTTGAGTGGAAACTATGCCCTGCTTCAAGGAGGCATAGTTAAGATTAAAGCAGAAAAGAAGTATAATGAGATACTGGATAGCTCGCATTGTCACTAGGAAGACAGGAGTATTTGGCTTGGAAAATGGGGCCAAGACTGGTCACGCACCTGAAACCAGGGTCAAAATTACTCCACCGAACCAAACAGGTAAGGAAACTTACGCTTTTGCTGCCTAGAAACTAGATGTTGCTTTCGTCTTCCAGTGGCAGAAATTATTCACCACTTCTATCCTGCATTCTTCCTAAAATTAGCACCCCACTTATAAGTCTGGGAGACATACCTAATTGGCCAAGCCTGGGTTGCATGCTGGTGAGTATCTTGTATGTACCTTGAATTGTGGGAAATGACATCTGCCTCTCTCCATGACTTGTGAACTGGGGACATTCCTGAATATAGGAGGGGGATTCACAGGCGAGCAGCCAAAAGTATCACGGATGTCCACCACACCAGTACTCAGGCATGAGGGACACCCGTCAAATGTTGCCAGATCTTATGATTTTTCAAGAGAACCAGACATTTGGAATTTACATGAAATTCCTGTATATTAAATGTTGACAATTAATTAAAAACAAATTACTGGCCAAGCGAAAACACTATATGGTTCACTTTGTGTCATCTGATTTGTCAAGGACAGATGATCAGGAAAAAGATGCAGTAATTGCTTCTTACCTTCACCTTCTGCCTGGATTTGAGCTCTCTGGAGGATTTACCGGCAAGTCAAGCTGGTGTCTTCGTGTGAATTGTGACATCGATGAACACAGGCACAAACTTTTCATGTATAATCACAACCAGATTTGGAAATACTCTAATGAAACATCAAGTCCTGGAGATGGCAGGATCATAAATTAGAAACAAAATTGCCAACAGAAGGCATTTGCTCTTAAAATTGGATTAAGGAAAGGGAGTCCCGGGTTTTATTACTCTCGGCTTTGGAAGAAACTTGGTTTTGGACAGAGCACTTACTGCCTTAGTTTATTTTTAAGACTTGTTCTTTTGAGAGAATGGGATTCGAGGCTATCTTTGGAAGATGCTGGCAGAAAAAAAATCAAACTGGGTCTTTCTCCTGAACGTGTTTATACTGGTGGAATCATGTTTAAATGAAGAGCGAGGACTTGAAGGAGGGAAAAAGCTCAAAGGACAACTTGAAGAACGTGTATAAAGGGAAAGGTCCATTGTCTTCAATGACCATGGCAAAATGGCAGACTAACAGCGAGGTCCTCCCTCTCACGCCTCCTTCTCTTGTGAGAAGCCCCAAAATCCTACATATTAGAGTTTAGGGACTTCATTCATCATCCCCTACCATTTGTTGATTGAATAACTAATAAGTGGTTATTTATCACTTCCAAAATCTGGTTCCAATTTCCAGATTGGAAAAGTTAACTCATGTGAATTTGCTCCATACACATGGGCTGAAGAAAATTCACATTTAAAAATTTTTTTATATTAAATGTATCTGGCTCAAGATCCTCCACTGTTGCTGTCTCAAGCCAAGGTAGTTTGGAAATTCATTCTGTTGGAGATTGAGGATTGGGTTCCTTTCTTTCTCAAGGTCATTCAAGATGCCCAGGAGGTGTTGGGGAAGTAGGCCAGGAAATTTGGAGAAAGGACTTTGGTCTTCAGTTTTTTAATGCAGTCTGTTAGAACTGATGCTCTTTGTACAGGCTGGAACGATCCCCTTGAAGACTGGCAGCTCTTTTGCTATAGTGTTTTTTCCCTCAGTGTACAACGTAGCCACTTAGAACTTTTGTCATCGTTCCCAATGCCACAGAGTTTGGCATTTAGACTTCCCTGTGCCCCTCCTTCAAAGTCCTTACCACGTCCCCACCTCCAAGAGAACCGTATAGAGACAGGATGTGATCTAGGCTCTGGCTACTCAGAGTGAGGTCCAGGGACCAGCAGCATCCACACCACATAGGAGCTTGTTAGAAATGCAGCCTCTGGCCCCACCTAAGACCTCCTGAATCCAAATCTGCATTTTAACAAGGTCTCCAGGCCATTCATAGGCACGTTTCAGTTGCTGAACCCTGGATACCTTGCAATGTATCTCAATCCCACTGACCTTACCCTCAGGGCTGGTCTACATCCCCTACTGTGGAATTCTTCATGGAATTGGGCTGCTCCTCTCACACACAACTCTCTCACCTACTCCCCTCTAGGGCCTGGTGTTTTGACAGTTCAACTTCAAGTCCCAAAGTTCCTAGCCATTCAAGTTCCCCTGGGCTAGGCAAGCCCAACACCCCAGAACTCTAAGGCTTAATTGCTTGGGGGAAAAAAAAATCCCCCTTAGTCTTTTGTATTGAGTCTCCAGCAGAAAATAAACTTAGTTAATTTCTCGATCACATTATTTTGCACACTAATAATGGGCCCTCTGGGCTGGTAAAAATTTTAAAATATTTCTTCTTTTGGAATCTTTCCCTATTCTCCCTACTTGAGTCTAGTATAATTGCCCTGGGATAGAATCTCTGCAATCATCATCATTAACAAAGACAGAAATGTGTTCATAAGGATGGTGGCGAAAGCGTAGTTACATTATTCTGGCTCTGTGTGGCATCGCTCCAGCCTTGGACCACACTGCTTTTGGGTTTGTGAGACTGAAAATGCAGGGTAAAAAGGCAGTTGGGTGTGTACCTGTTGTAAAATCTGTGTGCAAAACAGAGAGACAGCGTATTGCCCCTCTATCATCACACTAGG
>NW_012148775.1:464438-491946 GCF_000956105.1 Propithecus coquereli | reverse complement strand
TATGTGTGTATATATATATATATTTAAGAATATGAAGGGGCGAGGGGTTGTGAGGAGGGGTGTTCAGTTGCCTTGTTTGTTTTTGTTGAGACAGAGTCTCACTCTGCCGCCCTGGGTAGAGTACAGTGGTATCATGGTAGCTCACAGCAACCTCAAACTTCCGGGCTCTAAGCAGTCCTTCTGCTTCAGCCTCCTGAGTCGCTGGGACTACAGGCACACACTGCAATGCCCGGCTGGGTTTTTTTTTCCCCCTTTCCTTTTGGTAGTGATGGGGGTCTCACTTTTGCTCAGAGTTAGTCTCAAACTCCTCAGCTCAAGCGATCCTGTCTCGGCCTCCCAGAGTGCTAGGATTATAGGCGTGAGCCATCGCACCTGGACAAGAGAGATAAGTTAGTTAATGTGTAACCTTGACGCTAGCAGTAGCAAGAGCAGTCACTTCAGTACTTATCTAATTTTTACTTGGTGTCAGGTAAATGAGAAATTTCAAGTAAGCTATGAGCAAGGATGAGCAGTGTTAAAAACTGGAGCCTCTACTGTAGCACTCCTAGACTGCAAATATTATCTGAGTCAAGTATACTTGATATACTTGTGTATCAGTAGAAATATTTATATGCATGGATTCCTAGATCTAAGAGCAAAAGAAATTTATCTAGGTCTAAAAGAGAGTTTGAAGCAAGTTAAGATTTTCATTAGAGTTATAAATATAACTTGCAATACTAGTACTAAACTTTCAAAACTTAGCTACCTAGTGCTACCAAGTTTGCCAGTATTTTGACAGTAGTATGTATGGAAACAATGCTAGCAGTTTTGTTGACCTCAAGATTTTTTTTTTTTTAATAAGCAACATTGGAATAGTTTATTTTTTTAAAATAGAAAATTATTCAAATTAGCAGGTGCCATGTAGATCAAATACTAGCTATATTTTGTGCCTGTTCACTAGAAAATTATATTTAAAATAGTCAGGAAAGGAGACAAAATAGAACCAGTAATGAGAGCCAAATACTAAGGGGAAAAAAGAGTAGTTTATACATGAGGTATTATTAACAGAAGGTATTTAGTTCTATAATGTAACTGTTGTAAATGTAGAAGAAGAGGAGAAAAGTGGTAAATATATATAACAGAAAATAAGAACAAAGTGCCCTTTTATAAAAATAGACTCATGCACACAGAATGAGGGAAAGACTAAAAATTAGTCTACTGGCTTTCCATTTTTGGCAATATTTTGGACTAGATAATCAAAAAACTTTCCCACTAATAATCATCTAGAAATGCTGGATAAACTATAGCAAACACAGTTTTTAATGCCAGAAAATGGAGATAATTCCCAGGAGTCAGAAAAAGATGTGAAAACCAGAGTGGAAAGGATGAACTGAGTCTGCTTGGAGGCAGAAGGGGTTTGAGTTTCAAAGGCCCCAGAAGGCAAAGGGACAAGGCTTTGGTGGAATTAGAACTACAACCTCCACACAAACGAGGACCCTCAAAGAACTACACCCTTAGGGAAAATGGGCAGAAAAACCTGTCCAGCCAGTGTAGGAGGATGACAAGGAAGCTTATCTGTCTTATTCTGGGTCTTGGGTAGGAAGAACCCCCCCACTAAATTTGTCACGCTAAGACTATACTCTCAGTTACAAGATAAACAAATTCTGGTCATCTAATGTACAGCATTGCCAGTGATGATGTGCTAATAATTTGATTGTGATAATCATTCAATAATGTGTACATACATCAAATCACGTTGTACATCTGGAATATATAAACTTTTGTCAGTTAAATATTTTAAAGTAAATATAAGACTATACTCACATAGGTTTAGGGTTCAAATTTATACTGTGGAAATCCCCAAGCCAAGAAATTAACTGAACATAAACTCTGGAATGACAAATCTTCATCCTAGACGTACAGGATTCCCATAGATAAAGATCTACTCAGTCAAAATTACAAAACATACAAGGAAACATGCTACCGTGAGCAAGAGACAATAGAAATAATAAACAAGATCAGGTCCCAATTACTTCAGATGGCTGGATTATTAAAGACTTATTTATAATACATTGGTTGACAATGATTAAAGCCATCAATAAGTTAATAAAAAAACATGAGAAAAGAACAATGACTCTTAAATAAGGTACTTTTGGGAAAAGAAACTAGGGTACGTTTATTTTGGTAAATGATTTGTCTCTTACTATTCTCAGTAGAACCAAATATTCAACATGAGACTGCACCTACATGGTTGTGTATTATTTAGAAACAGAAAAATTTCCCAGTGAGTCATTCAACATCACTGGTTCAGCAAAAAAATTATTGATGCCTGCAATGTGCCACTCACTGTGACATATTGCCCTGGGGACACAGCAGGTTAAGGGGACAGACCCCCCAGTGGGGCATGGAGAATTGCAGCCCAACAGACCTTGAGTAAGTTAATTACAAGTGTGATGCATGTAGCCAGAATGAAGAAAGTAAAGGAAGTTCCTAAGGAAGTGATGTTTCAATGGAAACTTGAAGAATAAGTAGAATTTACTCTGGCGAAGAGGGTACAGAGAAAGCCGGCCAGGTACAGAAGAGAGCATGTTGGAAGGCCCAGATTCAAGACAGGCTGGTGCATTTTAGAGTCTGAAAGAAGACCAGTCAGGTGGAATGAAGAGAGCCCGTGGGGGTGTGGGTTGTGTGTGTAGACTGTCACACGCCTTTGTGGGCCAGATTCTGAAAATTCTTACATGCTAAGCCAAGCAGTTTGGATTTGGAGCTATCCTGCAGGCATAGAGAAATTTGGTATGGGAGAGATCGTTGCACTATGTTTTGAAAAGATTATTCAGATGGTTTAATAAGAGGTAGACCTGTCACTCCTCGAGGTTGTTGTAACCAGGGCTTGAGCTGCAAAAGGAAGTTCCTACTGTGCTAGTTTTTTGGGAAAAACATTTGCAACGATTTTGATCAGCATCAATAGGTGGATGAAAGAATTAAGAGGAAGTACGCGTGGAACTAGATCCACTGTGGGTTCCTAAATGGAAAAAACAACCATAGCAACAATACACAGTGGCTCACAACTGTAATCCCGGCGCTTTGGGAGGCTGAACACGAAGATCACTTGAGACCAGGAGTTCAAGACCAGCCTGGGCAACACAGCAAGATCTCATCTCTACAAAAAATAAAAATAAAAAAGTAGCTGGGTGGGCTAGGGTTACAGGGATGAGCCACTGCACCGGGCCAAGGATTTTTAAAGGAATTAAAAATTACATTTCAGGAAAGCAGAAGTTGAAATCAATACACGGAGGTTAAACATTGGCCTGGCCCCAAAAAGGCAGGATATCCTGAAGCAGGGGTCTCTGGGTCACAGTGGATTCAGGGATTCTTGGATCTGCGGAAAGGGATGTCGAGATAGGTGTGACTTCCTCCAGGCTCCTCAGGAGAAATTTAGAACAAAGAACAGTGGTCAGAGTTTCATTCTCCCTAATCTACTTTTCCATCTGTGGGGGTTTCTGAAAAACAACTCAAGAACATATGTTAAGATGCCATCTTTTAGTTTCCATAGGGAACCGAAACACCTCGTGACCCTGGCTGGCTTGGGGGGGCCTTTGTCATTACTTTCTTCCTGCTCATCAGGTGGCCCTTTCGCTTTTCAAGTCTAGCTGGGTGCCTAGAACTTATCCAGAAGGGTCTCAAGATTTTCCTTTATTTCCATGCTTGGGAGGCCCTGGTAGACCCCTAAGAGGGATCTCTGCTGTGTCTCAGAAAAGAAAGTTGCTTAACCTCTCTGGACTTCAGGTTCCTTATCTGCAAAATAAGGATTCTAATAACAGTACCTGCCTCCGAGAGTTGTTGAGACAAATACATGAGATATTCATGTCTAGCATGTAGTGCAGTGCTTGGGACAGAGTAAGCTGTCAACACACGTGAAACGTGATTGTAGACAAAGGTAGGAATCAAGTTCAGCATATCCGGTTGGTGCTACCTCTCACCTATTCCAGAAGGAACTCAGCCCCACCAACACCTTGACATTATTAGCCCAGTGAGATGATGTTGAACTTCTGACCTCCGGAATTGTAAGAGAATAAACTTGTGTTTTAAGGCAATACATTTGTGCTGATTTGTTACAGCAGCGATAGGAAACTCATAGAGTCACGATAGCATGAAGATGCACTGCCCAGATGCTCTTCAAGGAAGGACTTGCTGTCTGGCTGCAAAGAGTGTGATCCGGAGATGGGCTGCAATGTCAGCTCTTTCACTGTTGGCCTTGAGAGATCATCCTTTACAAAGAAAGAATTAAGAACAGAGAACTATGTTTCCCCATTGTAGTTTGGTGAAGCTCCAGGTATCTCCAATTTCAGAAATATTTGTGAAAATTTTAGAACGCTCTCTTAACAAATTTGATTTAAGACATTTGAATTTTGTCTAATAAACTATTGTGGGATCTCCAATTAAAAATAGCAAATTGAGAGATACATTTATTTCTTCTTCTTCTCAAAACCTGGCTGGAAAACAATAACAGGATGAAAACATTAACTCACAAGAACAAAGATAATGGGAGGAGAGACAACAGTGGATAAGAGATTTCAACAAGTTTTAAGAGACAAAACATTGCTGGAGGGATTTTTAACTAAGCGTGGCAGACAAAATACCCTACGTTTATCTTTGCTTCTTCTGGAAATCCCACTAAAGCAATATTAAGGAAGTTAAAAGGTATGTGATAGACACAGATGTTCCACACCTGAGGGGAGAGCAGTCAGCAGCTTTCCAATCTGGAAATCTATACCCAGCCCAACTAGCACTGAGGAGTAAGGTGTTTGGTTTTTTTTTTTTTTAGACAAGAGTCTCACTCTGTTGCCTGGACTAGAGTGCCATGGGGTCAACCTAGCTCACAGCAGCCTCAAATTCCTGGGCTCAAGTGATCCTCTTGCCTTAGCCTCCCAAGTCGCTGGGACTACAGGCGTGCACCACCATGCCTGGCTATTTTTTTCTATTTTTAGTAGAGACAGGGTCTTGCTCTTGCTCAGGGTCATCTTGAATTCCTGACCTCAAGCAATCCTCCCATCTCAGCTTCTCAGAGTGCTAGGATTACAGGCGTGAGCCACTGTGCCTAGCCCCTGAAGAGTAAGATTAGAACAATGATATTTTCAGGCATTCAGACACTTAAAAAACTTACCTTCCACGTATTCTCGTTTAGTAAGCTTTTGAAAATCTGTTCCAACAAAATGAAAGAGTAAGGTAAGAAAGAGCAAGACAAGACTGTAGGGAGAAGACATTCAAAATGAGCAAGAGGCAAAGGGATTTGCAGGATAATGGCCAAGAGATGATTCAAAACAACAGCTATATAGCAGCCTCTAGAGAGTGACTTGTCCAGATGGGAGCAAGAGAACAGAGGATTCTGGAAGGAGGTCTCCAGGAAAAACACAGAATCAATTCCTTGAATGTAGAGAAAATATTATCGATAGATCTGTGGCAGAGATGTTGGAGTATTTGGAAAATTACTTAGAAACAATACTTAGAAAGCCAGACAAATAAAAAGGCAAGGCAATTATTAATTCTAGGAAAACCAAAGGGTTGTACAAAAAAGGAGGCATAGTCAGAGTGAACTCCTTGGTTTGGTAGTAAACAATATTTATATGGTCATAACATAAACATTTACCATTGATCTACTCCCGGATTGCCAGGTAAAGAGGTTGGTGAGATGGGAGGAGGGTAAGGAAGGAGTGGTCTTAGTGTTGGAGATATAAGTCAATAGACATTTGAAAAATGGATAAATCAGGAATTGCAGTGTAATTTATTTAGAAGCATGACAATAAGTATCAGGGGGAAAGGTATAAGGTTTCAGGGTGGCTGCCACTGGGGAATAGGACATGAAGGATAGGCTGGGGAAAGGTAGGATTTAGGGGTCTTTTAAATAGTGTGCTTTTCAACCATGTTTTTTTTTTTTTTTTTTTTTGAGACAGAGTCTCACTGTGTTGCCTGGGCTAGAGTGTCTTGGTGTCAGCCTAGCTCACAGCAACCTCAAACTCCTGGGCTCAAGCGATCCTTCTGCCTCAGCCTCCCGAGTAGCTGGGACTACAGGCATGTGCCACCATGCCCGGCTAATTTTTTCTATGTATTTTTAGTTGTCCGATTAATTTCTTTCTGTTTTTTTTTTTTTTTTTGTAGAGATGGGGTCTCGCTCTTGCTCAGGCTGGTTTTCAAACTCTTCAGCTCAAACAATCCGCTCTCCTCGGCCTCCCGGAGTGCTAGGATTACAGGCGTGAGCCACGGCGCCCGACCTCAACCATGTTATTTTGAATAAATCATTTACTACTCTGAACATAGTAATACATACTATGATATTTGACTACAGAAATGAGTTAGTAAATGATATTTTAAAGTTTAAAAAATTAAAACTTGTTTTATTTAGTCCATGTTTACAAACAGAGTCTTCTCATGGAAATCAAAGACTTGACAAAGTGTTCTCGGCACAGCGATCAAGCACGTGGACTGTGGAGTCTGACAGTTTGCTCTGCAACCTCAGCTGTGCTATATGCTGTGTGACCATGGACAAATCACTTAGCTTCTCTGAGCCCTGGTTTTTCTTGCCTGTAGAACAGGAATAACAATAGTCATATTGTCATAACAATGTCATAGGAATGTTTGGGGAATTAAATAAGATGAAAATAACAAATACTACTAGTAAGGAACTTAAGCCCTTTATACATGTTATCTTATTGAATCTTCATAATGTATCAATTTTGTGAAGAGCATACTTATCACAGCATCTAATTGTTTAATAAAAATTAGCAGTTTTTTTGTTATTTATTATTTGTATGGGAATGAAGCAGAATAGAAGAAACAGAATAAAAAAAAAGACAAACTCAGTAACATTCTGCCTATTTTGAGACCAGATTTCCAATATCATCTGTCCTCCTATTACACATAGTGTTGAATCTGAAATAAGGAGAAAAATGTCCTCAGGGCATCAAAGTTCTGTTCAGAAGTGACACTCTTTGGCTTAGCATCAAATTCTTTTTTTTTTTCCAATTGTGGTAAAGTACACTTGACATAAAATTTACCATTTTAACCATTTTTAAGTGTGTGGTTCAGTGGCATTAAGTACTTTCATAACGTATGCAACATTGACCCCCATCTATCCAGAACTTTTTCGTCTTCCCAAGTTGAACTCTGTTAAGCGCTAACTTCCCTTTACTCTCCAGTCGGTCCCTGGGAACCACCATTCTACTTTCTGTCTCTATGACTTTGACTCCTCTAGGTACATCATATAAGCAGAACCATACAGCATTTGTGTGTGTTTGTGTGTGTGTGTGTGTGTGTGTGTGTGTGTGTGTGTGGCTTACTTCACTTACCATGATGCCCTCCAGGTTCATCCACGTTGTAGCATATTGTAAAATTTCCTACCTTTTTAAGGCTGAATAATATTTCATTGTATGTATATACCACATTTTGTTTATCCACTTATCCATCAATGAACATCCGAGTTGTTTCCAACTTTTGGCTATCGTGAATAATGCTGCTATAGACATCGGTGATTGGTATACTAATGTCTGTTTGAGTCCTTGTTTTCAATTCTTCTGGGTACCCACAAGTGAAATGGCTGAATCATATGATAACTCTATGATTAATTTTGCAAGAAACCACTGTACTGTTTCCCACAGTGGCTGTACTATTTTACATTCCCACCAGCAACGCACAAGGGTTCTAATTTCTCTACATCTTTGTCAATACGTGTGATTTTGTACATACATTCTTATGTCCATGTGGAAGAAATTCTGTTACATAGATTTTTTTATTTATTTTTTTTGAGACAGAGTCTTGCTCTGTTGCCCAGGCTAGAGTGCCATGGCGTCAGCCTAGCTCACAGCAACCTCAAACTCCTGGGCTCAAGTGATCCTCCTGCCTCAGTCTCCCAAGTAGCTGGGACTACAGGTGCAAGCCACCACGCCTAGCTAATTTTTTGTTTTGTTTTCTATTTTTAGTTGACTGGCTAATTTCTTCTATTTTTAGTAGAGACGGGATCTCGCTCTTGCTCAGGCTGGTCTCGAACTCCTGAGCTCAGACGATCCGCCCGCCTCAGCCTCCCAGAGTGCTAGGATTCCAGGTGTGAGCCACCGCGCCCAGCCTTTCTTTTTCTTGTTGCCAAATCACAGATGGATGCTGGAAGCCGACTCAACACTATGCCACAAAGCGAGATGCAGACAGCTGCGATGGGGTGCGAAGAGGGGGTACATTCTGCTTTTACTGACCATACAGCCCACGTGGAAGCTGGAGGGCAGATGCCGGCTTCCTCTGGGACCCGGACACAGCCGACTGCGGGAAAGGTCTGTATCAGGGTAGGAAGAATGACTTGAATATGTCCAGACCATGGTTTGCTTTTCCCTCCAGCAGCTGCTTTTGTGTACCGTTGAAGAGCTCCGGTCTCGTGGGTGACAGCACACAAGCAGGAGCTTATGGAAAACGCATGTCCAGGGTGTCAGCCATGGCGTCACCGTGGCACTTGGAGAAGGGGTGACCACTCTGAACAGTGCACATGAATTTACATGGACAAACCATGGAACCTCCAGCAGGTGCTCTTAATCGTATCGCTTCCTTAGACTCTGGCACGCTATGGGCTAGAGTCGTTCGCGCCAATTAAACAAACGTGGGGTGACTTTCAGATTTTTATGAGGTGCTGTAGATGCTGTTTTTGATAACGAAGCAACAGACTTCCCTCCAAAACAAAATCTGAAAATAGATTATTTGTTCATCTGTTTCTTTTATCCGTCAAGATGCCTGGTGGGCAGCTGAAGACGGAATGCATCTGTAAGGGTCTATCTCAAGAACAGCAGAAGATACTTCAGTGGAAACTAAAAAGATTCTTAACTTGTGTGTAGTTTGTTCTGTGGCATCTGAGACAGTGGTTTAAAGGGAAGCTGTAAAGTGACAGTTTTCAACTTCAGCTGCACATTAGCATCACCTGGGGAGCTCTGAAAATTCCTGCCGTCTGGGTTGCGCCCCGACCAAATAAATCAGAATCTCTACGGGGTAGGACCCGAGCATTGATATTTTAAAAAGTTTCCCAGGTAATTCCCAAGGTGTACAGCCAAGACGATAAACCACTATTTGAAGAGGAAATTTCCTTACCCTTTGAAGGGCAAGGACTTCAAAAGTCATTTAACATTTTGCGGGGGATGGTAACCCACTGACATCTCATTTACAAAGGAGTGACAATGGAAGTCACCCTGTATTTTGTCTCCTTTCCATACTTTATTATCTACCTCTCTTTTAATTGTTTTGTGCAATGGTTGGGAACCCTACACTTTAGTGCCCATGGGGGACCAGGCAGCTGCAGCTGATGAGGGAGGGAGCGCAGGTGATGGTGGGAGCTGGGCACTAGAGAGAACTGGAAAGCTCCTGTCCCCAAGGGGAGGAGCCACTCCACCCCGCCCCCACCCCCATCCCTATGTTAGTGGGGGGCTGGGGGATGCAGCCCACGTGGGGCCAGGTTTTTGGATTTTTCGAAATAAATTGGTGATGGGAATTTTTATGTGAAATCTTTTACGAATGTTAGTACCAAATTCAGATTCTTTTAAAACTCCATGCAGCCAAATGAAACTCATCTCCAGGCTAAATTTGGCCCTGTGGGCTGCCTGTTAGTGCCTCTAGTTTATAAACCCTTTAGGGGGCAGGGATCATTCTTTTTAAATTATTTTTAATTTTTTTATTGGGGTAAAATATACTTAACGTGAACTTTACCACCGTAACCATTCTGAAGTGTTCCCATTCAGTGGCATTAAGTACATTCACAGTATTGTGCAACCATCGCCACCACGTAGTTCCAGAACTTTTTCATTACCCCATACCCATTAGTGGTCGCTCCCCATTCCTGCCTGCCCCAGCCCCTGGCAACCACTAACCTGCTTTCTGTCTCTATGGGTTTGCCTATTCTGAATATTTCATATAGCGAATCGTGCAATATGTGGTCTTCTGTGATGGGCTTCTTCCTTTCACTTAGCACGATGTTTTCAAGGTTCATCTGTATTGTAGCATGTGTCAGAACTTTCCTTTTACGGCTGAAAAGGATTCCGTTGTACGGATAGACCACTTTTTGTTTATCCATCCATTGATGGATTATCATTTCTGCCTTTGGAAATTGGGTTGTTTACACCTTTTGGCTATTGCGAATCATGCTGCTATGAAAATTCATGTACCAGTTTTGTTCGAAAGCAGAGCTCATTCATATATAAAAATGTATGTTCCTGTAGCTCCCATTCCAACTCCAAGCATGTTGTAGGTGCTAATGAGTTGGGGACTTAACCTACGGGTGATGAAGTTGTCCCAATTTGCCTTGGTTTTCTGTCCCAGTTTTAGCATTGAAGGTCCCACACCTTAGAAACCCCCTCAGTTCCAGGTAAACCAGGATGATCGGTCACCCTTCGATGGCTTATTAAGCTAAACAGTAGAAGATCCAAGTTCAGGTTTAAGGTCCGAGATTGCCACGTATTCACCAGCATAATCCTTCTCAACGTGAAGCCTAATAGTTTTAGTATTTCAGTTGTGACTTTAAAAATAACTGTGACAAGTCTATATCTCTTGCGGTTGTCTGTGATCACCGATCATGTCAGGACTGTTTGCTTCAGCAGAAAGCAGTTCCTCTATGAGAGCCTGGAGGGTTCCCGTTCCTTTTCCAATCTTAGCTTCAGGATCGTCTCCTCCGAGCCTTCCCAAACTCTCTCCTGCTCTCTTTCATCCCCAGAGTGTGTTGTAATTACAGGTCTCCCCATTTGACCATGACTTCCTCAAGGATGGTGGAATATTACTGATGTTTTTGTCTGCCCAACATCCATCTCCTCTTCTTCTGATAACAGCATCCTCCTTTTTGCAGGGGAGAGACCAGCTCTTCCCTGATCTCACACCACGTGACGTGGATAGAGTCGATGCCACTCCCTGGGTTCCGGGGTGGCCCCGCAAGCCAGGTGTGGCCCATCCACACATTCCACCCCCTTGGCCAATGTGACTGGCTCATGAGTGTGTCGGGGTGGCCTGACCCAGGTCAGCTCACAATTGATCCTGCAACTTACGCTGGAACAGATGGGAAAGAGGCTCTAGTTCTTACAAAGTTGCTAAGCTCTCCGTGCTCATCTTTGCCACATCCTGGGGAAAATCGACCTAAAAAATGAAGCCAACACAGAAGAAAGCAGGGCCAAGAGATGAGGAAAGAAAAGACGTACCAGGTCACAGTAAGATTCACCCCTTTAACTTTTTGATTACGCGAGTCACTTTTCTTTCTTTCTTTCTTTCTTTTTTTTTTTTTTTGCCTAAACTGATTTGTGCTGGGGTTTTGTCTCTTGCAACTAAAACAACACTGATGAATGCATTGAAGTTTATTAACTTTTTAAATGCCACACATAGAGCATTGTATCTGGCACATCATAGGCACTCCAGAAATGGATGAGTCAATGCGTGCTTTCAGAAGTGCACCTTACTATGTCTTTTTTAGTAATGCAATAGTACCGATGCAAGAGGAGTCAGGAAATGGGGATGTGGAGAGGTTAGAATCCTCATGCATTGCTGGCGGGAATGTAAAGCGGTGTAGCTCCTGTGGAAAACAGTTCAGCAGTTCCTCAAAAAGTAAAACATAAAATTACCAAATGATCCTGAAATTCTACTCCTGGGTATCCACTCAAAATAATTGAAAAATAGGTGTTTAAACAAAAACTTGCACACAAATGTTCATAGCAGCATGATTCACAATAGCCAAAATGTGGAAAGCATCCAAATGCCCATCACCAGATGAATGGATAAACAAAATGTGGTCTATCCACACAATAGAACATTATACTGCCACGAAAAGGGATGAAGTACTGATACATGGTACAACATGCAGGAGCCTTGAGAACGGTATGCTGAGTGAAACAAGCCAGTCACAGGGAACAAATACTGTATGATCCCACTTACATGAAATGCCCAGAACAGGTAAATGCATAGAGACAGAGAGCAGATGAGTGGTTGCCACGGGCTAGAAGAAGGGAATAAGGGGGGTGACTCCTTAATGGGTGTGGGATTTTCTTTTGGGGTAATGGACTTGTTCTAAAACTGGGTAGTGGTGATAGCTGCACAACATTGTGAACGTACTAAGTGTCACCAATGGTACATTTTATGTTTATTTTACCACAATAAAAACGAAAGAATTAGGAATTTCATCGGGGCTACCGCAGATAGATGCCCTACAGATTGTTTCCCGCACAAGGTGCTTAGACGGGGCAAGTCTGAAATCCAGACTGTGCTCTGGTACCTCTGTGGAGTAGATGCCTTTTTCTGATTTATACGAAGACACCACTTAGGCTAATGCTGATCTTGAACTTCATAGACAAGTTGGCGTAAGAAGTAAGTGGGCTTTGTTGATGGCGTTACTTTACCGCAACTTTCAACAATATTCCTTTGTGTGCATCTTTAAGTACTTGGAGAGTGCCATCGTACACGCCCTCTCCCATCCTGAGAGTGCTGTATCTGAAAAGTCAGAGTGCATGATTGAGTGCTTAATTTGTAAAGCCAGCATACATCACGGTACTAAATTGTCCATTACCGTGGGCTCAAATTATCTCACCATCAACAGAGTGAGCTGGTTGCTTTGCTCGCATTGGCAATTGAGAGACGAAGAGGCAAAAGGCCAAAAGGAGAAGAACTCTAGAAAAATCAGTTTTGTGATGTTGGAAAAACCTTATATGGTTAAAGATAGAGACATTCTGCCTCTCCTCATTGAAGGTATTTTTTATAAATGTATTTGTTTTAGAGAAAGGGTCTTGCTATGTTGTCTAGGCTAGAGTGCAGTGGCTATTCACAGGTGTGGTCACAGTGCACAACAGCCTTGAACCCCTGGGCTCAAGTGATCCTCCCACCTTAGCCTTCCGAATAGAAGGTACCTTTGAAAAATCTTTTGTGTTTTGGGGATCAATGAGTTAGAGCAAAACAATGATAATCCTCTGATAGCTATGGAAGATTTGGTTGTATCTTGGGGGTTGATGCTACTAAGATCCCTTCTTCCTGAAAAATCAGTAGAACAAAAGGGGAAAAGAAAAAAGAAATGCCCTGGGAAAACAATATGGTGAGCCCTTCAAGAACAAGTCAATGTTAGTTTTGTTTAGTTTCAGGGGCACTAACAGCCCCTCCTCCTCCTAATCTGCCATTTTCCAATTTGTGTCCTTTACCACGCAACTTGCAAAGTATTGGGGCCAGCTCACTGCTGATATAACAGGACATGGAATGAGACTTTTCCTGTTGACCCAGAACTTCAGCTAAAGCTTCAAAGGTGAGGTCAGTGGGTGACAATACTTTCTCCTTCTATTAAGAGGTGGCCAGACTGGTCCTTTGACTGTCAATAAGTATCCACCTTCAGCCTATTTAAGATAAGATCAAGATTTTATTTAGAGGTTTCTTTGACAGGCCTTTGTAGGGGGTTTTCGTTTTCTCTCCCCATCTCCAAACCAAGAGAGGGAGGTTCGAAGAACAGTCACTGCTGAGACTGGGAGCACCAGGGGGTGGCTGGCACCTCACTGCTGGTTGAAGGTGCCTGGGGCCACCAGAGATGGCAGGGTGAGGAGAAAGGTTGGCAGGAGGAGTAGCCTGTGCTTACCATTCTGCAGGGCAAAGGGGTGTCCTGTTTCCCATGGGCCAAGGGACTAACTCAAAGTATGCTTGGGCTTGAGCCATCCTTAAAGGACTTACGCAAGAAGGCAGCCTTCCAGCGAGGGGACCTCTGAAAAAGGATGTGGGGTACTTCCTGGGTTATAACTGGAAAAGGGGTGTGTAAGAGGTCACCCTGTGTATGCACTGAGTCTGTCCAAGGTCCCCATGGCGTCTCCAAAGATCCCCCAGTGAGTCCGATGTAAAGAAGCCAGCATGTGAGTGCTTGGTAGGACACAGCGGGGCATGTCACACTTTGTACTCACCTATTCCCGGCGGAGGGTCCCTTTTCCACTTAGCCCTCGGCACTGATGCTCCAGCAAGGTGAGCCAGAGAGCAGGAGGGAAAGGACACACTTGCCCCAGTCTCCTCTGCAGATGCCTGGGTCAGAATAGAAGGGGCGGAGAACGAGGTTTTCACTTGCATGTGGGAAGGAAGTTTTGATTGGACTGGACTTCCAATATCTGATGAGACTGTTCTCATAGGTGAAACTAACCTGAAAGCTACGAGATCTACCAAGATAGTGCCTGGGGCAGAGGAAGGAGCTCTGACAGCGGATCTGAATGTTGACAAACAGTGTAAGAACGAAGAAAAAGCCAGTTCTTGATTCCCAGCTTTTCTTCCCCCAACCAAGTTCAGCTCATTTGATAACCCAGTAACAATAATTTATTCCGTCTATCAATGGAGCCACTCGGAGACATGCGTCCTTCAGAGGTCGTATGCAGTTTCTGGAATGAAATACAATGACAACAACAGCACCAATAACAAGATTCTCATCAGTTAGCTCTAGGTCTTTGAAATTGGTGAGGTTCTTATCAGTTCGAGGTGCAAAACATTATACTAGAGGCAGCGAATTCGAATGTCTACAGGGGCCAGGCGGGAAATATAAATAATGAACGAAGAGGACCGAGTGGAACCGTAGTGAGCTGAACTGAACAGTGTGTGCCCCATTTGAAGGGACGGCTGCCTCTCTCCCAACCAGTTATAGCCGGGTCTCCCCATTTTTCCAGAAAGCCAAAGATCTGCATTTTTAAATAGATTCTCTTAATTTTGGAATTATTGAAAAGACTATTAGGGTTCTGTGTTGCCAATGACACAATCTAATAGGTAGTTTAAGCAGAAGTACTTTAATGGGGTGATGATGTGTGTCCTCCTCCCCGCCCCTGATTCGTATGTTGAAGCCCTAACCTCCAATGTGGCTGTATCCGGAGATAAGATCTTTAGGAGGTAATTAAGGTTAGATGAAGTCCTAAGGGTAGGGCCCTCATTTAATAGGACTGTAGCCTTATAAGAAGAGAATGAGAGGCCGGGCGCGGTGGCTCAGGCCTGTAATCCTAGCACTCTGGGAGGCCGAGGCGGGTGGATTGTTTGAGCTCAGGAGTTCGAGACCAGCCTGAGCAAGAGTGAGACCCTGTCTCTACTAAAAATAGAAAGAAATTAATGGGACAACTAAAAATATATAGAAAAAATTAGCTGGGCATGGTGGCGCGTGCTTGTAGTCCCAGCTACTCGGGAGGCTGAGGCAGAAGGATCGCTTGAGCCCGGGAATTTGAGGTTGCTGTGAGCTAGGATGACGCCACGGCACTCTAGCCCGGGCAACACAGTGAGACTCTGTCTCAAAAAAAAAAAAAAAAAAAAAAAAAGAGAATGAGAGAGAAAAAGAAAAAGAGAGAGAGAGACAGCAAAAGGTGGCTGTCTGCCCCCCCCCAGAACCCGACTGTGCTGGCGCCCTGATCTCGACTTCCGGCCTCCAGAATTGTGACAAAATACATTTCTGTTGTTTAAGCCACCCAATATTTTGTTATAGCAGCCTGAGAAGACCAAGACAAGTGGTTAAAAGTCTATCGAAGCTCTAGGAGGACAAGAGAGGTGGGCTCGGGTTATGCAGCCAGGAACACTGCCCAAACCGATGGGGAGGCTATCGCTGTGAACACAGGCCATGCCTTCCCACAAGGCCACCAAGCTTTCACGTGGGCGAGGGACCTGGAAGCAGACGCATTGGCTGCCAGGCTCACCATCAGGCTCCTACCCCTTTGTTGCTCATTTCCCAGTAGAAATCTCATGCGATGTTACAATGGCAGAGCCTACATCACATGAGACCTGGTTGCAAGGAAGGTTCTGGAACAGTGCTTTGTTTCTCTTCTGGAGAGCTGGGACTCATAATGTGGGGCATTTTCCAAACCTAGGAAGGGTATGCACTTGTATGCTGCTTACAGCCCTGCTACTTGATGACCTCTGACCTATGGGCTACTTTCATTGTTTCAGCTTCCACTTCCTCTGAGCACGCGGGAAATGCTGGATTAAATCGTCGTCACCACCACCGTCATCACCACATGCTAAAAGATGTTCAGAGAGCTGCTGAAGTAATCAGGACAAACGGGGCCAAGATTCTGGAGAGAGGGAGAGTGTGGTAAGGTGAGCTGACATTCTGTAGCCACTTTTTTCCCTGGTGGCATTTGCAAATTTGCACATAGGGAAAGAGGCTGAGGTTCTAGGCTAGTCTCTGAGAGGGATGATCTCGGGGGACAGAGAAACCAGCAAAATTTTTGGCAAACTCACAGGACTAGAAAGACAAAACTGGAGACTTGAGAGGCTAATATCCCAGGGCAAAGGGAGAAGCAGAAAAGTGAGCCTCATAGATCGTGGTTTTCCCCTCAATAGATTTGGCAAATTCTGAAACAGTGCAGGGTAAGAGGCTAAAAAGCCACGTAGAGAGTCTGTGAAAAACACGGCAGTCTTGTCATGCTGTGGAGATAAAGGTTAGAGCTCAGGACCAGAGAGAGGGGCCTTGGTGAACACCCAAAATTCTTAGCTGGAACTCTGGAAAGGCAAAGCCTTAAAGGTAGGGCCTGAGTTAGATGGCGTCTTATCAAAACCCGATCCCAGCTTGCACCCAGCTCAGCCCCCAGGCCATCTGTCTTGAAGAGAAAAGGCGAGCCCTCTCCAGAGTTAGACAACATCACCTGGAGACTCTCTATATTTTTCACACACAATATCTGGCATTCAATAAAAATTACGAGGCCTGCCAATAGACAGAACCAAATCACTGAAAAGGAAAAGAAACATAGTCAATAGAAAGAGACCAATAGGTGAACCAGGTTTTGGAGTTAGATAAAATCTTTAAAATAACCGTAATTAATATGTTCAAGAAAAACAAAGAAAAAGATGGAGAAAATAGATGAGAAGAGAGATAATTTTACCAGAGAATTAGAATCCATAAACTTTGTAGTCCAAAAGATTGAGAGCATAGAGAACTCACTTGACCAAGAGATTTTTGATTCAGCTGATTTAGCTCTGTATGAGCTATAAGATCCCATGGTCTACAGTCTTAAAAAAAATAGTTTGCTATCAAAGTTGGCCATCGCTGGCTGCCCCATTCTCTCAAGTAGCTTCCTTTAGGGGTGACATATTATGCCATGTGTTCCGAGTGTCGCTCTGCTCCTCAAGCGCTGTTCCTTAGCATGGGGCTCTGTTTACCTGGAGAAAGAAGTGCCTCTTGCTAATTATTCTAAATACGTCATTGGGCGATGTGTGTTGGGAATACTGTTATTAATAGACAAGGTGGCCAGGGAGATGAGATGATATCTCAGTTGACACTGAGTGACAAGAAGGAGCCAAGCAGGACAGGATTAGGGTGAAGTGTGGTCTGGGCAGAGTGGACATAGAGTACAAGGGTTTAATCAGGGGTTGGCAAACTTTTCTGTAAAGAGCCAAATAATAAATATTTTCAATATTGTAAGCCATATAGACTGAGTTCCAACTACTCTGCCGTTACAAGGCAAAAGTAACCATAGACAATAAATAAATGTGTGGTGGAGTTCCAATAAAACTTTATTTATGGACACTGAGATGTGAATTTCATGTACTTTTCACATGTCACAAAAGATTCTTTCGATTTTTGCCAACCATTTAAAGATGTAAAAAACATTCTTCAGTGTGAGGCCACAGTTTGCTGGTCGGTTAGGTCGGCGGGGATCAGACCCAGCACGCCCTTGCAGGACAAGGTAAGGGTCAGAATAAAGCAAAGCCCTTTCCCCGCTCCCGATGCAACGCCACCATGGCAGACCAGAGCACCGAGCGTGGGAGGCAGCTTCTTACAACGCACGGAAGATCATCAGGTTTGTTTTATTTTCCCCCAGTAACAAGAAAGGGCAAACGAACAAAAAGGCGCGCGCGCGCGCACACACACACACACACACACACACACACACACACACACACAGAGCCAAAGACAGAGAGGACGGGCCCAGGTTCACGCTGACGTCTCTCCAGCACGCATTAAGGGTTTCAAAGTTGTGCGCACACCTGCTCCCAGCCAGAGCGCACCTGCTGAGCAGTCCGCGGGCCTGTCTCGCGAGAGCGGTGCTGTAGTAGTGGCCCCCGCCCCCACCCCGCCACCGAGTCCCTCTCCCCGCCCCCTCGCCCAGCCTCCGCGCTCGGGCACCCTCCCTCCCTCCTCCTGCGCCCCCGGGAGCAGCCTGGGCCCGTCGCGCGCGCTGCCCCGCGCCCCCGCCCGCCGATCGCTCGCTCGCACTGTCGCACGCACGCCCGGTAGTAATGTCACTTTGCCACGCGAGCTCCGCAGCCCCTAGAAGTCCCGCCCCCCGGCCCCGTCCCCGGCCAGGTGCGCGAGCCTGCGCGCTCCTCCCGCGCCTCCTCCGGCGGGTCTCCGGCGCGCCGGGGCCGGAGCCCGGCTGGGGCGGCTGCGCGCACGGCGCCTCTCCACCAACCCGCTCCCCGGCAGGTCCCTCGCTCGCTCTCCATCCCTCGCCGGCGCTCCCTCGCTCCCCCCGCCCTGTGATTGACAGGCAAGATGTCGGTGTGGAGCGAGGCAGGAGCGACTGCAGCAGCCGTCACCCCCGGAGCCCGGCGGCGGCAGCAGCAGCCGCAGCAGCGCGGGGAGGAGACAGCAGCCAGCCGCAGTGGCCGCCGCAGCCGCGGGAGCAATGCGGACAGCATCTTGAGAACGCGCTAAAGCACCCCAAACCGTGGACCATGCCGTGCCACTGCAACGGGGAGGGGGGCAAAGCAGATTTTTTTTGACATAAAAGCAAGCCAGCCAAAAATAATATAATCTTGTCCTTCAAGGAGCCGGTGTGTAAAGAGTGAGCGCTATTTTCCTTCTCCTCCTCTTCTCCCTCCTCCTCCTCCTCCTCTCCCTCCTCCTCTCTCTCCTCCTTCTCCTCCTCTTTCCTCCTCCTCCTCCTCCTCCCTAAGTGTACAGACAGCATCACATCACCTGGTTTGCTTCTGAGAAACAGCATCTCTCCTTTTCAGGGACCAGAGACTCAGAGACAGGAGACATTCGAATGGAGTCTGCTTGATACCCCAAAATAAAATAATAAATTCTGGCTCTCGTCCCCTCCTCCCACCCCCACCCCCTCAGCCCTGTGTGAGATGTTGGATCTCTTCTTCATGAGACATTGTTGAGAAGTCGCAGTGGTTGGAGAGGCGTAGGGGGTAGACTACCTCTACCCCCCCACCCCCCTTTTTTCTCTCTGGGAGGAGGAGGAGGAGGGGAAGGGGGATTGCAGAGCAAGCGATGGATGAGGAAAACATGACGAAAAGCGAGGAGCAGCAGCCTCTGAGTTTGCAAAAAGCCTTACAGCAGTGCGAGCTGGTTCAAAACATGATAGACCTCAGCATCTCCAACCTGGAAGGGCTTAGGACCAAATGTGCTACCTCCAACGACCTCACACAAAAAGAAATCCGGACCCTGGAGGTAGGTGTTGCCTATGGGGCTGGGGGTTGGGGGGGGAAGCAATCCTTCTTTCCTTCTCCTTTTTCCTCTCCATCCCCTGCCCCTCTGAATCTGTTTGTTGGGAGTTTCGGGAAGGGGGGTGGGTGAGCCAGGTGGGCACGATTCGGTTTTCTGCGATTTATCTCCTTGCAAAGCCTGCACTGGCTTGTCCCTCTCCTGTGCTGCTGTCGTCTACGCTTGGCTGGGTGGTGGTGGTAGTAGTAGTAGTAATTGTTATTCTTTATTTATTATTATTGTTGCGGCCGTTACCCTTATCATTCGCTTCCTCTCCGAGGAGGGAGTTCTCTCTTTTTTCCGCTTGTGGATTTGTTTATATGCCACGGGGGCTTGTGTGCTGGCTGATACATTAAGGCGCTGCAGAGGACCCACGTGACCTTGCGCATTCTGCAGGTGGTCAAAAGGTGGTTTTTGCTCGCAGATCGGCGCTGTCTATAAATGTGGACCTCTTCTTCTCTCGGCCTCTTTCCCCATCCTCCTTTTGCTCCTTGGAGATATATATATATTTTTTTTTCCTTCAGTTGATATAGTTGTCAGAAGGCAAGATGCATGAAAAAAACAATCCCCATTTCCAATCAGATCGTTTTGATGCAGTGAGATGTTGCAGGCCTAAAACGTATAAAAAGAAAAAAAAAATGCCTGGATCAGCACACACATAGGTAGTGTGGGAGAATACTCTGGAGTCTCGGTGGGACCAGAGAGAAAGGGGTCGGGAGGAGGAGTTATCTCTGGCTGTAACATTCTCTCGCGCAGAACTTGAGGGGGAGTTTGAAGCAGTTTTTTGGGGGGTGGGATGGGATGAGGGACGGATGCAAAGTTACTGAGAAAGAAAATGGCAGCAATTATTTCTTCCAAAGACCATTTGGTCAACGGAGGAAGGTTTTAAGAGCCTTAGAAAATGCCTGGTGTCCGTGAAATCGTCGGCCATCCACATTGTTCCAAACGTCTGAAAGTTCAACTCCCTTCTCTCAAACCAACCCAGCTGTACACATGGCTTGATTAAATTTGGGGACTCCCATTAGGTGGCATTTGCCGAGGGTGGTGGCAGTGGAGCGGCAGGGGGGCTCCCCCTGTGGCGGGGTGGGCATGGGCGGTGCTGAGACGTCCGCCCTATTATTTCTGGCTCAGGAGTTTCCAAGGCCTGAACTTGTCAATCCCGCCCATCCTGTAGCCCTCGCGCCCCCGTGCTAGCCTGGACGAGCATGGCTCTCCGATTCACTTTCAGGTCTTTTTTTTTCTTCCGTGGTTTTAAATTTGGCCAGATGTCAACCAACATGCAGGAGGTCATTCCTTTGAAAGAGGAGTGTGTGTGTGTGTGTGTGTGTTTGAAAATGCTGCTTGCTGTCCTAGGGTCCATGTTTACGTGCACCTGTCATCTGGGAACATGATCCTCAGAAATGAAATAGGATCAATGTCCAGGGGTATGGGAGCAGTGGGAATTGTGTTGGGGGCACAAGTATTGCCTTTCTTGGACCTTGGGAGACCAGGTGAGGCCCGAACTCTGCTGCTGGAAGGAAAAATGTGGGATGCTCTGGCCCAGCTTTCTGTCTCGGTCTGAATGGTGCCCAAGAGCAGATTCACTTCAAAACTGCAAGCAGTAAATAAATAAATAACCCCCAAAGCCCACCTGAGGTCTTTTCTGTTCCTCGGAGTCAGGAGTCCCAGATGCCAGTTAGTGAGTTACTGTGTGAGTCTCTCCAGGGTTCTCTTTTCCTCTTTTCAAACGTGCTTCATCCTCTGATAACTCCCTGGGCAGGGTGATTGCCGCAGTGGGCACGACTTTTCTGCATAGTGGCTTTCTTTGTAAACTTAGGGGATGGAGGCATTGGTACTCTGTTGGTGGGGGGAGTGACAGTTATAGGGAATGCATCTGTTTTCAGTTCTCTGGTCTCAGAATGCCACAGAGCACGCCAACCATTTTAATCCATATTGCCCAGGGAATGGTCTTGAGCAGTTATTCCAATTTTGACTTCCCAGATGTCCAGGGCTAGGGAGGGCCACTGCACAGGGGCTGGTGACAGCCAAGTCCAGCCAAACCTAATGTTTGGATCCACAGGGTTTTCTGTGCCAGCAGTTGTCAAATTTTGTGTATCAGAACCACACGAGGATGCTTGTTAAAAATGTAGATTCTCAGCCTCTAACCTCAGAAATTCTGATTCAATTGGGGTTGGAGACAGAGTCCAGGAATCTATGGGTAATAAATAGTCCAGGTGTTTCTGATGCATGTTTTCATTTGACTCTTTGAGAGATACTAATCCATTGGGAGAAAGATGTCATATTTCAGCTATTTAATGGTGAAAACTCCCTGCTCCCAAATACTAAAGTAATAAACCGAATAGACTACCCCTGAACACCTTGATCATAAGCAACATTTAGTAACATGTATACAGTCCTGTAGAAACAGAAATATGCAAAGTGGACTTGGCCTTCAAGAAGCCTACTTCATGGTTTGAGAGACAAGGCTATAATATCTACGTGACATAATGGTAAAGTCCAAACAGTGAATAATATGGGGAACAGTATGTGGATTCATTAGGAATGTGTTGAGCTGCATGAAATGGAAAACCTAACCATAGTGGTGAAGCAAGTAATGGTTTCTTTTCCTCATGGAACTAGAAATCTGGAGGCACATAGCTGCTTGGGTTGGCTCAGTAGGTCAGTGATATCAGGGATGATGTCTTTGGGAATTCTCATGGCTTTCCTCTTACGGCTACAAAATGGTTCTCGCAGCTTCTTCAGCTATTATATCCAGGTTCAAGGGAGGAAAGAGGAGGACCACATTCATCAATGTGAAGGAATAAAGGGTTCATACCTTTGTTTCAGGAAGCAAAGGGTTCCCCAGGACGCCTTCTCCTCCCTTGTGAATGATGTTTAATTATGTCTTCTCGGCCAGAACTGGGTCAAATGGCTAGTCCTAGCTGCAAGGGAGCCTGGGAGGTGGGCATGTGAGGAAACCATCACAGTCATCTTAGACGGATCATGATCCATTGCTTGGAGTGACCTGTTGCCACCCCATACCAAAAAATCAGGATTCTGCTAGCGTGGAAGAAGGCACCAGTAGATACTGAGCGGAAATCCAGCTGTGCCAGCCGCAGTATGTTATCAGGAGATGTTTTGGTGGAAAAGAAAGTTCATGAGCTTTGGTGTTTGACTCTTGTAGTTTTGAATTCTAGTGTTTCTACTCACTTTATATTGGGCTAGTGATTTAAATTTTCTGACCCATAATTTAATTTTTTTGGCAAAACAGCAATAATAGGATAATATCACCTACCTCAGAGAGGACAGCTGTAAGGATTAAAAGAGATGACAATTTCAAGGGTCTAGCACTATCTTGAATGCGTTGCCTGCAGGTGCTAAATAAACGACAGCTGTTATGATGAAGGTGATTAGTGTTATAGGGTGTGGACTAGATGACATGGGCGGGAACAGCTCAGGTCAGAGGGAGAGAAGGACGAGCTTGGGCAGCATTTCCAAAGTATGTTCTGTGGAACTTTAATTCTGTGGGATGTTAGCAATTTTTATTCTTTCCACAAATGCTGAGATCCAGGCACTGTACTAGATGCTGGTAGTTATTTTATGGTTAATAAGTTTGGGAAGGATTGAATTAATAAAAGGAAAACAGGTATCTTTACTGCAGGACTTCTCAGAGCCTTTGACATGCTATCTATGTGCATTGTGCTTCCAAGAGAGGATAGAATCTACAGTGTTTCTTTTTCCAAGGATTTCTCTTGGGATTTTTTGTTCCATAGAATACACATGGGGAAGCATTTGGCAAAACAGGGAAGCCTTCTTGGTTGGGGAAATGGGATTTGGAATGGGGTGAAGGATAGGGAGGGTTTAGATTGCAGCAAGAGGGGAGAGCTCGCTAGACAAGAACAAACAGAGGAAGGCAGTATCATGACTTCATGGGGCAGCTTAGAGACCAGTTTGCCCAGAATGGAGGGTACCTGACAGTGTGTCATAGGAAACAAATTTAGGTCACTAACTCCTGGGGTCTTACTAAGGACAGGAGAGTCAGATCAACAAAGTTTCATCACTCTGAGGGAGGAGATAGAAGTCTTCGAGGATTTTGGAGTGAATACAATAAAAAAAGATGTTTAAAATTTAGTCTAATGGCAGTCTACAGCAGGGGCTGGCAAACTTTTTCTAGAAAGGGCTAGATCATGAATAGTTTAGGCTTTGTGGCCCTACGGTTTCCAGCACAATTACTGCACTCTGCTGTTGGAGCATACGGCAGCCATGGACAATACGTACATGAAGGGGTGGGGCACTTTTCCGATAAAACTTTATTTATGATTGCAGAAGTTTGAATTTGATATAATTTTCACATAACATGAAATATTATTTTGCTTTTGATTTAACATTTAAAAATATAACAAACTATTCTTAGTTTCTGGGCCTTACAAAAACAGGTGGTGGGTCAGATGTGGCCCATGGGGTATAGCTTGCTGATCCCTAGTCAATGGGGTGGATGGGACGGGAAAGACCCTGCAGGGTGGAGACCATCTGAGAGGTGAGCAAGTGACTAGAATGGGAGAGCACTGGCCAAGTGGAGGGAGTTTGGAGCTGGACTCTATTTTGCAAGGGGAGAGAAATATCAGGGGTTGGAGTTGGGGATAGATAAGTATGGAATATCCTTGTACAGCAAGGGCATTGTAGCCCTTCTTTGTTCTTCGAATATTCCACTTCAATTTTCTATTTCTGTGTAATGAACTATCCCTAAACTTAATTATGTTTGGGAAACTTTGGGCTTAAGACAACAATTTGTTATTTTCCATGATTCTGTGGGTTGGGTTTGGCTGGGTGGTTCTTCTGCCGTTCTTGCCTGGGCTCACTTGTGGCCACATTCAGCTGGCAGAAGGGGTAGGGGATGGGCAGATGAGCTGTTCTCTACGTGGCCTCTCTAGTGGAATAACTGGGTTTCTCACATGGCTCGAGTATGCCAAGACAGCAAGAGCTAAAGTTGCAAGAAGTCTTGAGATTTGGAAGTCACATCATGTCACTTCCATTGCATTTGTGAGATGATGTAAGTCACATGGCCAGCCTGGATGTAGGGGTTGGGGAAATAGACTCCCCCTCTTGGTGGGAGAAGCTGCAAAGTTAGTGTATTGATTAGAATAGGCTGTAGCCAGTAGACCCCTAAATGTGTAATGGCTTTGATGTAGTAGAAGTCTTTTTCTTGTTCCCAAAACAGTTCAAGGTGCGTGTTCTTGGTTGGTGAGCCATTGTCTGATACTCCAGGCTTCTTCCATTCTGCATCTTTGTCATCGTTTGCATCCAGAAGGGCAGGAAAGTACGAAGAAGACAAAGCCTCTAAAAGCTCCATTCCCTGAAGTTACCCTCATCAGTTCTGCTTGCCTTGCCTGAGCTAGAATTTATTCACAACACTGCAAGGAAGATGAGGAAGAAAGCTTAGCTGTGGGCCCAGGAGGAAGAGAAAACAGTTTTGTGATAGTAGTTTCTACTACAACTAGTGATAAGCTATTATATCAGTTATCTATTGCTACAGAAAAAGCCACCCCAGAACTTAGGAGCATAAAACAATAATCATTTATTTGCTCACGTGCCTGCAATTTGGGGTGGACTCAGCTGGCCAGTTCTGCTGATCTTGCCTGGGTCACTCATGCATTGTGTTCGCCTGGTGACTCGACTGGGGCTGGAGGGTCCACGGTGGCCTTACTCACATGGCTGGTGGTTGGCTGGCGTGCCTCAGTTCTATCTGCCTTCTCCAGCAGGATAGCCTGGGTTTCTCACATGCAACAGTGTTCCAAGAGGGCAAGCCCCAGTGCTCAAGTCCTTCCTAAGCCTGTGCTTCTGCCACCTTTGCTGATGTCCCATTGGCCCAAGCATGTAACACTGTCAAGCCCAGAGTCCATGTAGCTGTGGATCCTAAGAGATGTGGTTCATTGGTGGTGGGGAGGGACGGAATGAGCAATCTAATGTAACAATGTACTTCAGCTATAAAAACAAAACAAAAGGAGCATGGGGAAGCTGGAGCATGGGGAGAGGGGAAGCTCTATGCGATGATTAACAAAGAAAGGCTCCCTTAAGGAGATTTTACTTGCTGGAGGTAGCAAGCCATGACACATCTGGGGAAGAGTGTGCCATGCAGAGGGAACAGCAGATGCAGACTTCTTAGGGGGGAGAGCTCAGGATTAAGGAGGCAGTTGTCTCAGGTCAGGATATGATCTTTACTGTTTCTGGCTGGGAAGGGCCTGGGAACCTGGGGTGACGGGGGATGTTCTTGATTTTCTGCGCAAAGTGGGCAGCTTCTGAGGACTTAGCCTCTTCCTTCTGCCTTGTTCTCATGAAGGGGTGTGTGTGTGTGTGAGTGTGTGTGTGTGTGTGTGTGTGTGTAGCTCGTAATTCTGAGTCAATGAGAGATGTTAAGTCTGAAGGGTTCACTGCCTCATCTGGATTTTTGGAGTGGATTAGACCAGACAGTTTGTTATATTTCTCCATCTAATGGGTGGAAAAACAAGGAGTCTTCCTCTGCTCAGAGACTGGGTCATTTTCTGGGTTCCCACCCACTCGGCCTCAACCGTTGGGAAGGGGGGACGGGGCCTGGCCTTCCTGCCTGTCCCCAGTGTGCCGCTCTGGGGGACAGGGCAGTGTGTTGAGAGACTGAGGACGACGGGAAACATGGCGGCCAGGAAGGAGGATGGAGAAGCCGAGGGATGGGAAGAGAAAAGGGACAAAAATAGGAGAAGAAAATCAAAGCATAGCATGATTTTCTTCAGTGGTATTTCTGTGATGCTCAGAATGTCTCTCCAGTGGGTCGTGACTGCAACTCTGGTTGTTCCTGTTTTACAAGCGAGTTCACTGAGGTTTAGAGTCACCGACGTGACCCAAACTGCCATAGGAAGGCAGCCACAGACACAGCAACAGAGGGAAGTTTACTGCTGTACAGCGGCATGGCCAGGGAAAGAAGAAAGAAAGACGAGAGCAAAGAGAGGGCAAAGGGGAGGTGTAGACTTTAATGGTGACGATGTGATGAGAGGTGACAGCTATGGGATTAACAAGAATCACAATGACGGAATACTCTGTTGATAAAATGCTTTCTTTTTTGGACCGTTATCGATGACAATTATTCAAGAGAAATATAGGACTGTTGGAGACAAAGTAGGGCATTTACAGAGATGAGGGAAGATGAGACCAAGAGAGGGAGATGGTTTAGACCTGAACGCTCTAGTGTGGTAGGCACTTGCTCAGTGCGGCTCTTGACCAACTGAACTGTGTCAAGTTCTAGTTGAAATGTGCTGTTCATGTCAATCACACCCCAGACTCCGAGCTCTTAGTATGAAGAAAAGAATGTAAACTATCTCATTAATAATTTTTTTATATTGACATGTTGAAATAATATTTTAGATATATTGGGTTAAATAAAGTGTGTTAAAATGAATTTCACCTGTATCTTGTTCCTTTTTTCCCCCCTGAGGCTACTAGAAAATTTTAAATTATTATACGTGTCTCTAATATAGTAATATTAATTTCTGGAGCGACATCCTCTGCCCTGAAATACTTAGGTGGCTCACTGCATGTTTCTGTGGGACAGTGCTGGTTTTGAGCTTTGAGGCGATTTCTCTGTTTTGCCATGATAGAAATCTTGTTCTTGATGAAGACTGAAAATCTGATCCCCCGAGAGTTACCAGGCAGCCATTGATCAAGGCAGTGGATGCATTCCGAAGATGGATGTGTTCGATTTCCCTGAACCAGCAGAGAAGTGAGATGGAGACTCACAAATAATAACTAGATTCCCTGCAAATTCGGATGGGTGCTCAAAGCAGTAGAGACTCGTATTTAGGAGGGCTTGAGCTCTGAAGTGAGACTGCTTGGGTGTCAGTCTGGCTTGGGACTTACTAGCTAAGTAACCTTGCAGCAAATAAGCTCTTTTCCTGAGCCTCAGTTTCCTTGCTTATAAAATCAGGATCATTTTACATGGGATTGTTCTGTGATTCAATGGAATCATACATTTGGTAGCTGAGCAGAGTGCCCGGCACATGGCAAATGCTTAACAGTTGTTAACTTTGGTATTTTTGATTATTGTCCATGCTGCAGATGGTCACGAGTGAGGTTAGTATATTTTAGCCTTGTGTGGTGCCGCGCTCCGCACTGCCA
>NW_012148775.1:447621-463654 GCF_000956105.1 Propithecus coquereli | reverse complement strand
AGGCTGGTCTTGAACTCCTGGGCTCAAGCGATTCTCCCACCTCAGCCACTCAAAGCTATGGGACTACAGGCATGAGCCACCAGGCTTAGCCAGGCCTTAGTCTTTAAACCACGTGCTCAACACAACTCTAAGTTGCATAAAAAAGTGCTAGTTGTGGGGTTGGGCCTTACAACTCCGGACCTGTCTTAAGCTTGCATGGTGAAAAGTCAACAGCTGCCCTATCCACTCACCTGAAAAGCATATCCTCTCAAGGTGGGAGGACCCTTAAAAGGTTGTCCAGCCCCACCGTTTGCCCAGTGTCTAGCTTTGTCTTGGTGGATCAGGGTAAGTGCTACCTTTCAAGGCAGTCTTTTTTTAAATCTATTTATTATTACGGTAAAATATATGTGAAATTGACCATTTTAATTATTTTACGTGTACAATTCAGTAGCATTAAGTACATTCACAGTGTTGTCTAACCATCGCCACTGTCAACTTCCAAAACTTTTCATTGTCCCAAACACAAATTCTGTACCCATTAAACAATAACTTGCCCCACCGCATCCCCCATCCCAGTGCACGGTAACCTCTACTTTCTATCTGTATGAATTTGGCTACTCTAGATCCTGTATATAAGTGGAATCCTACAATATGTGTCATTTTGTGTCTGGCTTATTTCACTTAGCATAATATTTCCAAGGCTCATCATGTATCAGTACTTCCTTCCTTTTTATGGCTAAGTAATAGTCTGTCTGTCACATGGGTGTACCACGTGTTGTCTATCCCTTCATTTATTCGTGAACATTGAGGCTGTTTTACTCTTTGGGTTATTGTGAATAATGCTGTTGTGAATGCTGGTGTACAAATATCTGTTTACGTCCCTGCTTTCAGTTCTTTTGGGTGTATACCTGGGAGTGGAACTGCCGGGTCGTATGGTAATTCTGTTTTTAATTTTCTAAAGGTGCCACCATATTGTTTTCCACGGTGGTTGCACCATTTTACATTTCCACCAGCCATCCATGAGGGTTCCAGTCTCTCCACATCCTTGCCAGCATTTGTTGTTTTTCCATTTTTTAAAATTATAGCGATCCTAGTGGGTATGAAGTAGTATCTCATTGTGGTTTTGCTTTGCATTTCTCCAGTGGCTAATGATGTTGAGCCTCTTTCCTGTGCTTATTTGCATATCTTTTTGGAGAAATGGCTATCGAAATCCTTTCACGAGGCAGATCTTTTTTTTTTTTTAAATAATCTAATTAGAAAATGGGCTACATACGTGAAGAGGCATTTCACCAAAGAGGATATATGGAGGGCAGATAAGCACACAAAAAATAGTCAGCATCACCAACCATCCAGGAAATACGAATTTGGACCACAATCAGATAACATCATACACCTATCGAAATAGACAAATAAAATATACTGACAAAACCAAACACTGGTGAGGGTGAGAAGAAATTGTATCTCATACATTGCTGATGGGAATTTCAAATGTTATAGACAAGTCAGGCTTTTTAAATTTCAATTAAATTTTCTCCCCAGCTTTACTGAAGTATAATTGACAAGTAAAATTGTATACACTTTGCTTTGATCGCCCTGGCTTTATTGAGCTGTAATCGACAAATAAAAGTTGTCTATATTTTTTAAAAATTGTATATAGTTAAGGTGTACAATATGATGATTCGCTATAGACACATATTGTGGAGTGATCACACAATCAAGTTAGTTAACGTATCCCTCACCTCCCATTACCGTGTGTGCGTGTGTGTGTGTGTGTGTGTGTGAGTGATTAGAGCATGTAAGATCTACTCTCTTAGCGAATTTCAAGTATACAATGTAGCATTATTAGCTGTAATCATCATGTTGCGCATTAGATCCCCCAGAACTTATTCATCTTATAACTGAAAGTTTATATCCTTTAACCAGCATCTCCCCATTTCCGCCAAGTCTCACCCCCGGGCAACCGTTCTACTCTCTGTTTCTATGAGTTTGACTTTTTTAGATTCCACATACGAGATCACACGGTATTTGTCTTTCTCTGTCTGACTTATTTCACTTAGCATAATGACAAGGCAGCCTTTTGATTCCGATGACCTGCAGTGGTTAGAATTGTCCTCCTTCTGTTGAGTTGGATTTGCTCCCTGGTGACTTCCCTCCTTTGATTCTACTCTCTGGAGGAGAGGGAATGAGGCCAGTCCCTCCTTTGATCGAGGAAATAGTTTTAAGAAGAGTTTGCATCTAGATCTGGAACCTACGAGGTAGAGACAAGAGCTGGCCATACCCCCGCAGACCCCTGACAAGTCTCGGATCCAAATTTTGTAGCCAACACCCACCTCCACCCTGCTCTGTGTGAGTTCGATTCTTATCTGTTTGGGGGGTCTGGGGTTGTGGGCAATGGTGAATTTCCTTTTCCCTGTCCACCTCTCCTACCCAGAGTGTCACATCAGTCAGGAACAGTCATGAATGTTTCTCTGTGTGTCCATCTGTGAAGGCACTGGGGTGACGCTTGACCAGGGTTGGTGGCCTGGACTCGAGCACCGACGCCAAGAGGTATCAAGGAGAACCCGTTAATTGGGCATCCAGGTACTTCATTTTTATCAGCTAGAAGGCAGAGCAACCTTAGATGCCACTTTTTGTATTTTTAGCTTTATCTGACTTGGAGAAACAGTGTTTTGTGATAAACTCAAAAAACCAACATGCTTAAAATCTACGCTGCAAGAATGGATTCCTTACCATCCACTCCAAAGAGAGCCCTCTTAGAAGAACTTCTGCTTGGTGGGGCCCTCCTTAAATACTCTTACAGTCACCCAGTAGCTTATACCAGGGGAAGAGAAATGCTAAATAATTTTGTTTTCTTCCAATATTTAATTATGAAAAATTCCAAACTCATAGCAGAGTTGAAGGCACTTTACAGTTAGCATCTGCCGCCTGGTACCATTAACATTTTGCTGTACTTGCTTTATCACGTATCTATGCATCTATGCATTCCTCTCTCCATCTTATTGTTTGATGTATTTAGAGTCAATTGCAGATATCAGTATACTCTCCCCAAATACTTCTGCATACATGTCATTAATTAGCGTTAAATATTTATTTTTTCTTTTGATGTAAAACGGACATACAGTGAAAAGCATGGACCTTCAGTATACACTTACTGAGTTTGGACAAATGAATACACCGGTGTGACTTAAACTTCTATCCAGATATAAAACATGTACCATTACGCAGTTAATTCTCACCCTCACCCTTAAATAAATCAATTTTCTGATTCTTTTTCCACCATAGAATTAGTTTTAGCTGTTCTAGGACTGCATATAAATAAAATCATACATCATATATTTTTCGATTTTTGACTTCTTTAGAATGTATAGTCCTGTGAACTTTAACTATTATATGGATTCATGTAGCCACTACCACAATTACATAGAGTTCTTTCACCCAAAAAAACCTCTTTTGTGCTTCCCCGTTGTAGTAGTTAATCCCTCCCCCTGCTGCTAGTTAGCAGTACGCAGCCACTGATCTAGTCTCCATCACCATAGTTCTGTTTTTCTGAGAATCTTATATAAAAGAAATCATTGAACATGGGACTCCTGAGATCGTCTTATTTCACTCAACAAAATGCCTCTGAGATTCATCCAAGTGGTTGCATGGATCAGGACTTCATTCCTTTCTCTTGCCGAGTGGTATTCCATTATACGGATGTACTCCAGTTTGCTTATCCATTTACCTGTTGAAGGATATTTGGTTTGTTTCCAGTTTTTGTCAATTATAAACAGAGCTACTGTAACATTCATGTACAGTTTTTATATAAATGTAAGTTTTAATTTCTCTAGGGTAAATACCTAGAAT
This sequence comes from Propithecus coquereli, assembly GCF_000956105.1. Taxonomy (NCBI): domain Eukaryota; kingdom Metazoa; phylum Chordata; class Mammalia; order Primates; family Indriidae; genus Propithecus; species Propithecus coquereli. Next base: position 459,829 of record NW_012148775.1, on the reverse strand, counting down.
GGAATGGTCAGATCATACGGTAGGTGTTAGGTTTAATTTTATAAAAATCTGCCAAGTTGTTTTCTAGAGACAGTCTTGCTCTGTCATCCTGGCTAGAGTGCAGTGGCCTCATCATAGCTCACTGCAACCTCAATCTCCTGGGCTCAGGCGATCCTCCTGCCTCAGCCTCCTGAGTAGCTGGAACTACAGGCACGTGCCACCACGCCCAGCTAATTTTTTTCTAGTTTTGGTAGAGATGGGGTCTCCCTCTTGCTCAAGCTGGCCTCAAACTCCCAACCTCAAGCGATCCTCCCTGCCTCGGCCTCCCAGAGTGCTAGGATTACAGGTGTGAGCCACTGGTGCCTGGTCTCATTGTGGTTTTAATTTGCATTTCCCTAATGACTAATGTTGAGCGTTTTTTCATGTGATTATTTCTCGTCCATATATCCTCTTTGATAAAGTGTCTATTCAATACATTTAAAAATCAGATTATTTATTTTATCACTTTCGAGAGTTCTTTAGATATCCTGGATATAGTCCTTTGTCAGGTAGCTGGTTTGCAAATATTTTCTCCCATTCTATAGGTTGTCTTTTCTTTTCCTCTTAACAGTGTCTTTTGTAGAGCAAAACTTTTAAATTCAACAAAGTAGAGTTGATCAATTTTTAATTTTCTCATATAAGTTTTATATTTTTCAGTTTACATTAGATCATTGATCCATTTTCTGTAAATTTTTGTAAATGGTATGAGGTTGAAGTTGAGGCTCATTTTTTTGTGTGTGCATTTGAATGTCCAGTTGTTCCGACACTATTTGTTGAAAAGAATATCTTGTTGTTTGCTAAATTGCTTTTGCATCTTTGTAAGAAATCAGTTGGCCGTATTTGTATCTGTTTCTTTATTCTTTATCCTGTTCCATTTGATCTGCATATCTATCCCTTTGTCAGTGTCATATTGTCATGATTACTGTAGCTTTACTTTAATTCTTAAAATTGAATAGTGTGAGTTCTCCAACTTTATTACATTCTTTTTCAAAATCGTTTTGTTTATTTTGTTCCTTTGTCTTTCCATATAAATTTTAGAGTCAGCTTGTCTATATCTGCAAAAACAAAAGTGTTGAACAGGAATAGTGGGAGTATTCCTACTTGCCTTTTTTCTCAGTTGTAGGGGGAGAGCATTCAGTTTTGCACCATTAAGAATGATATTAGCTTTACTTTTTTGTTCGTTTGGATAGAGGCTCTTTCCTCTATAATGTTAAGAATTTTCTTTCTATTCCTGGCTCATTGAGGATTTTCTATGAGGGGATGTTGAATTTTTTCAAATGATTTTTCTGTGTCAATTGGTATGGCCTTGTGGTTTGTCTTCTTTAAACTGTCAATATGGTTTATATTCTTTAGACTATTAATATGTTTGATTTTTAAATTTTTGAAGCAGGCTTGCATTCCTGGGATAAACTCCACTTGGTCAACATATTGCTGGATTCAGTTTGTTAGTATTTTGTTGAGGATTTTTTTTTGTCTGTGTTCATGAAGGGTATTGATCTGTGGTTTTCCATTTTTGTACTGCCTTTGTTTAGTTTAAGTATCAGTATAATATTAGGCCTAAAGAATTTGTGTGGGAGGGGGAGGTTTTTTTAACTATAAATTTAATTTCTTTAATAGTTTTAGGACTATTCATGTAATGTATTTATTCTTGGGTAAATTTTGGTAGTGTGTGGCTTTCAAGGAATTGGTACTTTTTATTTAATTGTTGAATTTACATGCATAGAATCATTCGCAATATTCCCTCATTAGTCTTTCAGCATCTATGGGAGATCTGTAGTGATGTTCCCCCTTTCATTCTTGATATTGGTAATGTGTGTTTTCCCTCTCTCTTTTTTTTTTCTCTGTTAGTCTGGCTAGAAGTTTATCGTTTTAATTCATATCTTTTCAAAGGACTAGGTTTCAGCTTCATTTATTTTTTCCAACATTTTTCTGTTTTCAATTTCATTTATTTTTGGACTTATTTTGTTCTTCTGCTTGCTCTGGGTTTATTTATTTATTTATTTATTTTTTGAGACAGAGTCTCACTCTGTTGCCTGGGCTAGAGTGCCGTGGTGTCAGCCTGGCTCACAGCAACCTCAAACTCCTGGGCTCAAGTGATCCTCCTGCCTCAGCCTCCCGAGTAGCTGGGACTTCAGGCATGTGCTGCCATGCCCGGCTAATTTTTTTATATATATATATTTTTAGTTGTCTAGCTGATTTCTTTCCATTTTTTTAGTAGAGACGGGATCTCACTCTTGCTCAGGCTGGTCTTGAACTCCTGGCCTTGAGCGATCCTCCCACCTCGGCCTCCCAGAGTGCAAGGATTACAGGCATGGGCCACCATGCCCGGCCTTTTTCTGTTTTCTTGAGGTGAATGCTTAGATTGTTGATTTGAGAACTTTCTCCTTTTCTAATGTAAGCACTTATTGCTGTGAATTTCCCTCTAAGGACTGCTTTAGCTGTATCCCACTAATTTTGATATGTTGTATTTTTAAGGTTTTCTAGTTCACAATATTTTCTAATGTCTTCTGAGGCTTCCTCTTTAATGCATGTTTTCTTTGGAAGTGTGTTGTGTAATTTCCATGTGTTATGATATTTTTAATTATCCTTTTGTTGTAGATTTTCTAGTTTATTCGTTTCCCTGCTGTGCAGGACCAGAGTCACAGCCAATCCTGGGCCCAGGCACCACACAGCTGGGGTTGTGGCATTCAGTCACTTGCATGGGCTTGGTGGATTGAAACTGGGTCCCCAATGCTGGAGAGGTGCAGTGGCTACTGGCCCCAGAGTAGGGTACACTCCAGAGGTGGCTCTGGTCTCAAAATGGTGCCATGCTGCAGCAGCTCGGCTCATGGGGTGGGTGGGAGATGGGGACCGCATACCTGATGCTCCAAATCTGGAGCAGTACAACTGTTTGAACTGTTGGCAGCTCTCCAAACTGGGCTCAGGGCTTGTGAGGACTATGGGATTTTCCTGTGGTAAGGACTCTAGGTGTTCACGGTGGCAATGGGGAGCGGTGGAGATCTTTTGCTTACCTTTTCCCTAAATTGGAAGCCCTCTTGACTCCGGGCAGATTCTGTCTGGGTGACAGAGATGGGGTTCAGAGGCCGTGTGACTCCCTGCTGTCTTCCTGGGATTCCAATTGCCAACAGGTGCATCTCTGCTCCTTCGCTGCACTCTGGGGGGGCTCTCCCTTTGACTCCCCAGTCAAGTCTCAGCTGTTTATTTTCTGCTTTGGTCCTTCTTGTAGTGGGGCAGGGGAGTGAGCACCAGGTGTGCCTAGTCAGCCATCCTGCTGACCACTTCTCTAGTTTAATTCAATTATGATCTATGAACACATTTTGCATGATTTTAATTCCCTTCAAATGTTCAAGGTTTCTTTTATTACTCAGGATGTGCTCTGTCTTGGTGAATATCCCATGTGCACTTGAAAAGAATGTGTATTCTGCTGTTGATGGGTGCAGGGGTCTACAAATTGCCTATTAGATCTATTAATAGTTTGTCGATAGTGTTGTTCAGATCCTCTGTTTCCTTGCTGACTTTCTCTCTAGTTGTCTTATTGATTACAGAGAGAGGAGTGTTTCTACTATAATCGTGGGTTTGTCCACTTCTCTTTTTGGTTCCATCAGCTTTGGTTCATGTATTCTGAGCTGTTTTGTTAAATGTATACACAATTTAGGATGGTTGTGTCTTCTTGATCACTTGACACTTTGTTATTAATTTCAAGTTCTTTTTTATCCCTGGTAATTTTCCTTTCTCTGAAAACTATTTTTTTCTGATGTTAACTATCGCCACTCCAGATTTTATTTTTTTAGGTTTTTAAAAATTGAGATAAAATACACATTAAATTCAAACTTTTAACCATTTTGAAGTATACAGTTGAATGGTTTTTAGTACATGCTCAATGTTTTATAACCATCACTCCTATCTCATTGCAGAACATTTCCATCATCACAAAAAAAATCTTGTACCTGTTAGCCAATCTTAATTCCTTTGTCCTCCATTCCCTGTCAACCACTAGTCTGTTTTCTGTCATTATTGTTTTGCCTGCTCTGGATATTTCATATAAATGAAATAATGTGATATGTGGCTTTTCATTTATGACTTCTTTCACTTATAATGTCTTCAAGGTTCACCTATGCTATGGCATGTATCAGTACTTCATTCTTTTTCATGGCTGAATGATATTCCATGACATAGATATAACCATTCTGTTGATTCATTCATTGGTTGACGGACATTGGGTTGTTTCCACTTGTGGCAATTGTGAGTAGTTCTTCTGTGGACTTTCATTTGGCTAGGAGAATGGGGCCACGTTGGGAGGAAACTGTCTTCTGCCAAGAACGAAAGAAATGTCTCCAGGTTCAGGCTGGTACACAGTTAGGAACTCTAGACTCAGAAGTTCCTTCCATACCTTTTGTGGTTGTCCATGACGGTTCTATGTGATAATTCCCTGGAGCTCTTGCAGGTGCTTGGTTGGCTATTTTAAGGTTATATATGCCAGGTGATGAAATGTTCACACTGACTTCAGATACGGAGAGAATATTCATTTAGAGACATTGATTGCCATTAAGGCAAAGCATGTTCACTGTAGAAAAAAATAGAATATTTCGTCCAAAAGAAAAATGAATGCTTATAATCCCACCACCCACATATCAACATTGTTAACAGCTTGTTACAGAGTCTTACAGGGTTTTCGTCAGGCAAATGTGTTTTTACATGACTTTTAAGAATAACTGTATTGTGTGTATTTTGTAGTCTCCTCCTTTCCTCTTAAGACGTGAATACCTTTCACTGCCAAAACTATATTTTATGGCATCTCTAATGGTTATGTAACATTCCAGCATAAACATATAGCATAATTGAGTTGACCAGCCCCTTTTCGTGAGTTAGATTATTTCTGGTTTTTCACTCTTGTAAACACAGCCTTAATGACTACTTTTGAAATGAAATCTTCGTACATCATTTTTATTTGTGGGCTTTAAGAAATATGCCTAGTGGGAGCTAAAAAATTAATCTCATAAAGGTAGTGACTACAATGGCAGTTACCAGAAGCCAAAAGGGGTAGTGGGAAGAGGGGGGATCAATGGGGATTGGTTAGTGGGTGCAAAAGTAGTTAGAACAAATGAAATCTAGTGTTCAGTAGCCCAACAGGGTGACTATAGTTAACAATAATTTATTGTATGCTTTAAAATAGCTAGAAGAGAAGATTAGAAATGTCCCCAACACCAAGAAATGATACATAAATGATGAATGTTTGAGGCGATGGATATCCCAGTTACCCAGATTTGATCATTACACATTGTATGCTTGTATCAAAATATCACGCACATCCCATAAATACGTACAACTATTATGTGTCCATAAAAATTAAAAATAAATTTTAAAAAAGAAATATACCTAGAAGTGGAATTAATGCAGGCTTATAAGGCTTTTTCTAATGATCCTTTGGAAAGAGTGTACCAATTTATAACCCACTCAGAGTTTAAAAGGAGTTAAAACTTGTGGCTTTACTCAGGAATGACAACTGTAAGACGAAAATGTGTCAAATATTAATAAATCTGTAATTTCGTAAGAATACGTAAAGTCACTTTACTATATACGTGGATCAGTGATCCTGATGAAGTAAGAAACTTGGCACAGGCTTGGTTTTTAATAATGCACACTTTCAGTTGAAATAAGTAGAAATCGAACCATGTCAATGACAAGGAACCCTAATTTAATATGACATTTGTTTTCAAATGACATCAGAAAGAGGTACATAGAGTAGAATAATAGACATGGGAGACTCGGAAGGGCCGGAGGGTGGGAGGAGGGTGTGGGATGAGAAATTTCCAGATGAGTACTGCGTATGCTAGCTGGGTGAGGGTTACACAAAAAGCCCAGACTTAACCATTACGCAGTATATCCGTGCGACAAATGTGCACATATACCCAAAAAATCAACAGAAAAATAAATCCCTTTGATGCTCCTCTTATTTTAGAAAAATATCTTTACGTTTTAAGTTCGAAGAAAAATTTTAATACATTTTAGTTAATAGATGTTGCGTACAATAAATTCTACGTTGAATATCAGAAAAGAAGGAAACAGGTGTGAGTTTTACAGGTGAGGCTTATTTCTAGGGATCTCACAGTCAGTTGTTTGCAGGGCCAGGTGGGAAACCCACAGGAAGGAAATAGGTCTGGGGTAGGATATTTGGGAGGAGGTTACATGGAGTCATGCTGAACTGGAGAGCATGCACCCCATTTAGCGACGTCAGGTGTTGCCAGTGTATAGGATTTGGGCCTAGTATTTATTTATCAGATATTTCCATTTTTCATATAACTCCAGAATTCAAAATTTTAAATGCGAAAATTCTCTTTTTTTTTTGAGACAGGGTCTCACTGTATTGCCCAGGCTAGAATGCAGTGGTGTCACCATAGCTCCCTGCAACCTCAAACTCCTGGGTTCAAGCGATCCTCCTGCCTCAGCCTCCCAAAGTGCTAGGATTATAGGCTGAGCCATCGCACCTGGCTTCTCAATATATTTTAATATATATTTCTAATAAACAATAAGTACTCTGCTTTAAGCATAACCAGATTACTATGATCACACCAACACTTCCTGGGCCCAGAACATTGTCATGATCATCTTCAGGGGCATACACATCTTGTTAATTTTGAGAGTGAACTTGACTACTTATACGTTTTAAATGTCAATCAGTTAAGTGGCCACAATGAAGGCTACCATTTGGGGTAAAAAAAAAAAATGAAAAGGAAAGTGAAGAGACTTGTTTTCTTATAAAGTGACCCTGAAGACAGTTTTCAAGCATATTTTAAGTAATGTCAGCAGAGCTGGGGCAAGGCAGCTGCCTTCCATTGTGGCTGCTTCGAGAAATAGGGTTTTCTTTTGTGCATAAATATTTTGATTTGTTGTTTAAGGAACTATCTGATTAAGGAATTGTGGGTCTGAAAGGAAACTCAAGGAGAGGAGTCCTAGCTTTGGTGTTGGGATGAGTCTTCTGCCATCTGTGATGTCCGCTTTGGAAGGGGACCTGGTTGATTGGCTTTAGCATTCCCTCACGTTGTGTCCCATGCATTAGACATACAAGGGGACTGAAAGTCTTGCACATGTGGAGATGTCCGGCTATATATGGCCTGTCAGGTCCTGTGCTGGGTACTGGGACACAGAATGTGTGCTCTCACGGATCTAGTGATGTGATGTTAAAGCTAAGACCCAAAGAATGATGGAGTTAGCTAGAAATAAGGAAAGGGTATTCCAGGCAGTGGGAACAGCATGTGCAAAAACCTAACGGTAGGAAAGAGTGCACAGGGCATCTGAGGAACCAAATAAAGTCCAACACGGGTGGAGTATAAAGTGATTTTAGGCCCATTGGAGGCACAGAGATGGGACAACACATTTTCCTTTCTCTAAACTGGGTTCCTTTGCGTCTTCTTCCTGCCTCACCTCCTCCTTATTAGAGGAAAACAAGGCAATCTCATTTGCCAAATCGAATAAAACTCTCTAATAGATGATCTCCACTTCTCAAATATGATTTGAAAGCATAACATGAATTTATTGGTCCCCTAAGGTAGAGGCAGGTTCTTTAACACCACAACAAACACAAGCCACCCCATAATCGTCATAATTATAGATGGGCAAGACCTCAAGAAGGGTAGGGTGGACGGAGGGAAAACAAAGCCAGGAGAAAAGAGGTGGTGAAATGGAAATACGTTTTAAATTCCATGCTTTGTGGTTTATGATTAACAGCAGTGCAGAAAATGTCTCTACAGAGTTATGAAAAATTCATTAGTGGCATGCTAAGGTCTGAGAAGCTGGTCATTGTTTGATCAGATTAACGAAAATGAGAACAGTCTTAAATGAACTCAGATTAAGAGGAGGACTTGCTTCCCCTACGATTCAGTCATATGTGTGTAATCACATTTCCTCACAGCCAGTTGCCCTTAGTTGTCTGCTAAGGGGACTTCGCTAAGGTAGAACCAAGAGGGAAGAGGGTGGCCTGAGCCCAGATGCTACCTTGAAGCTGGGGTCACAGGGAGGAGCCGTCACTGGGCACTTGCTGGGCCCTGGATCGTGTTTGTCTAGTCTCCCTGATGCTGCCCTTCTGTTTTTCAGACCTTGTTCTTTTTTCCTGGGTCTGCTGCTTTCCAATTTGTGATTTCCCAGTATGGAGCGCCTACAGCACGCCGTGCAACGATGTTCTAGGTGCTGGGGATACATTGGTGACTATAACAGGCAAAGAGATCTGCTCTCGTGCAGCTCCCATTCTAGTCGGGGGAGACAGACAATAAACAAATAAACATAAAGAATAAGGAAGCTATCAAGGATGATAGAAGGTCGTTAAGTATCAAGGAAAAAGAAAAAATAGAACAGGCTTCATGGAAAAGGTGACCTTTGAACAAAGACTTGAAGGAAATGAGGGAGTGATCCATGAGGGTCTCTGGGGGAGAAAAGCACATAGAGTAAGGCAACAGCATGTACAAAGGCCCTGAGATCTTGCAGGAACAGCCAGGAGGCGTGTGTGACCAGAGTGGAGTGTTGAAGATCGCATCAGAGAAGTGAAGTGGGACCAGATCATCAGGGCCTTTTAGACCAGCGTAAAGACTTTTTTACTAAGTGAAATGATGCACATTGGAGGGTTTTGAGTAGAGGAGTAACATGATCTGAGTTGAGTTTTAACAGCATCTTTTTAGCCACGTTGAGAATGGACTGCAGGAGTCCTGAGTAGAAGCAGGTAGATAAGTTACAAGACTGTGGCTAACACCAGGATGGTGAGCCGTGGTTGGATTTGGGATATATTTAGAATTCACAGTGAACAGGAATTCCAGATGTTTTTGACCTTGCCTGTTGACGGATTAAAAGAAGGGATGGTATTTACTGATTGTAATGAATCCAGACTCTTTCGGTTGCAAGCGACAGAGACTGGTTAAACAAAAAAGGAGAATTCTTTGGCTTATGTAACTGAGAAGTTTATGGGTAGCAGTAGCTTTGGCATGGCTGCATCCGAGTACTTAACTCTCAGCTCCACTTTCTTTCTGGGTTGCTTTCGTTCAGGCAGTCTTTCCTCGTGGGCCAAGTGGCCACTGGAAGCCCCACACTTGCATCCTATCCCCTTACTTCTTGCAGGAAGAGCATGAATATTTCCTGGGGGCTCCAATGGATGTCTGAGGTAACTGCACCAGTCAGGAGAGGTTCGCTTCTCTACTCGTGGGGTCAGGAGGGCACCATGTTCTCATGAATCAGTTCTGGAGCCAGGGAGTGAGGTCAGCCCTTCCCAAGCCCTGTGGACCGAGCAGGGGATGTTCTCCAAATGAAAGCTGAGATGCTCTTCCTAAAAGACAATAAGCTTGGCTGGAGGAAACAGTAGATTCTGTTGTCCCAGTGTAGCTAGACTCCTTACCCCAGAATTCCAGCAAAGGCGGAGAATTCTAAGTAGAGCATACGGATCAAAAGAGTCAAGAACATAGGACTGGGAATGTCTGGATAGCAGAGTGGGATGTTTCGGAGGGTTTTAACTCAGCATTCACAAGGTCAGCTGGATTTAAATGACAGCTCTCCCTCCACTAGTCCACTCTGGAGCCAAGTGTGGTCATATGTCTGGCCTCCTCTTCCAGAGCGTCCACGTGTCTTTTTGGGACAGTGAGCGGATGGAGAATGGAAGCACAGTGCTGAGTCCCAGCTCCACCACCTTCTTGCTGCTGTGTGACTTGGGCAAGTTACATAACTTTACTGAGCCACGGAGGATACTGGGAGGGTCAAAGGAAAGAAGGTTTTTAAATTGCTTGGGAAACTGTGGCCTTACAAGGCAGGGCCTGGCTGGAGTGTGCCCCCCAGCCAGGAGTACTTTATGGTATTTGCGACTCATGGAGTTTCCAGATAAAATTCAGGGTGCTCAGTTAAACTTGAATTTCAGATAAAAAAACAAAACAAAACATTTTTTCAGTGTAAGTATGCCCAAACATTGCACAGGACATGCTTAGACTAAAGAATTATTCGTCGTGTATCTGAAATTGAAATTTAACTGGATGTCTTTTTATTTGCTGAATCTGGCAGCCCCAGGTAACAAGGGACATGTGTCGTCGTCACCGATCACTCATGGCAAACCCCCGACAGCCATCTCGTGCTGGCACTGGGAAGAATCCCCAAATTGTAGGCATTATGAGTATTTTCAGATTGGATATGGGTGAACTCTTTGTTCTTCTTTTTGCCTGTGGTTTTAGGACTAAGTTTGAATTCTCGAATTTGACATCCTGTGCTTCCTGTATTCATATATCAGCCTTATAACACTGTGATTTTTAACTCTTCTTTAGATAGGTTTAAATATGGGATAACCGCATTGCTTCTTCCAGTTATGGGCCTTAACCCTGGGCTTCAGCTCCTCTGTGACTCAGTTTCCCCATCTGTAAAAATAGAAAACCGTTAGTACTTACCTCCTAATGTTGGTATGAGGATTAGACAGTAGGTGCGACATGCTTTGCTCAGTGTCTGGCACCTGACAAGCACTCAATAAATATTTGCTGCTGTAGTTACAGTAAATCTATAGCAATTCATCTGGCTGGTATGGAATAATCAGGGTTTGGATTTCCAAATTAACTTCTCAGCTCAATTTGGAAATGTTCTGGTTGAATTTTCCCTATGGTTTGGGCTTCATGCCTAGCAGATTGAATCCTTAAAGCAGAATAATAAGATGTAGTGTTTTTTGTTTGTTTTTTTAGAGACAGGGTCTCACTCTGTTGCCCAGGTTAGAGTGCAGTGGCGTCATCATAGCTCTCAGCAGCCTCAAACTCCTGGGCTTAAGGGATCCTCCTGCCTCAGCCTCCTGAGTTGCTGGGACTATAGGAGCACGCCACCACACCTGGATAATTTTTCTATTTCTTGTAGAGATGGGGTCTCACTATGTTGTTCAGATTGGTCTCGAACTCCTGGCCTGAAGTGATCCTCCTGCTTCTGCCTAGGATTACAGGTGTGAGCCACCGCGCCTGGCCAAGATACAGTCTTGAATCTTGATACGTGTGTGCAGCTATCAGCTCTAAATGGGTGGGAGGGTGAGGGATGGGAAGGGAGAACTTCTAACAGTGATGCGGACTGGGTTGTTCCCAGGAGTGATGGGCATGACTGTGGCCATCTTGACTCTATATTGTGCCCCAAATCCACGCAGGGATGCCCTCCTTAGCAAGGGGGATGGACACAGCAGTGTGACCTGAATCTGAGCCATTTTGAGCCATTCTCTGCAGCCCTAACTATTCTTATCTATTCCTCCCCTGCAGGCCCCGAGCGAATGCCTGGGATAGTTAAAAATGAGCTCCCAGGTCATCAGAAGCGTTCGAGGGCTGCCCAGGAACAGGGTGTGGACTGGGCTAGACCAGGGTGCCCCTATATCTTACGCATGCATGCTTCTGTTCACTTGAGATCATTTAAAATGGAAATATTTTTCAAGCTTGGTGTTTTTATCCATGTGATACTTTCAGAGAAATGTTTTTAGATGTCTGTGGGAGATGCAGCCGCTGAAGTCCCTGCTCTGCACGATTCTGTTGTAGCTTCTGTAAAAAGAGTGTGCTGGGTGGGGGGGGTTGTGAGATTTCAGAGGCAGATCACAACGTGCTTCTTTCTTCTTGAAATGAGCATTTACTGTTGAGGAACAAAAGTGTTTGAAAGGTCCGCATCGACGTTAGTATTAAAGTTGTAATTTTACATTAGTTATGTAACTGTGTATGTAATAGTAATCTCGTAACTATAGCTAGTGCTTACCTGGAGCTTACTCTAAGTTAGGCGCTCATCTGAGCTTTACGTACCTGGCTACCCAAAGTGTGGTCCCTGGGTATCACCTGGGAGCAAGTGAGAAATGCCGTCTCTCAGGACCTGGCCTAGACTCACCGAATTGAGTTTTAATACAATCAGGTGATTTTATGAGCACATTAAAGTTTGAGAAAACCAGTTGAATCCTCAGAACAGCTCCAATATAATGAAGAACAACTTCATTAAAAATAATTTTTTTATTATGGTACATATACATATTTGTCGCTGTATCATTATCATTTAACTGCAAGTATCCAATTCAGTGACATTAAATACATTGACAATGTTGTGTCACGATCATCACCAAAACTTTTTTTTTTCTTTTATTTCAGCATATTATGGGGGTACAGATGTTTAGGTCACGTGTGTTGCCCTTGGTTCCCCCCCCAAGTCCGTGTTTCAAATATGTCCATCCTTC
>NW_012148775.1:443846-446961 GCF_000956105.1 Propithecus coquereli | reverse complement strand
AATGTTGGCGAGGATGTGGAGAGATAGGAACACTTTTACACTGCTGGTGGGACTGCAAATTAGTGCAACCTCTGTGGAAAAGAATTTGGAGATATCTCAGAGAGCTAAAAATAGAAATACCATTCGATCCAGCAATAGCACTATTAGGCATCTACCCAAGAAAGCACAAAACATTCTATGATAAAGACATCTGCACCCGAATGTTTATGGCAGCACAATTCACTATTGCAAGAATGTGGAAACCGAACCTTTTTTTTATCATCCCTAATAGAAATGCTGTACCCATAAAACAATAACTCTCCGTTCCTCCTACTTTCTGCCCCCGGTCACTTGTATTCTGCTGTCTGTCTTTATGAATTTGCCCATTCTAGGTACTGCCTATAAGTGGAATTATACAATATTTGTCATTTTGTGTCTGGCTTCTTTCACTTAGCATGTTTTTGAGGTTCGTCCATGTTGCAGCATGTTGAATCAGTACTCTATTCCTTTTTATGGCTGAATAATATTCCATGGTATGGATATACCACATTTTGGTTATCCATTCATTCGTTGCTGGACTTGGGTTGCTTCCATCTTTTGGCTATTGTGAATAACACTGCCATGAACACTGGTGTGTAAGAACTGCTTTCAGTTCTTTGGGGTATACTCCTAGGCGTATTAACTCTATTTCCAACATGAAGAAATTGAGATGCAGAGACAGGAAGGGACTCGTCTCAAGTCGCACAGCAGCTCGGTGGTGGTGCTGGGTTTCTGAGTTATTCATTCCCTCCCACTGTGCCAGAGAGTACATGCAAATTCGCCTTAAAGAGAAGGACCAGTGTTTTTCTTCCTTTCTAGGGGTGATAGCATGGCCTGGTGGGAAAATTTGGGCTTTGGAATCTGCCAGATCTGAGTTCAAATCCAGACACTTGCCTTTCCTAAGTATGACATCTTGGGCAAATTACCTATGCAGTCTCTGGCTCCATTTGCGATGCCTACCCCATGGGCATTGCTGAGATAATTAAATGTGAAAAAAATAATTCAAGTGCCTGTCTTATAAATATTCAAGAATTGGTTTCTGTTAAATATAAGGAGTTTCCTCCAAAAAAATTAAATATGGAATTCCCATATGATGCAGCAATTCCACTTCTGGCTATATTCCCCAAAGAGTAGAAAGCAAGGATTGAAAAGGTATGTTCATAGCATGCATTATTCTGCATGTTCATGGCAGCATTATTCACAATAGCCAAAAGGTAGAACCAACCCAACAATCCATGGGCAGACAAATGGATAAACAGAATGTGGTATATCCATACAATGGAATATTATTTAGCCTTGAAAAAGGAATGAAGTGTTGATACATGCTACAACGTGGATGAACCCTGAAGACATTATGCTAAGTGAAAGAAGCCAGACCCCAAAGAACAAATACTGCGTGATTCCACTTACATGTGGTACCCAGAGTAGTCAAAATCATAGAGATGGAAAGTAGAAGGGGTGGTTGCCAGGGGCTGGGAGGAGAGGGCGTGACAAGTTATTGTTGAGCGGGGCGGGGTTTCAGTTTGGGATGATGCAAAGCGTCTGTGGACGGGCAGTGGTGATGGTTGTACAACAGTGTGCACGTGCTTCGTACCACTGAACTGTACGTTTAAAAATGATGTCTTTATGTTATACAGATTTCACCAGAATTAAAAAAATGAGACAAAAGAAGGGCAGAATGACTTCCTAAGCACTAATTTTATACTGATATGCATTGATCACCTCGCTTTCACATACCGGTGTCTAGTTGGAACCTGGGGAAGGCCTGGTCTTCTCTTTTCTTTCTTTCTTTTTTTAATATAATGATGATAAAATCATTACTGCAAAATGATCAGTGTTGTTACTGGGTGGTGACAGTGTGCCAGAGACTGGACTAAGCACCTTCCATATATTATCAGAGTTTCATCCATACAACAACCCTGGGAGGTAGGAACCATCCCATTTGGCACATGACAAAACTGAGGCACAGAGAGACCAAGTAATTCTAAGGACACACAGCTGGTGAGTGGTGGAGGCAGGACTGGAGTGCCTCAGGATCTGCTGTCCTACGGGCCATGCTGTGTCACCTCCCAGGATGCCTGCCAAGAGGTAGTCTAGCAAATGCACCCTTAGAGTTCTAATTGTGCCTCCACATTGCAGGCAGAGGGGTGGGTGGTGAAGGTCGTTGGGCCAACTCTGCCAAGAGCAGGGCCATCTGTGGCTGTCACTGCTGGTGGCTGCTGGGTGATTTTTCTTTTCTGGATGAATGCAAACGTTTGACAAGGAGAATAGATATTCAGGGAAACTTCCAAAGTACCAGAAAGAGCTCTTGGAAACGGCACTGGTGGAGTCCATTTTCCTCATCTGAAGCAGCCCTGACATGTGCAAAACAAACCTGTAGTTCACCTCCCAACAGCAGCTTCCAGATTCCCAGTTGAGAGATGCTAATTAGGAATCACAGAGCATCCATCATCCTTGGAGTGCTTTGCACATAACGTTCGGTGATCACAGCATCCCTGTGAACGAGTTATCAGGACTTCTTTTCTTGTAGCAGAAAACAAGATGGGCTAGGGAAGGTTTCCATGGTTTGCATAAGAAGGAAACTGAGGCTGGGATGGGGAGAGAGCTGGTTTTTCTTCTCTTTTCTCTGTTGTTTGATTCCAGATCTACATAAGAAAGAACCATAGGCAGCCATAACTTTGGTTCTGAAAAGGCTATGTTGGCAGTGTTCTGTAGCGAGTGAAACACACACACACACACACACACACACACACACACAGAGCGTTTGGGATCGGTCCTGGTTTCAAATATCAGATTTGCTGCTCATTAGTTGTGTGTCTTTGAGCAACTCTGTGTCTCTGTTTTTTCGTCTGAAAAATACACATATTATTAGGACCTGCCTCTCAGGGTATAAAATGCTTAGCCTTATATCAGACATTCAGGAAGTCATAATAGTAATGGCTATTGCTGCTGTCATTATTGTAATTATTATTATGTAACATATCGCCATGTATTAAAACAACAGTGGGCCGGGCGCGGTGGCTCACGCCTGTAATCCTAGCTCTCTGGGAGGCCGAGGCGGGTGGATCGCTCAAGGTCAGGAGTTCGAGACCAGCCT
>NW_012148775.1:434763-443231 GCF_000956105.1 Propithecus coquereli | reverse complement strand
ATATCTCCAAAATGTCCTTAAAATGTCTTGTTGCCGTTGATTTGTTTGAACCGGGATCCATGCAAGGGTCTCACATTGCGTTTGGTTCATACGTCTCTTAAGTTCTTAATCCTTAGAGTTCCTCGTCCGCTTTTCTTACATTACTTACTTGTTAAAGAAACGGAGTCATTTGTCTGGTAGAGTTTCCTTGCTTCCTTGGAGGTATGGTCTAAGTTTTTCCTCTATCCCCATATTTCTTGTAAAATGGTGAAATGATGGCTAGATCTGGAGATGTTGGATTAGGTTCAGGTTTTTGTGTTTTTCTTTCGCAGAAATACTCCATAGGTGACGCTCTGTATTTTGTAATAATCTTATTGGAAACTATACAACATCTGGATGTCACACATTTAGTGACACTAAGATTGATGGAACAGGGTCAAGTGTTGTCAGCCTGATCTATCCATTATGAGGTAGCCCAATGGTCTTTCACCTAATTATGGCACGACTGTCTCTAGAGACCTTATTCCATCAGGGTTTGCAGTACGATGCTTTTCCTAATCCTAGTATTCCTTCTGTATGATAAGCTAGAATTCTTTTATAAATAACTTTTGCCTATCACCTCTATGGTTACTCTGAAGTACAGTTTATAGGCAGGACAAATGCCAATTCTTTCTCTTTGCACTTTTTCAAATGATGAGTTGGTACCCTAGCAACCTCTATAGCTGGCCAGGGATTTTCAAGAATTTTATTATTAACATATAGATTCAAAAAAATGATTTGATGTGTTTCAATCCATTGTAGCCATTACTCTCTTTGATGCTCAGTGTGTCCCATCTTCGGCCCATGGGAGCCACTTGAAGTTGCCGCACAAGTTTTTTAGACATAGCGCCAGTTGTCATGAATGACTTCCATGCTTTCTGGCACAAGAAGTTGTCCCAGGATTATTTTCTTCCCCGCAGATGGAATAAGCCACTTCTTGAAGAAGCCCTGATCCCTTTTGGAGAGAAATGGCACTTAGAAACCACAGTTGGGTACTCGGGGTGCCCACTGCTACTGGGTTATCATTTCAGTAGAGTTAGAAAATATGTACTTTTTAGAGAAAAAAGGAATTCATAATGCTATTTCAAATTTAAATATAAGATTACAGGAGCTTACTTAACTTTTTGCCTTTATGCTTGTATCTCTTTTCTGTTAAGGAAGGAATCTTGGTTTCTAACTATATCGACCCAAATATTTATTTATATATTTCAAAATAACGATACTTGTACTGTTACTGTTAAATAAGAATACTGAATACAATTAAGATTTTTTTTTTTTGCAGTTCTTTTGGCCATTAGGATATGTCCTGTTAAAGTCATATAAATTTTTTTCTCTGTGTAGTTTTGTCACCAACTTGATATACAGATAGGTTTATTTCGGTTTTTAAATTTTTGCTTGTTTTAACCTCTATTAAAAAAACCAAATATAATATATATGTGATAAACAGTGTTAGATTCCTACAAACCTTTGGTCACGTTTTAACCAACTGATCAATACCTAACCTTGTTTTACATGTGTTTCTGCTTCAAGACACCTTATTTCATAGATAGATAGTTGATTCATTAACATGGAACTCATGGCCAACAGCACTACAACTCATGGCTGAATGTAACTTATCTAACGCATGTTCTCTCTGTAAGGCACGTAATAGCTTTGTTGTGCTTAGGAACGCCAGTAGG
This sequence comes from Propithecus coquereli, assembly GCF_000956105.1. Classification (NCBI taxonomy): domain Eukaryota; kingdom Metazoa; phylum Chordata; class Mammalia; order Primates; family Indriidae; genus Propithecus; species Propithecus coquereli. Next base: position 441,534 of record NW_012148775.1, on the reverse strand, counting down.
ACTTCAGCACTAGCTGGGGGTTCATTTTAAACAGTGAAATTGCCAAAAAAAAAAAAAAAAGGCATAAACATATGAAACAAGAAGACCGAGTGTCACCTTGTTGGAACCTCAGCTGGTGACGTGTACATTGGGCAGCTCAAATTTTTCACTGCATATGCACGTGTCCTGAAATGACTGTGAAAACACCGTGAGTATTAATTGGGGGGTTGCGAATAAGCTTTAGTGAGTAGACAAGTCTGCAAATGGAATGATGCATAATGGGCATTGACTATATTTTATTTGCTTCTCTTTGTTTTCTTTCTTCTCCTTTCCCTGCTAAGTTGTGAGTTTCACGAGAGGCATTACCATGCCATTGTGTACCTTGTACGTGGTGGATAGATGCATGAACCTCCAAGGAAGAGAGGATATTTTCTACTTTGGGTCTTGCAGCTCTAAATATTTGTGTTTAATTTGGTTGAGATGTGTTTGCATTCTTCTGAAATGTAGTGCTTTGTCATTAGAGCACGGGTCGGGCACACTAGTCATTAGATCTTTCATACCAGTTGGTTCTGGGTCTTCAGAAAGATTTGACATGAAATCAAGTTGATACAAAATTTCCCAAGTGCCTTATTTACGACTTTTGTTCTCCCTGCTGTATGATCTACCCAGATTCTCTTTAAATAGGAAACTCCACTGATATATGTAAACCGTGCTTTCCTTTTCCCTGAAGTTGACTGACATGCACTTTTTCAGCCACGCGGACTTTGACCGAGAAGCCCATTATGTTGTCCTGATAGCTGATCTTGAGCCATGAACTTTAGCCTGTGAGGTAGCATTTGTCACAGAATTTCTCTGAGAAGAAGTTAAAGCATTTGCATTAGATTGGCTGATGAGATTTTGTAGGATGTTGCTAATTTGAGACTTTCTGGGTTTGCCCTGTCTTCAGATAGGTGGGAACGCTTCTGGGTGTGATTAACAGCCTAAATATACCGCGTCAGCACGCCCGCAGACGAGCCAGCCTTCCAGAGAGCTTGGGAAGGAGCCCTGGCTTCTGTCTGGGGACTGCTTCTATTAGAGTCTTCATCATACTTTGTTTACATTTAGTGCATCAAATTCTAGGCAAATAAAAGTATACAGCCTCCATAAATAGCTGTCACACAAACATACATTTGCTAAACTCTTCAGGGATTTGCATTTATATATGTAAGAAGAGCATCTACTATTTACTGATTACTTCTTTTTATTTTGTCAAACCACTTTACTGGCTATACATCCTCTTGTGGATGCATTAGAACATTATCTGTGATGGAAAAGGGGTAGGTGAGCCCAATACAAGGGGGGCCTCTGTTGCTGATAATGCTTGCTGTTGTTTAATGAGCATGTACTATGTGCTAGGCATGGTGCTAAGAGCTTTACGTTGATTGCATTTAGTTCTCACAGCAGCTTTGAGAGGGTAGTATCAACATTTTCCTTTTACAGATGAGGAAGCTGAGGCTCAGAGAGGTAAAGCAACCTACCTAGGGTCACACAGCCCATCATGTCAACATTTTCCTTTTACAGATGAGGAAGCTGAGGCTCAGAGAGGTGAAGCAACCTACCTAGAGTCACACAGCCCATCAGTGGCAGAGTCTTGGTCTGCCTGACTCTAAAGCCTGTGTGTTAACCGCCTTGGTTAGAAGTGTCTCGAAAAGCCTTTTTATAATAAGGTCTCACTGTGTGGCCTCAAGGCAGCTTTATTTAATTTGCTTAATATTTACTGCACATTTATCTTATAAGTATGTATGACCCCACAGTTGGCATTTGTGGAATTAGAAATAACTATGGCACAACACTTACGTAGTATTTAATGTACCTGGCACTGTAGCACATGCACAGTTCTGATGACTTTACATGTATTGGCCCATGTCATCAGTATAGTAACCCTTTGAAGTAGGTCTTACTAGTACACCCATTTTACAGATGAGGAAACTGAGGTCCAGGGAAGTTAAATGAGAACTTGAAGTCACACAGTGAGCAAATGGCAAAGCCTGGATTCATATAAATATGCAGATGCCAGGGTCCCTGAATCACACTATTATACTGTTATTGTCTCTAATAGCATCAGGAGTAAGAACAGTACACAAAGAGCTATAATTTAGAGTGAGGAGGGTTGTCTTGTTTCTATCTCCAGTGAGTCCACACTTTCTCAAGTTTGCGGGCCAGGAGTTTGCCATCTGTTGGCCACAAAACCACTTTGAAGCCAGGTCAGTGCCAAATTCAGAAACTCTTGTTTCTTTATGCCGGAATCCTCCCTCCCCTCCACCCTTTTCTGCTGGGTGGGCAGTCACCCTGGGGACCTGCCGTCTCTACCCTAGGCACTGAGTTTACGTAGAGAAGTTAAGAGACTGGGTTATAGTGTCTACTCTTAGGAAAGAGATTTCACCTCTCCCAGCCATGATTTGTGTATCTAAAAAACGGAAATCATGACTGTATCTCTCTCATGGGGCTATTGTGAAGTTTCAAGTTAATGCGTGTAAAGTAGCTGGTTTCATGCCTGACATATAGCAAATGCTCAATAAATGGCACCAAAGTATTACTATTATTTATCTGTTTTATTTTAGCTTAGGAGATGGTCTTGTTCTTTCCTTATTCCGGGTCAAAGCCGCCATTAAAGGACCCAGATTCTTTCTCTTTCACTTAAACTGTTAAAAAATTATATTCATATAATGCATTAATCATTCTCCTAGTAAAAAATTGGAATGTAATAGATAAAATTAAAACTTCCTTTGACCAGCTCTCCAGTTAATTCTAAGGCCTTTTCCCTGCTCCCAGGAGCTAACTAGTATTATCAGTTTGCTGTTTCCTTCTAGACCATTATCTGTGTATTTGCATATACATTTATGTACTTATGGGAGATATGTATCATTGTTTCGTTGATGTATTTGTGTTTTTTACACCTTTACTGTATGCATCATTCTGTAATTTTCTTTTTTTTACTTAGCAATATGTTCTATTATTCGTTCCTTCTTTTTCATGTCTTCTATGTCCTTGCTGTTTTTGTGTAGTTATTCTATCATTTATTGAGGGTGCAGTATTGAAGTTTCTTAACTATTATTGTTAAATTGTTTATTTATCCCTTTAATTCTGCGAGGTTTTATTTCATGTATTTTGGAGCTCTGTTGTTAGTTTAGGCTTATAATTGTTGTCTTATCTTTTAAAGTGCTGCCTTGTAGTCTATGGAATGTTTATCAACCAGTGTGGGCTACCATATGCTGCAGAAAAAAAAACAAACAACTCTCAAATTTCAGTAGCTTAACATGATACACGTTTATTTTTTCTCTCATGCTGTGTGTTCAGCACAGGTCAGCAGAGGCCACTGCTAATCAGATTCACCCATGGGCTAAAGCTAATAGAGGCTTCGACTCCGCAGTCGCCAAGACAGAAAGAGGGATGTATAGACTCCCATGCTGGTTCTTGAAGGCTTCCACTGGAAGCGACACATGTCGTTTCTGTTCATGGTTCATTGGCCAGTGTAGGTCACCTGGCCGTGCCATACAGCAGGGTCCAGAGATGCCAGAGTGGAGAACTTGGTGGGAGCCAGGTGTATTCGTTTCCTAGGGTTGCCGTAACAAAATACCACAAACTGCGTGACTTCATGCAACAGAAATTTATTCTCTCACAGTTCTGGAGGCCAGAAGTCTCAGATAAAGGTATCAGCAGGGACGTGCTTCTTCTGAAAGCTGCAGGGGAGAATCCTTCCTTCCCCCTTCCAACTTTGGCGTTTCTTGGCCTGTGACGGTATCACTTCGATCTCTGCCCCTGTCCTTGTGTGGCCTCCTTCTCTCTGTGTCTCCTACTTCTGTCTCATATAGGGATGCTCTCTTTGGATTTAGGGATCACCCTAATTTAGTATGATTTCCTCTCCATTTGCACTACATCTGCGAAAGGCCCTATTTCCAAATAAGGTCACATTCTGAGGTTCTAGGTGAACGTGAATTTTGGGGAGATGCTATTCAGCCCACTATGGTAGGATAGACAGGGTTTTTTGTTTGTTTGTTTGGAGACAGGATCTCCCTCTGTCACCCTGGGTAGAGTACAGTGGTGTGATCATAACTCACTGCAACCTCACACTCCTGGCTTCAAGCGATCCTCCTGTCTCAGCCTCCCGAGTAGTAGCTGGGACTACAGGTGTGTTCCACCACACCCGGCTAATTTTTTCTATTTTTAGTAGAGACAGGGTCTCACTCTTGCTCAGGCTGGTTTCTAACTCCTGAGCTCAAGCGATCCTCCTGCCTCGGCCTCCCAGAGTGCTAGGATTAGAGGCGTCAGCCTTCGGGTCCAGCCTGGACGAACAGGTTTAGAGGAAGACAGAGGTGAGATGTGTGGATGGAGAAGGGATCATTCCCACTCCAGGGTGCTTGGCGGTGGTGAGTGCTTCCTTGATGGGACTTTCTAACCATCCCTCAACGCACTGACACATGAGTGGCTCGCAACAGCTGAAAGAAACCAGGTCCCTGAGTCCTGGTCTAGAAACTGATTGTGCAAATCCCAGGATGTTTCTCCTCTTGGGCCACCTGGGGATGGAGCATTCTTTTTCTGAAGCCGACATGGGGAAGGGACAAGATATGACATCCATTTTCTAACCAAAATTGTCAGTTACCCTGTCTGCACCTCCCTGCGCCCTGCTCAGGGTAGGGCTTGGGCTTGCTAGAAACTGTCATCAAAAGGTTAATTTGGAACAAACTGTTTTCAGAACTGCTGGAAACAGTGTCTGCCCTGAGGGGACTGGCTGCCAGTGAATTGTTTTAACTAGGTAAGCTTCCCCAGTTGGCATTTCACTATCTTTGTAGGTCCTTGCTTGCTGTCTTCCTAAAATATGGCATCCGAGGAGCCAAGATCAGAGAACATTCTCTCCTCTGAAGTGTTAAGATCAAATCACTCTTCCTTTTAATTTGTTTTTTCCTTCTTTTTATATTTTGAAAGCTGGCTCTTTGTTGAACATTTGGACAGGATGTAGAAGTGTTAAGAAGTACAAAACAGAGTCCCATAATCCCACCACCCCAAGGCAGGCACCGCGACATTTTTGGTATTTTTTCCCCCCTTATTGTATTGAGGTCATCTGCTAGACTGCTTAGGATCTTGCTTTTTTTGCTTAAAGGTACGTTATTATTTACAGATGTAATTTCTCTGTCATTTGCAAAACTCTCAGACAACTTTAAAATTCCTATGGGCAAACAATTGCAGTTTTCCATAAGGGCGTAAATTATAACGTAGTTCGCCTTCATTGGCAATGTTTTGCTGTAAGTTTTCATAGTTCCTAATGGTCTTAAGGTCACGGGTATATTTTTCATATTCCCCAGAAGGATATAACGTACCCTCATTTGAATCATATTAATTTTTACTTTTATTTCACCAAGGAAGCCAAGATATAGCATTAAGCAGGGTCAGAGATCCAAGTAGCTAAATACCAGCGAAGTAGCTTTTCCCATTGACCTTAGGATTACCAATAACTGCTTAAATTGGTTTTAGGGAAACTTGCTTATACTTAGTGCCTAATGGCACTAAAAAATCCAGGACTCTTGTCACAACACCTCTTAGACTTTGAGAGAGAGCCCCAGGCCACTCTCATTCTTGGAGTTTCCTGGTATATTGAAAATGAAGAAAACTAAGAAAATGCCAAAATAGAATTATGCAAGTTGGTGGTATGTTTTAAATGTTTTCACTTAGAAAATCAACATGTTTAACACACACGACGCAGTGACGGATGATTCACGTCCTTTGGAGATAGCATCAGATGTCTGAATTTGAAGTCCCTTCTGGATTCAAGCCTCAGGACAAGTGGTCCTCTTGGCCCCATGAAACATAAGCCTTGGTTTCTTGCCAAGCATATGCTGGTGTGTTTAAAATCTTCTTTATATATGCTACTTATGCCTGTAGCCATTGAGAGTTTGTGATCACATTGAATTGTGGTATTTTGTCAACAATGTCAGTTATTCAGCAAGTATACTGAATGCCTGCCATGAAAGAAACTGGAAGAGATAAAGTTCTTGCTCTTAAGGTGCTGTCTCGTGAGGACATGGACTTGTAGAGGAAAAAATATATATAAAATAGGGCAAGAAGTCCTTGGATAGAGATGTGTTCAAGTCCTGCCATAGCAGAGGAGGGAGATTTTGTCTGGAGAATGTATCAGTTAGCTTTTGCTGCAGTAACAAATAACCTCCAACTTTAGTGATTTGTGACAACAGATACTTCATTTCTTGCTCATGTGTCTGTGGGTCACTGAAACAGCTCTGCTGTAGGATGGGGGTTGGGTGTAAGTCTGTGCCACAGGACTCTCATTCTAGACCCAGGCTGAAGGAATAGAAGCTTCCTGGACATCCTCTTCTCGTGACAGATCATAGGAGTGCAAGAAGCCAAACCAAACCAAGTATCTGCTCAGATGTAGCAACCATCATGTCAACTGACATTCCATTGACCAAAGCAAGTGACATGACCAATCCCACCATTATTGGGGTGGGTGTGATTATTCTTCGTGTGTGTGTGTGTGTGTGTGTGTGTGTGTGTGTGTGTGTGTATGTGAGAGAGAGAGAGGGAGGGAGAGAGAGAGAGAGGGAGAAAGGGGGGAGAGATACAGAGAGAATATTTGCAGAACACTAATGCAATCTACCATAAAGTTTAACAGAGGAGATGAGCCTTGAATTGGGTTTTGAAGGATGCATAGAAGTTCATCAGGCATGACTGATACATGGAAGTTTAGAACCATATGGTATCTTAAAGGCCAAGTGGTGAGTACTACACCACTTGCTCTAGTTG
>NW_012148775.1:430830-431893 GCF_000956105.1 Propithecus coquereli | reverse complement strand
TTGGAACCTAATTATCACTTTAATTTTACCCAACCTGAATCTTCCAGTATCTTCCAGCTCTCACCAGGAACTTCTAGTTGATTCTTTTCTCTCTAGAAGACAAGCAGCGTGATTATTTTGAATACCTTCTCAGTAAGTTGGCGGCTCTCAAAGAGGGGCAGTGGAAAGATTATTATGAGGCTGGTATTATATAGCTTTTATAGGAAGAAGAAAGGAAAAATTAAAAAAAAAATGACATGGCTATAATTCCCCCTCCAGATATTTCTGGAAAGCTAGCACATAAAATTCTCTTCATTTGCATTTCATGACTAAACAGTGTGAGAGGGTAACGCACTTTAGCCTTGTATTCTTACAGGCGGTTGGTTTCCTTGTAGGTTTTTCCATTTACATTTTCTGGTATTCTCTCTCTCTCTGTGTTCTGTGCTCTCTTAATGTCTAAACAGGTCAGGGCAGGAGAGCAGTTTCCATTGTGGCTGACGTCAATCCAGCCCTGTAGATTAGTTAGCGGATGGCGCTGGGAGAGGGGTGCAGCTGTTGTGCCTTCACCTGGAGACCAGATCTCACTTGAGATACCTGCTGAGTGTCATCTTGAGCTCCCAGACCCAGCACGTCGGATTCACGGCATGCAAGACTCATGTCTTTGAATTTTATAAATCTTGATGGAAACAAAGTGCATCTGTTTCATCTTTGCTGAATCAGCATTTCGGGACTTTTCCCCCCTTCCCTGCCCCCTCCCTCTAATCACAGAATGCAGGCAGTTTGGTGCAATGGCTAATCTCATAGACACTGTAGCCAAAAGAACCAGATGGGAATCTCAGTGCTGTCACTCACTGTGTTCATTTGAGTAAGTAATTTCACCTCCCTGAGCCTCAGTTTCCCCATCTATCCGCAGATGATAATAAAAGTTCCTCCCTTATAGAATTGTGGAAGGGCAGTGGTTCCCAAAGTGGGGTCCCTGACCAGCAGCAACTGAGCACTTGTTGGAAATATAGACTTTGGATCGCACCCCAGGCCTACCGAATCAGCAACTCTGAGGGTGGGGCCCAGCGATCTGTGTTTTAAC
>NW_012148775.1:429156-430780 GCF_000956105.1 Propithecus coquereli | reverse complement strand
GAAAAAATAAAAATAAAAATAATGTCATCGCTGGGGGGTCTCTTGAAGGTAGGGGCATTATTAAACCCTGATTTCCTGTGCCTTATACAGGAACAGGTACAAAGCAAGACTCCCGTTAGTCAATGTGGACTATTTTCTATTAGAGCCAGTGTTGAGCACTTTTCATATCTAACTGGAACCTCATGACCATTCTATGAGGCAGGTATTATTATTACAAATGAGGAAATAGGGGCTTCTCTCTTGGTTAAAAGGAGCTTAGCAAACACCGGGGAGTTGTTAAGGCAATAATAGCACTAAACTGAGACTTTCTTGGTGTAATCTTGATGTAATTGAAAAAGATTTGGAAAAAGGAATAAGTTTTGTGCTGTGGGATTCAGAGTTATTTAATGCCGCGTCCATACACCGGGTAAAATATAACCTGATATTAACAGGTGTACGCGTACCGCACTTTGGTAAATAGCGGTTAGATAATTGTGCTGGGTATGAAGCCGTTGTAAGGACACAGGAGTTGAGGGACAGTGGAAAGAAAACCGCAGAGGCAGAGTGAGCATCGTCTCTCACCCTAGTGTCATCCTTTTGGTAAACAATGTCAGATGACTTAGACCTGGTAGGAACCTAGCTTCTGAGGGAATTTGTTTTATAGGACACAGCAATGGGGGTAGTGACGTGATGTTCAACAAAATTTGTTTTTGTTTTGGAGATGGGGTCTCGCTCCATTGCCCAGGCTGGAGTGCAGTGGCATCATCATAGCTCACTGCAACCTCAAACTCCCGGGCTCAAGTGATCCTCCCGCCTCAGCCTCCTGAGTAGCTGCGATTACAGGCACATGCCACAACACCCAGCTGCTTTTTTAAATTTTTTGTCGAAACAGGTCTCACTATTGCCCAGGCAGGTCTTGAATTCCTGGCCTAAAGTGATCCTCCCTGCCTTGGCCTCCCAGAGTGCTAGGATTACAGGCGTGAGCTACCATGCCCAGCCAATGTTCAAATTTTGTTCAGGCTATAGAGCCCCCTTTTCTAAGTGAAATCATACTAAAGACCCCCAAATAGAAAGTAGCTAAAAGTCAAGCAACTGGGTTGAAGCAGTTAAGGGTGTTGGAATCCTGCCTACTAGACTCCTGCACAGAACCCTGAGGGTTCCATGGAACCCAGTTTGAAAACCAATGGTTTAATGACGTGTATATTGGTCTTGGGGGTCTGACTAAGTTTGAGTCTTGGTACTGGGACTAACTTGCATCTTGGATGTGCATGTTCATGCCACCCCTCTGTGTCTTAATTTATTCACCATTATTCAAAATTGGGTTGGACTAGAGGTTCTTTAAGGCTCACTTTTGGGTTCAATATTCTATATAGTGATAAGCCGCAGTGAGTTAAATGCTGAGATTGAATAGGACATTTCTTTGGCCAACTACCTCATTGCCTTAACAATTCAAGAGAATAGCCTGCAATTTGCTTTGCAGATGCCAGTGTGACTTATTTGAAGTCCTTAACTTTTCTTTGTATTGTGTTAGAATGTTTGCTTGTTTGAGTTTTGCAGTAATATGACTTGATATATGATGCAGTCCCCTTCTTGTAAGAGCCACAGCACACTGAAATATTTTTGACCTCAGAATTCTATGGATTCT
>NW_012148775.1:408773-427684 GCF_000956105.1 Propithecus coquereli | reverse complement strand
TGAGCACTTGTTGGAAATATAGACTTTGGATCGCACCCCAGGCCTACCGAATCAGCAACTCTGAGGGTGGGGCCCAGCGATCTGTGTTTTAACGCCCCCTCTGCGGGATCTGATGCACGCCGAACTTTGAGAACCACGCTCTAAGGAGTCAGCGAGAGAATCCTGAGCACATCAAAACCTTATACCTCTGGCCGGGCGCGGTGGCTCACGCCTGTAATCCTAGCACTCTGGGAGGCTGAGGCGGGTGCATCGCTCAAGGTCAGGAGTTCAAGACCAGCCTAAGCAAGAGCGGGACCCCCGTCTCTACCAAAAATAGAAAGAAATTATCTGGACAACTAAAAAAATATATATATATATAGGAAAAAAATTAGCCGGGCATGGTGGCGCATGCCTGTAGTCCCAGCTACTCGGGAGGCTGAGGCAGGAGGATTGCTTGAGCCCAGGAGTTTGAGGTTGCTGTGAGCTAGGCTGACGCCAGAGCAACAGAGCCAGACTCTGTCTAAAAAAAAAAAAAAAGAAAAAACAAACCTTATACCTCCCTAGAGTAGAAATGGTGTGAAAGCCAGTGGTGGTTTATCATTCGTGTGTCCCTAGCACCTACTTGTGCTACTACTTTGTGCCTGGCACATCGTAGGTACCCAATACATATCTGTGGAATGAATGAATGTAAACTATTATCATGATCACCACTATCATCATTTTGGTTATTAATTATTATGTACTGTCTTCCCGCTTTTTTTTTCAGATCATAGAATCAGATCCAAGAAAAAGGGGACTCGGTGTAATTTAGTCCAAATCTTTTCTGGAAAGCCAAGCATATATGATTCTTGTTCTGTGGTTATTTCATTTATCATTTTCCTCCTATTACAGGCCAGTGTCTTGTCCCCAGGCATAAGGCAGAGCAGTACTTCAAACCCTTGTCACCTGCCTCTCAGGCAAAGTGCTGTCTCCTGCTGTACCACGCTGTGCTTCCGGGGAACAACCGCAGCTGTTCTTGGTTCTTCGTAGTTTTCTGCTGTTTATATCCCATGGCTGGGGTATGCAGCGGGCACAGGTCATTAGCTCTTCCTCTTTCTTCCTCTCGATGCCTGGCTTTCTTCCTTGTCTTTGCCCATTCTAGAATCGAGGACATCCCGGAGTGTGGTGCTCTGGCCACTGATGCTGCACGAGGTGCCTTGCGGTTGGAGTGTAGCATGTGAGCGAGACATTTTGCATCTTAGTAGTTACACGTTTAATTTGGTTCGCGTTATGAAATATATAAACTTACAAACGTATCCAGCGTATGGCTTCCCAGATATTATTATTCAGGACAAAGCTAAAATGAATAGCGATAGTAGGTCCGCGTTAACCCAAATACACATTGTAAATAAATAACAGCGGCTGATTTTAAATGAACAGCAGTGGCTGTGGCAAAGGTCGGAAAGACAGTGCGTGCGCAGTTGACAAGTTTGGAAAACACCAGGAGCGTTGTCTTTGGGGTTGAACACAGCTGGGTTTGAGTTTGGGATCTGCCACTTACCAGCTCGGTGACCTTGGCTAAGTGATTCAAGCATATTCATCCATAAAATGGGAATAATAATATTTCCCTCCCTCCCAGGGTGATGGGGGCAGAATTGACTGAGGAAAAATACACAAAGCACTTAGCGGAGTTTTGGCACGTAGTGAATGTCCGATATAGGAAAGCTATTGTGATTTTTTATGTAGTGTGGGATGGGGGTTATAATGCCGCAGGAATCCTTTTCCTGGTTTCTTAAAGATAGTGTGCATTTAAACAAAGTAAATGTTAATATGCACGGCGTAGGCTGGACTTTAGAATACGCCTGTGGTTTCGGTCTCACGTGGCTGGTGGAGAACTGATAGAACTGTACACTGGCCACTCCCGGTAACACTGGCCATAGGATTTCAATCTCATTCGGTGAGTTTAGATACTGAATATATCAGAAGCACCCCCAGGTCAGAGACTCTGCCCTGTGAGGCTGGTGTCCTGTGATACGAACCCTCAAGGGGCCGATTAAGGGGCCCGATGATCACAGCTCTCGGTTCTGGGTTCTTTGTATATTGTCAGGGGTGTTGCCATATTCCTCTTGATCCCTGCTGACATGTGACGTTGACTCCTTCAGGGGCTGGCATGTGAACCATTTTGACCAAGCCTTTCAAAGCTTTTTTTTTTTTTTTTAATGTACATATTTCTTTTTTATTTTTTTCTTTATTGTTTTTAATGTGTTTTTTTCTTTTTTTTTTGAGACAGAGTCTCACTCTGGGCTAGAGTGCCATTTTGTCAGCCTAGCTCACAGCAACCTCAAACTCCTGGGGTCAAGTGATCCTCCTGCCTCAGCCTCCTAAGTAGCTGGGACTACAGGCATGCGTCACCATGCCTGGCTAATTTTTTCTATTTTTAGTAGAGACAGGGTCTTGCTCTTGCTCAGGCTGGTCTCGAACTCCTGACCTCGAGTGATCCTCCCACCTTGGCCTCCCAGAGTGCTAGGATTACAGGCGTGAGCCACCGTGCCTGACCTAAATATACATATTTCAAAAAATATTTTTGCTTCCTTAAATAGGAAAGACCAAGCAAAATTTAACCTTTGGTTATTGTCCCGGCTGTCATTAGCGATATGATCTGCACGCAATCTCCTGCAGCGAGAGTGTCGGGGTTAGACTGGGATATTTGAGCTGCTGGCCCCTACGTAGGATTGCCAGATAAATACAGGATACCCGGTAAATTTGGACTTTGGATAAACAATGAACACTTTTTAAATATAAATATGTCCCATGAAATATTTGCAATATACTTACAGCAAAAGTATTTGTTGTTTATTCAAACTTCAACTTTAACTGGACATGCTCTGATTTTCTTTGCTAACTCAGGCAACTCGATGGCCCTAAGCTATTTGCCACTGTACCGTTAGAGCCAAATCGTCACCCTCCCATCCCTTAGCTGTGTAACTCACCATTAGCCGTTGGCGAGCTCTAATTTAGGATCTCAGATGATCACAAAGGGTGAGGGAAACTCTTATTTTCACATGTGTTTCGTTTATGAATTGTAGTCTTTCTTACCGTAATTCTATCAAACTTGGCGACAAAATGTAACTAAAAAGAAAATGAAACAGAAGTACCTTCGTAAGTGTGTATTTCGTATGGAAACCACACTCTCGTGCGCGTGAACATGGCTTACATTCGTGGGATGCTCCCTATTTGCCAGGCTCTGTTCCAAGTACTTTAAATATATTAATTCATTAAATCCTCCCAACAACCCTATGAAGTAGAGACGACAATTGTCTTCTATTTTTCAGAGGCTCAGAGAAGTTAAGGCACTTGCCCAAGGTCACACAGCTCGTAGGTGATAGAGTCAGGATTTGAATCCAAGCAGTTTGACTCCAGAGACTGTGCTGTCGACCACTCTGCATTGTTCAGTGTGTTTATGGTAAATCCACAAATAAAATGTTTGGAACTTTTGGGGGAATGTTCCATCTGGGCTAGCTTAACAGAGATATCTTGAAATATGAGTCTAATGACATTTGTACTGAAGATTCCCTTGTCCTGGTAATTCATAAACATATTTTGTTGCATCAGGAATTTTCAGAATTTCAGGCCAGGCATGGTGGCTCATGCCTGTAATCCTAGCACTTTGGGAGGCCAAGGTGGGAGGATCGTTTGAGGCCAGGAGTTCGACACTAGCCTGGGCAACATAGCGAGACCACGTCTTTACAAAATTTTTTAAAAAACCAGCTGGGCATGGTGGCATGTGCCTGTAGTCCTAGCTACTCAGGAGGATTGCTTGAGCCCAGGAATTAGAGGCTGCAGTGAGCTATGATCATACCACCGCACTCCAGCCCAGGTGACAGAGTGAGACTCTGTCTCTAAAAAAAGATAAAAGCTCTATAATGAAAAAAATGACTATATATAAAGCCCCGCTTTGTCCAGCCTGTTTGCATGCCATGGTTAACCCTCATAAACCCACCCAGCAGGGGACGTGATGGCCTCAGGGGTCTGGGAACATGGGCCGATTAGAAAGGACAGTTCCGATTGCACAGTAATGCAGGTCTTAAACAATCAACCACACCTGTCTTTTTAAAAACTTTGAATATTTTGCTCATCATGCATTTTTTTGCATTGATTTTGATTTTTAAAAATATCATATTAAACTATTGCGTATTTTATTTGTATTTTTGTATTATTATGTATTGTATATTCACTATTTATTGCATATTTTAATATGTATTTATCACATCCCTGAGTTTCTTGGCACCCCTCACATTTTGCACCCAAGGTGAGCACCTCACGTGTCTCACGCAGCCCCGGTCCTTCCCCTTCACTGGCCCCTTGTCCACTGTTTCATTCATGAGCGTTTGTCACAATGGTGATCTCCTCTTCACCGACGTCAAGCTGACTTTTTTGGAAGAGCCCTTGGTGCTTCTGAATTGAATTATGCCAACAGGTTGTCTGCTGGGAAAGATGAAACCATGTTTTGGTCTTAATGATTTGATGATGTCTCGCCATAATGCTGTTCCGAGCATGTTGAAGAGGAAAGTCGCCTTTGCCAAAATCATTGTTTGGTTTGGAGGCATATGAATTTACTGGGCTGGTTGAGCACCTGTGCAATCCAGAACGTGTCCACCTTACCCATTGTCTACCGTGGCATTTACTTTTCCCAGTTAACAGTATGGCCTAATGGCAGTTGACTCAACGCAGTGTCATGTTGGGTACATTCTTACATACGGGCTCTGCTCGAGAGGCTGGATGTTCTTACAACAGGAAAGATAGTAGGAAGCAGTGGGTTACAAGTCGTAAGTCGGGTTTGCTTCTCTGTAATATCTTAGAAACTCAATTAATAATGATCAACTTTCTGTGCCTACTCTGATGATGAAACATGTACTTCAAGTCCCTAGCACTGTGCCTGGCACACAATACATTTTTAATAAATGGTAGTCAGTATTATCGATTTTCACGTCTCTTTGCCTGTTTTACTTTCCCTTGTGCGTCCGTCTTGTGTTCTTTGGGGACCCACTGTGTGCTAAAGACTGACCATAGCACCTTCAGCTGCCATCAGGGAGCTTCTTTCTTACAGAGTCTGTTCCTGATGGGTATGTCTTGCTAGTATTATGTTTCTTATTAGCTGAGTTTTAGAAAAATATAACCTGAATTTATGTATTAAGAGTCAGTAGCCTCCATAGTGGATATTGGGTAACAGTCAGCAAGCTTCTGAGTAAGTAGTCCAGAGCCCGTCTGTTAGTTTTCTGTTGCTGCATACAAACCATCGCAAACTTGGTGGCTTAAAACAACACACATTTATTATCTCACAGTTTCCATAGCTCAGAAGTCCAGGCATGGCTGAGCTGGGTCCTGGGCTCAGGGTCTCATAAGGCTGCAGTCAAGATATTGGCTGGGCTGCGTCCTCATCGGAAGGCTTGATTGGAGCTTCTAAGCTCATTCCCGTTGTTGGCAGAATTCATTTCCTCGCGGCTGCCTGAGTGAGAGCCCCAGCTTCTTACAACTGTTGGCTGGAGACCAACCTCATGTCCTGGAAGTTGTCTCCAGTCCCCTGCTGCCACATGGCTCCCTTCATGTTCACAATATGGCTGTTTGCTTCTTCAAGGCCAACGAGGACGTCTTTCTCTCCAATCTGCTAAGACGGAGTTTTAGATAATGAGCTGTAATTATAGGAGTGATATCCCATCCTCTTTGCCATATTCTATTGGTTAGAAGCAAGTCCCCTGTTCTGCCCACGCTCAGGGGAGGGCTGTGTAAGGATGTGTCCCCGGGGGGTGGAGATCACAGGATCACAGGCCGTCTTAGGCTTCTGCCTCCCACAGCCTCCTGGGAAAAACACTTAGATGCTGGTGCACAGGCTTTGTGGAAACTGTTTCACTTCTCATAGGACTTTCTTTACAGTTTATTTCATGGTCGTATCCCAAAAGGGGGACAGGTGCAAGTTGCTGGAAATTTGACTTTGGGATAAGTAGAGATTTTTATGTTTTTATCACATGCTAAATATCCATGATGTATTCGTGATGTACATCCCAAAGATGAATTGGGATAATCCGTATTCAGATTAGGAAGAACTTTCTGAGGTTGTCTGGTCCTGCTCCCTGACTCCAGGCAGGAAGTCGCTTTAGCTAGACCTCACCCTACCCAAGCAAAAACAAGCGAGGAGACCAAACAGCCCCATAAAAACCTCCTACTGTTTTCTTAAAGAAAGGGGAAAAAGAAATGCTTCACTGACCACTTCTCAAACCAGAGGACTTTTGAAGTGTGATTGCATTTCGCTCTGGACTAAGTTGTTTGGAGGAGGGAGTCTGACCATTCCATGTAAGTGTGTGTGGTTTTCTCACTCTCTTGAAGTATGTTTGAGTCTCCTAACCCTTAAGACAAGTAACTAGTTTGCAGGAGGTTGCTGTGCAGGAGGTAGGAGGAGTCCACAGGAAGCTGTTTGGTGGCGTTTCTCATTGTTGAAATTGGCCAGGAAGTCACCTAGGAGTGGTGTTAAGTTGCTGATGAAGTATAATATATATCTGTGTGCGTGCGTGTGTGTGCGTGGCACGCACACACACACACACACACACACACACACACAGACGGTGTGCACAATAGACTGCCAGCCCTTTCGTGTGGGCGGCTGTGTTCTCAAGCCAACTGAAGCTTCTGCGGGGGTGTTTTCACAGGAAAATAAAACAATATTCCCAACAATTTGAGGAATGGAGCCCATTCTATTTCTACGGCATCTGCTTGGTGGTTTCTGCTGCATCACCCGGTTTCTTAGCATTGCAAAGAGTGAGCACCCAAGCCCCCTAGCTCACATTTAAAAAACAGGAAAATTACCAATCTTGTGCTTATTTTTGTACCAAAGGGGATTTCCACAGGCTTGGGGGAGAATTTTCCTCTCCCCTGAAAGCCACTGCTACCTCAAAGGCATGTCTGCTCAGCCAGGTAGTGGGGACAGCGTGAAGACAGAAAGAAGCCGGAATGCGGCCCCTTGCCTGGGAATCACAGGAGACACCAGCGAAGCTTTGATTATATTTTTGGACGCGGCAAAGCTGATGTGGTTTCCTAGTCAACCTTTCATGCTTCCTCCTCATGGAGGCTGCTGGGTAGACCGGAGTGCTTTCTTTTCCTCTTAAAAGAAGCCGAGATCTCAGACTTGCTGGGTCAGGGAAAGCAACCTTCTCACCTTTCAGCACGGCATGCTGGGTGCCAAAGCTATTCTCGGTGCGCGTGTATTTCCTTGGCACCTGCGCCTCGGTGTTTTCTTCCCCCTCCAGATCATTTGTGCTGTGCAAAATGGGGCCTGAAACTGGCATCTGCTGCAGCTTGGGAGATGGATGTTAATGAGACGTTAATTCCTGGTAACGAAAGTGTGGGCTGCCCCCTGCCCCTTCAAGCTGAGCGTTGGTCCCTGTTGACTTGGGCAAGGAGGAACGGGGCAGAGGGGAAGAAACCTCTCTGCTCTGATCCCCTCCTGGCATCACCCCCTCTCTTGGCACAGTGCCTGCCTTGTCAGGTTTTCCCAGTGTGAACACTCGATCCTTAACCTCAGGGGAGCCTTAACCTAAGAGGTGGACGGTGACCAGTCATACCCATTTTATGCAGTTGGAGACTGAGTTCCTTAGCTGCGTGTGAGAATCGCCTCGGGAGAATTTTTAAAAATTGAGATGTAATTTACGTACCATAAAATGTATCCTTTTAAAGTGTACAGTTCAGTCATTTTTGAGGATATTTATAAGGTTGTGCAGCATCAGCACTAATTCTAGAACATTTTCATCATCCCCAAAGTAACCTCATGCCCATTGGCAGTCACTCCCCAATCCCCCTCCCACTGGCCCCTGGCAACCACGAATCTACTTCCTGTCGCTATAGATTTACCTATTCTGGACATTTCACTTCAATGAAGTCGTACTATATATGGCCTTTCGTGTCTGGTTTCTTTCACTCAGCATAATGTTTCTGAGGTTCATCCACGTTATAGCACGTATCAGTACTTTCTTTTTTTAATGGTTGAATAATATATCATTGGATATACCACATTTTGTTTATTTGTTTATCCATTCATTTGTTGATGGACATTTGGTTTGTTTCCACTTTCTGGCTGTTATTAATAATGCTGCAATGAAAATTTGCATACAAGTTTTAAAAAATTTTTATTTTTATTTTATCTTTTAGAGATGGGGTCTTGCTTTGTTGCCCAGGCTGGAGCGCAGTGGCACAATCATAGCTCACTGCAGCCTTGAACTCCTGGTGTTAAGTGATCCTTCTGTCTCAGTCTCCCGAGTAGCTGAGACTACAGGCATGTTCCATTGTGCCTGGCTAATTTTTTCTTTCTTTCTTTCTTTCTTTTTTTTTTTTTTTTTTTAGAGATGGGGTCTTGCTATGTTTCCCAGGCTCGTTTTGAACTCGTAGGGTCAAGCGATCTTCCTGCCTCAGTCTCCTGAGTAGCTGGGACTACAGGCATGAGCCATTGTGCATGGCCATGTACAAGTTTTTATATGAATATATGTTTTCGATTTTCTTGGGTATATACCTAGGAGTGGAATTTATGGGTTGTGTGGTACCTCTATGTTTAATGTTTTGGGGAAGTGCCAAACTGTTTCCACAGTGGCTGCACCATGTTCCATTTCCACCAGCAGTGCAGGAGGGTTCCAGATTCGCCACATCCTCCCTGACGCTTGTTACTGTCTGTCTTGTCAATTATAGCCATCCTGATGGGTATGGAGTGGTCTGCAAGAGGCATTTTAAAAAATACCAAATGCCCACACTGCCCCCACGTCTCTCCATTCTGAGTAATTGGTTTTATTATTATTATATTTTTAATTCCTCTGGTTGAGTTGCGTGCGCAGCCAGGTTTGAGAACCACCGGGCTAGGAGAATGAAGTTTCTTGTGCAAATGAGATATCTGGTAGGCCCCTCCCCAGGGCCAGCAAGGCGCTCCCCTTGGGCACAAGGTTTAAGAGGGGGCCAGTCATATGTAATATCTTAATGCTATATTTAAAGATCAAAATTAATATAAAAATCCGGGATAAACAAAATATCAACATTTCATATAAAGACAGCCTGTGACTTGGCACTTGTACAAACAATTCCCCTCCCTCTCCTCACCTAATGCTAGCACTATTAGATCCTGTCTTTATTTAAAATTCTGAATTTTGTTTTTTGTGGATTTGGGGGATATTAATTTTGACTTTTTAAAATCCTGTGTTAAAATATTATTTGTCTTGATTACTGAGTTTTTGGGGCCTCCTTAAATTTTGCACCCAAGGTGAATGCCTCACTGTCCTTACTGTTCTTATCCAGCCTTTACCTGGCTTCCGGCTATTGTGACAGGTAAGCACCTTATGTTCTCTGTGGTCTCCTTGTATCGCACCTGATTCTCACAACAATTCATTTGAAGTAAGTGATAACATCCTCAATTTATAGATGAAGATACAAGGGTCAGAGAGAATGGGACTTGACCCAGTCTCATCCCAGTTTGCCCTTAAATTTCATTAGCAATTCATTCACTTGGCTCAGCAAATAATTGAGTCCAGCCAGGTGCCCTGTTTTGTGTTGATTATGGGACAGGTGACAAGATAGCCACAGTCCTGCATCTGGAGTAGAGATGTAGTACTCTTTATAAAAATTCACTTTGCAAGCAACTTCTCATGAAATTGATTTTTTTTTTTTTGTACATAGAGCAGAGGTCAGAAAACTTTTCTATAAAGAGCCATATCGTCAATATTTTAAGCTTTCTGGGTCATTCAGTCTCTGTGTTGGCAACTACTCAACTCTGCAGTTGCAGCACAAAAGCAGTCACAGACAATATGTAAATGAATGGGTGTGTTTCAATAAAACTTTATTTATAAAAACAGGCTGAGGGCCAGATTTGGCCTTTGGGCAGTAGTTTGATGACCTCTGGTGTAGAGGAAAGGTATATCTTTCCCCAGAAGCCAATATGGGAAAAAATGCTTGGAAAAGTCTGAAATTGGCCTACGAAGACAGAATCTTGAGAGGCTAGAGACAAAAAGAGAAGAATTCTAAGAGGAAAAAATGGAAGAAGGGGAAATATTGTGTTGTGAGAACCTTTAGTTTGGGAGGCATAAAGGGAAATGAGAAGGACAAAGATATTCTAAATTGTTTTTTTTTTCAGTTATTTTAGTTATAATAAGACTTTCTAATAAAGGGAGTATGCATAGTGATTTGAACTAGAGGACTAAGAATTTAGGAACTTCAGTTACTCCCCCCCCCACCTTAATTCTGCCATTGACCTCTCGTGTGACCTTTGAGTGATTTCATTTTTCCAAAGTGTGGGATGACAGCGCTTAACCACATAGCAAGGTGACCCAGTGGTAATTCCTCACCAACAAGGGAATACAGCAGCCCTTCTCAGTGGAAGATGGGATGTTGCAATATTTCACTTTGAGATTTCTTTTTCCTATCTGCTGGAACCCAAGTCTCCTGACTCCCAGTCTACTGTTATTTCCATTACAACACTCAAGTGTGATGCAAGATTTGGCAGAACGATGTCCCATAGTGCATCTAAATGGGAAGAAAAAACTTATAATTTACGGGTACATAAACAACATCCAGTGCGATAAAATGGACCTGCATAGGGTGTAGGGAAGAGAGAGGGAGGGAGGGTCCCCGCATTAAGCAAATTGGACATAGAAAGCTGGATAGAATGTTTCTTTTTTTTTTTGAGACAGTCTCACTCTCTTGCCTGGGCTAGAGTGCCGTGGCGTCAGCCTAGCTCACAGCAACCTCAGACTCCTGGGCTCAAGTGATCCTCCTGCCTCAGCCTCCCGAGTAGCTGGGACTACAGGCATGCGCCACCATGCCCGGCTAATTTTTTCTATTTTTTTAATTGTTTGACCAATTTCTTTCTATTTTTAGTAGAGATGGGGTCTCGCTCTTGCTCAGACTGGTCTCGAACTCCCGAGCTCAAGCAATCCTCCCGCCTCGGCCTCCCAGAGTGCTAGGATTGCAGGTGTGAGCCACTGCGCCCGGCCAGAATGTTTCTTCTACGAAACATTTTTAGAACCTGCAAAAGGCTTTAACACAGAGAGGACCTTTAAATAGTGAGCTTATTTAAAAATACTAGCTTTCTAAGCAGTGTTCCAGGAGAACACGGTTGTAGAATTCTGAGGTTGTTCCCCTTAGTCTGGAACTCACAAGCTCCATGGGGAGAGGATGGTCATTGTCAGAGAAAATTGGTACCAAAGGTATGATCCTGGGCTCCTTGGACATGTGGCCGAGCACTAAAGCCTGTGGGCGCCCATAGAGGCTGGAGATTGTGCTGATCTTGGTTTGAAGAGCAAACCACTTACTGGCTTGCGGGACTCAGTGTGACTTGTGAGACGTTGGGCAACACTTCTCCTCCTTCAGAGCCTTTGGCCTCACAGACATAAGGCAGGAAGAGCAGTGGCTTTGCCTCAACACCGTTGTGAGGATGACCCAAGATGGTGCTTCTCAAAGCGTGGCATCTGGGCCAACAGCATCGGCATCACTGGGGAACTTGTTAGAAATGCAGAATCGGACCCTTGCCCAGACCTACTGAATTAGCACCTCTGGGGGTGGGACCTGGAAACCTGCGCTTTCACAACCTGGCCAGGGCCTTCTAATGCACGTTCAAGTTTGAGAACCGTTAGCCTAGGAGTGGATTTTTAAATCTCAGCACTGTTGGTATTTGGGGCTAGGTGACTCTCTGTTGTAGGGGGCTGTCTTGTGCATTGAGGGGTGTTTAGCAGCATCCCTGGCCTCCACCCACCAGATATTAGTAGCACTCCCCACACCCCAAGTTATGATAACCAAAAATGTTTCCAGACATTGCCAAGTGTCTCCTAGTTGAGAACCACTGGAGTAGGGTAAGTCAAGTTCTTGGCATATGGAAGGCTCTGAATTAAGTGTTGACTTTCCTTATTTTCTTCTGCAGTTGATCTATCTGATTTGCAAGAGGGAGGAAAAAAAAAAAGAAAGCAAGGTACAAGCCTTCTTTACCTTTTCAAGGGTGCTGGCACTATGGCCCCAGGTCTCATTATTTAAAAATAGTCACACCCTTTAAACTTTCTAACAAAATTTTCCTTTGGGTTGAAGCTAAACATGGAAAATCTCAGCCCTGGGGACGTGTGTTAATTTTCCCCCAAGAGCTAAGTAGCTACAAGTGGGGATTTTGGTGGAAAGTTTGAGGTTGCCGTAAGTGCAGAGCTTGCTGCTGTGATGTTGGGGCGCATGGTCCCTCATTTCACCTTGGCTTCCCTTCCCATGAGAACGCCACGCTGGTGCCCTCCACACCCAGGGCCCACCCCCGCCCCGCTAACAAGAGCCAGAAGAGATCTGTTTTCCATTGCTGGTGAACTGTCTCTAGTGCCTGGATTTTCCTTCTACGTGTGACCTGAGTTTGAAGAGGCATCTGAGGTTGGGGAGCGTTAATTATCTTTGGGCTTCCAATTCTACCCCCACTGCTAACTTGCACAGAACGTGCTGGGCAAGCCATTCGAGTGCCTGAGCGTGCCTTGGTTTCTATGCCTGAAAACCAGATACTATAATACCTGAGGGAACATAACTTTTTAAATATTATGATAAAATATATGCAACATTTACCGTTTTAACCATACTTTAGTGTACAGTTCCGTGGCATTAAGTACGTTCACATTGCTGGGCAATCATCATCACTGTCCATCTCCAGAACTTTCTTTTATCATCCCAGAGTGAAACTCTGATGCCATTAAACACAAACTCCTTGATTCAGTCAACTTGGGCTGCCATAACAAAATACCATAGACTGGGCGGCTGAAATGGCAGACATTTATTTCTTTGCAGTTCTGGAGGCTGGGAAGTCCAAGATCAGGGTGCCAGCACGGTCGGGTTCTGTGAGGCTCTCTTCCTGGCTCGCAGACAAGCTGCCTTCTTGCTTCGTCCTCACATGGTGGAGAGACAGCGAGCTCTGGATTCTTCTTTTTCTTATAAAGACATTAATCCCTTCATGGGGACCTCACCCTCAGGACTTCACCTAAACCTAATCACCCCAAAGGTCCCACCTCCAAATGCCATCAGATTGGGAGTTAGGGCTTCAACATAGGAATTTTGGGGAGACACAAGCATTCAGTCCGTAACGCCCCCATCCCTTCCACTCCCCAGCCTCTCGTGTACTTTCTATCTTTGTGAATTCGACAGTTCTACGTGCCTCCAGTCAGTGGAATCATACAATACTTGTCATTTTGGAGAGCGTACTTTTGATACGGTGGCAGCTTTTATTTGTAGCATTGATCCTCTTTGAACACTCCCAGACGCGTCATCTAGGGCTGAATCTGGCCGTCAATGGAACGGTCGACAGTGCCCTGGGGAAAAACCAAAGATCAAACATCGAAATGAAAACTGTAAAACGCTAGCAGTTTTATGGTTATCCTCAATAGGGTTTTAGGCCAGGAGTCATTTGGGGGTGGAGAAGAGGCTGCACTTGGAAACATTGTTCCCATGCATGTATACCACCGCCTCCAGAGAGCCTTCTCAGATTGTCCCTCCCAGGAGTCATCTCTCTGTCCTTTAAGCACTTGGCTTTTGCCACCACTGTAGTGCCTGTTGCCCTCTGCAATCTGTTGCAAAAGCTGTGCACATCCCCGCCTGCTTCACTGGAGCGAGCTCCTTGGGAGCCCTGTTGGGAACTGCAAGGTGCTTTCCTCTTGGAGTGGTCCGGCCTTTTATAGCTGCCATCGCGTTTCCCTCCTGAAGCCTGCAGCTGCCTCCAGGATCTCAGGGAAATGTATATGCTTCTTCAGATGTGCAGGTAGACACCAGGTAAATATGAATGGAAGCTGCAATGAGTGCTATGAAGGAAAAGAACGTGGTGATATGTATGGGAGAGGTCGCGGGGCAGGGCTCTCATTTGTCTCGACCAGGAGGGACATGGCATTTGGGTGGTGCTCTGCAGGATGTGAAGGACTGAGCCAGGAGTGTGCCAGGAGTGTGCAAGGGGAGGGTTCCTGGGGGAAGCCCTGGAGCAGAGCAAGTGTGGCTCATTTGAGGAGTGGAAGAACCTTCCTCATGACTTCACTTTGCCGATGGTAGCCACGTGGGCTGCAGTCACTTGTTTACTGAATCTTCTTCTTCAGACGAGCTGAAGTCTGAACGCAGCTGGGCAGGACACCTCGCACCTCTGAAGTGACCTCCTCCCAGCAAACCCTCAACCTGCTGTAGTAATCCCGTTATTCCACCTCCAAACATACCTGCAAAAAGAGAGAAGCAGGTATAGTTTTCAGCTGAGGGGGGAAAGAAACACCATGGAGAAAGCATTGTATCTGCGCTGTTCAATATGGTAGCCATGGCCACGTGTGGCTGCTTAAAGCTAAATTAATTAATATTGAATAAAACCATGAATTCAGCTCCTCAGTCCCATGCACTCGCCACACCACATGTTGAGGGCTCAGTAGCTACATGTGACCAGTGGCTACCATACTGGACACTGCAGATATAGCACATTGCCATCATCCCAGAGAGTTCTATTGGATGACACCAGCTTAAATGACTTTCTGGGTGAAGGTCCATCCTCTTGTTCCTGAGACAGCCAGGTGGAACTGTGGGCTCCTGAACAACTCCCAGTTTGGAACACTTTTTGCTTGGTGACTTCACTTTGCTGGTGGCAGCCACGTGGGCTGCAGTCGCTTGTTTGCTTGTAGAATAGCTAGCCAGAAGGCTCGTGCTCCAACCCCGAAGCTCACCTGCCTGGCTGCTGTTTGCTTCTAACCACTGGCCCTGTGGCTAAGATCCCAGGTGCAGCACAAGGAGATCCCAAAAGGTTTTCCTTTCCTAGCAAATCTGAGATTAGCATGTAAACTTATGTCCCCTCTAAGGACATCAATGTCTCATTTAAGAATAATCCTGGAATTTTTGAACTTGGAGCCAACCTTGAGAGTATCTATTTTTTTAACCTCTCCTTTTTTCTTTTTTGAGACAGAGTCTTGCTATGTTGCCCCAGCTAGGGTGCAGGGTTATCATAGTTCACTGCAACCTCAAATTCCTGGGCTAAAGCGATCCTCCTGCGTCAGCCTCCCAAGTAGCTGGGACGACAGGCATGTGCCACCATGTCCGGCTAGTTTTTCTATTTTTTGTAGAGTTGGGGTCTTGCTCTTGCTCAGGCTGGTCTTGAACTCCTGACCTTAAATGATCCTCCCTCCTTGGCCTCCCAAAGGGCTAGGATTATAGGAGTGAGCCGCTGTGCCTGGCCATAGACCTCTGTTTTAACAGATAGAAAAACGAGTCTGTGAGAGGTTCTGTGGCTTGCCCTAGGTCCCACAGCTCCTAACGACAGACCAGGGAGTTGAATGCAGGGCCCCTAACTGTGACTTTAGTCTTTCTTTACCTGGGCATTCAAAGGGCATGGTGACGTGGTATGGTTTACCTTAGCTGGCATGTTTTCTGGTTAACTCGAAAATTTCCAACTGTATTTTTGGGTCAGAAACATTTAGCTTGTATGTGAAATTTACCAAATTGGGGAAAAAAAAATCAAAATCAACTGAACCACTCCTTGATTTCCCATCCAGAGCTGTTCAGTATTGAACGAGGGTTAGGGAGTCTGTCATATTAAAAATTTGGCAAAAATCCGTCATGAAATAAAACAGAGCGGGGTTAGTGGATGTTTTTAGCCTCTGTGCTTTCTCCTGCAGGTTTTTCTAGGTTCTCCTAGTTCTAGGGCAAATTTTATGGTCAGCATTTCTTGTATTGTTCTCTATCCCTCCCATTCCAGTTCTGCCTTGAACCTGTGCCCATGTCTTGAAAATTCTAGAAAGAGTTATATTGTGTATTTGGGGAAAAGATTTAGGGGTGTTTGTTTGTTTCTTAAGAGCTCTGCTGAAAATTTAGGTGGGCGTGGAGGCTCATGTCTGTAATCCCAGCGCTTTGGGAGGCCAAGGCAGGAGGATCGCTTGAGGCCAGGAGTTTGAGACCAGCTTGGGCAACATAGCGAGACCCTGTTTGTACAAAAAATAGAAAAATTAGCTGGGCATGGTGGTGTGCACCTGTAGTCCGAGCTACTCGGAGGCTGAGGCAGGAAGATCACTTGAGCTCAGGAATTTGAGGTTGCAGTGAGCTATGATCAGGCCACTGCACTCCAGCCTGAGTGACAGTGAGACCCCATCTCTCAAAAAAGTAAATAAATTAAAAAAAATTTGACCCAGGATTTTATGAGATGATAGATGTATTTTATATCTACACTGTCCAATACAATAGCGACTGGTCTCAAGCAGCTATTGAGCATTTCAGAGGTGGTTGATGTGATCATGGAACTGAATTTTTACTTTTGTGTAATTATATTTTGGTTTTAGAAATTAACATTTAATTTATTAAAGCAAAAAAAATATATTACCCTTATACTTTCTGTACTTGTAAGTTCAGCTTTCACACAGTATTATTCCATTCATATAAGTCTAGCAAATTTTAGCAATGACATGTCAGGGGATTTTTGCATAATATTTGCTTCCAATTAGAACCTTAGTTAATTAAGCCTCTTCAAACAATTGAAACTACATTTATAAGTTTGATATACAGGATTTTTAAAGTAGTCTTTAATTGTTGACAGACAAGCCTTCTCAACTACTTATGTAACCCATAAGCCTAAAAACTAAAACTTATAAATATACTATGCCTTAAACCACTTTCTAATATTATACATAAATTGAATATAATTTCACCTTAAAACACATGTCAGTTACTCAATTGCACATTTCAAACTAGAGTTAGAAAGGTGAAATCTTACTCTAATTGGCTAAATTATATCACATTAAAAGAATATAAAATATCCCAAATGCAGACTCTTTAATTCAAATATTAATATTTTGGGGTTAATTATCTTAAACATGTCTATAATTCATTCTAGATCTTCCCAGAGGGTAAAGATGCTAACCCATTAGGGATACTAGTTTATCTCACACAATTCTACTGTTAAATTCAAATGAAGTTTTTTTGGGGGGTTGAATTCTCTGAATGCCTGAGGTCACATAATGACCAGAGAGTTCAGTGGGAGTGCTGTCTGGATTTTTGGTCTGTGGTCCTATTCAGATGTATGTTTATTCACTATGCATCTATGAATGACCCTGGTTTATTCACTGTGTTGATTATGTATGTAACTTTAGTTAATTTCAATTTAACTGTGAATAGCCACATGTGGCAGGTGGCAGTGAGGCTGCAAACCAGGCGTCTGTGGCCAAAGGGGGAAGCTGCTTAGTGGATGCCTCCATGAGACCTGCTTTCAGTGCATATGTGTTTTATTCTAGATGCATCTGGTCTCACTTTGAGTCTAGCATCTTAACTTTGCTTGCCCGGTAGTTCAGCCATGAGCAATACAGCAACATATTGCTTAGGGCAGACACTCCACAGACATCGTTGGCTGCTACTTGGGTCTAAGTCCCCTCAGCAGTGCAGGGACCACAGGCAAGGGGTCTCAGACTTTCTGCCTGCCTCCTCCGGTATACACCTGCCACTGGCTATTTTTCTTTCTTTCTTTTTTTTTTTGAGACAGAGTCTCACTCTGTTGCCCGGGCTAGAGTGAGTGCCGTGGCGTTAGCCCAGCTCACAGCAACCTCAAACTCCTGGACTCAAGTGATCCTCCTGCCTCAGCCTCCCGAGTGGCTGGGGCTACAGGCATGCGCTACCATGCCCGGCTAATTTTTTCTATATATTTTTAGTTGTCCAGATAATTTCTTTCTATTTTTTTTAGTAGAGAGGGGGGGTCTCGCTCTTGCTCAGGCTGGTCTTGAACTCCTGAGCTCAATCTGCCCGCCTCAGCCTCCCAGAGGGCTAGGATTACAGGCGTGAGCCACCGTGCCTGGCCTCTTTCTTTTTTTAACAACACCATTTCTCTGTCACTTGCCAGGAAGTCCCATGGTTCAAAATGTAGGCGGCAAAGGTGGGTCCCCACCCTACAAGCGCATATGTCTCTGTACAGCTTGGCCCCTGGTGACTGATTTAAGAGGAGGCGAGTAGTGTGTGCATTATGTGGGGAGGTCAGAGTGGGGAGGGAATGTAGGCGGACTCTGGCTTTGACCTGCTAAAGCCATCCCTGGGACAAAAGTGTGTGTTACTATTTACTTACTTTTCATGTAGGGCTTCCTTGTTCCAAAAAGGTTGGGAGTGGTTCCAATGGCGACACAGGTTAAGTTTGCCCAAATTCTTATTTTGTCCCCTGACTTCTAGTCCTCATTTCAGGATTGTTGGTCCTTCCCTCTCCTGAGTCAAGACTCATTCATTCAGTCCGATCACGCAGTGGGCACTGCAGTGTTTAAGGCTGGTAGAGACCCGTCTCTAATAGGGCCGGCAGGAAAGCGCCGCGCATTGGTTCTGAAACTTTTACCTCTGTCTGAACGATCTGGGGACTTTGTTGAAAAGAGAAGAAAAGAGAAGCCCCTGTCCCCAGGAGTATCTGATTCTGTAGCCCTGGGTTGGGGCAGAAGTGGGGGGGCTTAACACAAGTATTTTTTAACAAGCCCCCTGGGTGATTCTGCTGCAAGCTCAAGTTTGACAACTTTGAAGTGTGGTTTGGAAATAAGGAAGGGGACAGGCTTGGGGACAGCCTCCCTCCCTATTTTTTTATCCATATGACCTTAGGCAAGTTACACTGTTACTCAATGCCTCCTCTTCTTGTCTCCAAAATGGGAATAATATGGTTCTTAGCCCTTAGGGTGCGTATGACAATTAGATAGTGTTAATAAGGCACTTAGCCCAGTGCTGTGCACACAGGGCTTGGTGCAGCTTAGCTATGATTATGAATATATTATTGTATAATGATTTTTTAATGGTAACATTATTATTAACATAAAGCGGTAGGCACAGAGCTAGCATATAAAAAGTATCAACAAATGTCAGTTTTATTATTATAAATATCTAATACAGGTTGAGCATCCGTAATCGGAACATTCCAAATCCGAAATGCTCCACAATCTGAAACTTCTGAGCACCAA
>NW_012148775.1:394582-406990 GCF_000956105.1 Propithecus coquereli | reverse complement strand
AATATAACGTGATGTATTGTTATAGCATAAATGTTAAAATTATAAAAATAATTATGTAGGGAAGTTACTGCTGGGCTTGACTTCTAGTAAGTGCTCATTAAATACATGGACTCTTTTCACTATTGTTTGTAATATGCATCAGCAGTAATAACGTAAAGAGAAAGAAGAGCCGCTGGCAACACTGAGGCTTGAACCCAAAGCAGCGGGAGGCGACCAGCATCCTTGGGGGACTGTCTCAGGACTGGCGGGTCCCTCTGCTTGGCCCGAGGGCTCCTGTTCTCACTGGGGTCCAGGGCTGAGGGGAGAGGGGAAGGCCATTCTCCCAGGCCTCCCTCAGCGGGGAATTTGCCTGCGGATGCAAATCGGCTGGTTACTTGAGACGTTCTGCAGTCAAATAATTCTCTCCCGTGTCAGCCGGGCCCCCGGCAAGCGCCAGGGATGTTAGGACAATGGTCGCCCTGGCAACCGCGGGAAGGCGCGGGGCCGCCGGCTGCCACCGCAGCGATGTCGTTACCCTGGCGGGGTCTGATGACCCGAGAGAGCCTTGGCCACACAGCGCAGGGACCCGGGCCTGGAGGCGCCGCGCCCGCTGGAGGAGGTGTCGGGGTTTATTTTCCGAGGCCGAGAGGCACGCACGGAGCGCGGCTGAGCGCCGGGGCGGGGGAGACGCGCAGCGCCCCTGCTCTGGCGCCGACGTGCCGATGGCGTGTGGCGGGGAGGCGTAACCATGGAAACCAGTAAACAGCGTGACGCGTGAGGTAGCACAGCGCCACCCAGGGGAAGCGCGGGCCGGCGCGGCGGTGCCACGGAGGGGTGGCCGGGCACAGGCGGGGACGCGCGAAGGACGGGAAAGCGCTGCGGAGGCCCACGGGTGTGAGGAGGGTGCCCGGGCGGCGGGAACAGCAGGCGGGAAGTCGGGACTTGCGGATTCGGGACTTCGGGCGCTCTGCTGCCAGCTCGTGCCGGTTAAAGAGAAGGCAGCGACGTGGGGTGCAGAGCCCGCCTCTTTATCCCTGTGACCTTAAGGCCAGCCGTGCCTCAGTTTCCCCATGTGTTAAACAGGGCGAGAGGAGTGTCGCTGTGACGTTGCCACCAGAGGCGATTTTGTGGAAGCGCCTCCCCGTCAGCCTTCCCGGACCCCAGTTCGGTTTTGAAACACGGCACCTGCGGGGAGGCGACGGGGGGCGCAGGCAAACCGAACCCCGACGGCTCGCCCGTGGTCTCTGGGTGTCACCCGCATTCTGAGGAAAAAAGGCCCCGTTTCCCGTCAGGGATTTCAGACACGGTTATTTTTAGCTCTGTCACATGTCTTGAGTTTTTAATTTTTTTGTTGTTGTTGATGCTGCTAAATTCACCGTCGTGCTAATACAGAGTACAGTAAAAAGGCCCCGAGGAGAGTCGCCCGAGCCGGGCCTGAGAAATTTTCCATCCGCCGCGGAAGGTGCCGCGCTGCCCCCTGGTGTGCAGATGGAAAATTACACCTCTGGTTCCCGCCGCGGCCGGGTTCCTGCAACCTGGGGTCCTTCTGACCTCCCGCCCTGGGGACCTCATTTTGCACCCGGGCAGGGCAGTCAGATGGGCTGTGCTTGGGTGTGCTGTGTCTGCGTCTCTTTATTTGAAGATGGAAACTTTGGACTTTTTTTTTTTGTGCAATTCAGCTCTGCATGGATCTGAATTGAGGGCGACCTAAAAATCCAAGAGGCGGCCTGGCAGGATGAGGCCATACAAAGGCCCTTTTCTAATTGTACTTTTCAACCTTCGATGGTCCGTTTCAGCAGAGAATTGTGAAGAAGGCACAGGACTGGGAATTGGAGGTCCTGAGTTCAAATCCTGATCTCAGTGCTTTTTTTATCTGTGTGATTTCCGGCACGATCCCGACACTTCCCGAGCGCCAGTTTCCCCAGTAACAACACTCGCTTCAGCACTGTCATGACACTCAAGAGAAAGATCCATTTTGGAAAATAATTTGTTTAGTGACGTCGGTGGATGAAGATCAATACTGAAGTTTGCTGAGTGGGGGAGGTCAGCGCTTCCCACGCCTTCGGTGGTGAAGGATCACCTTTCTCATTCCGGACACTTTGCAGCCAATACTTTTTGTTAAATACAATAAAAATAATTTACTAGAAAAATGAAATGGGAAAAAAAAAACCCAAACAAAATCCAATGCTCATTTGGAGAAAATTAGATTCAACAGATGTTAGATTACTCTGTCCAATAGCTATGACAGTGTCTGAATGCTCTCGCTTGATTTCTGTACTTAGCTGATGGCAACCGACACCTGCCTTGAGGCCTCGCTTGGGGTAGCCCCGCCTTGAAGGCAGGGGTGGTGTGCAATTGATTTTTGTATCCTTGGCTCCTGTGTATCTACAAAGCACCTAAAAGAAAATCTTTAAGTGACTGAATGAGAGGCCTTGCTTCTCTTAGAATAAACAGAGAACTCCCATCATTGTCATCCTGAGATAATGGACTGTTGTTTTTGTAAGAGGCTGTTCTCTTAATTTGGTCTTCTGATGCCCACACTGAACCTTGGCTGCCCTTCTGTTCTGCCTCTTGCCATGTGGCCTCGTGATTTATTTGCACATCTGTCTTCCCCACCCCACCGGGAGCCCCTGCAGGCCTGGGCTGGTGCTGACTGCTCTAGAAGCTGCTCAGTAAGCGAGCCTGTTGCCCAAATGTGCACACGGCCCTTGGAGGCTGCCGCCTGCCAAGGGCGCTGCACCCCGGCTTCTAGAACAGGGCTCCTGCCTGATTTTTATTGCCCAGGGACCCAGATACGTAGGATCGTCTGAGAAACAAACTGCTTTCATTACGTAATAATTCAGACACTGGATGGACGTTTCTCATGCTTGCCGATCCTCAGCGTCACTGGGGTGCTTGTCGTTCTTACAGATTCCTGGGCCTTCTCCACATTCACTGAATCGGAGTTTCTAAGGGAGGGGCCTGGGCGTCTGATTTGTAACAGACATCTTCAGATAACTCTTACGATCAGGAAATTGGTGAAAGAGGGAAATAATGTAAAATGATCTAGTACCTTGGGAGACCTGCTTAAGCTCCATGACCCTCAGTTTTCTCATCTGTAAAATGGGCATATTACTGAGGCGGTTGTGAAGATTCAATGAAATAATGTCTATTAAGTGCTTAGCAGAATGCTTGGTGCATGTGTGTACATATATACGCATATATGGTTATAAGTTATTTAATGAGGTGGCTGACATTTAGGATGACCCGTGTGTCTTCATTGTTGGCAAATGTCTGATTTTCATGAGCTTTGTAACTAATTATCATATAGGTAGTTCGAGTTTATAGAAAAATTACAAGATGTGGAAGCACATCAATAAGCAAACAAATCTCACCTGTAATAACCCAAAGATGCAGTTGGTCACATTTGGGGAAGTTCCTTCTGGCCTGTGTGTGTGTGTGTGTGTGTGTGTGCACACGTGCGTGCACCTATATATAAACACACACGCAGATGCATTTTATGTTCAGTAATTCTGTGTTTGCTGCTGACTCTTTTCCCTTCTCTTCTGCTTTCCCTGGGAAAATACAATGAATAAATAAAGACTTAATGGTACTGGGGAAAAAACCCCCAGCTATATACCATACTTGTTGTTTCGGCTACTATGTCGTTTCCCGTGGCGTGACGTTCTTTGTGAGTCAATAAATTAGAGTTTGTTAGACTTGGGTTCAAACCCCAATTCATCCACACAGTAGCTTGATGACCTTGGGCAAGTCATTGGGCCTTTCTGGGCCTCGATTTTCTCCTTTGTAAAATGGGGACAGTCATTGGACCTATATCACAGTGTCGATGGGAGGATTCAATAGGATAATTCATAAAAAGTGCTCATCGCAGCATGTGGCTCAGAGCAAATCCCTGTTCACTGGCAGCCACAGTGATTGCGAGACTCTGGCCTTGGGGAACCGGTGGACAGGGCTTCCGAGTCCCCGTGCGGGAAGTCCTGCTCTAACTGCCCAGTCCAGCTTCACATTCTGGGCAGTTTTCTGGGTTTTTGTGTGCTCAGACTAATACAGTCTTGTTCCCAGGGATCCCCAAAGGATTGTTGTTCACCTTTGCCTCAAGGGGAAGGCTAGAACCCAAGGCTGCCCTCCCCTCCTGGCTTCTTCATTCCACCTGCTTCCTAACCCCGCTCCCCTCATTTCTACTGCATCACAGCGGGGACACACTTTGATTCTAGCTCCCAGGCAGGTACAGGATTCCAATCTCTGGGTGACCCTGGAAACACTTTCCCAGAATCCAAGTACTCCTTCAACAACAAGATGTGGGTGTGTGGGGCATGTCTTCTGCATAGACATCATCTCATATGATACCTCAGCAGGCCTGTGAGGAAAGGTAATATATGCACCCATTTTACAGATGAGAAAGTGGAGGCTCAGAGAGCTGAAGTGACTTGCCCAAACCTCAGAGCTGGAATTCGGAAACTCACCTCTCCCACAATACCTGGAAGCCTTCTTAAGATGCATAACACCCCCTCTCCCTGCCTTGAGGGATCGATGCCCAGCTTTTGGGTTTTCAATTCAGTGGGAAGAAGTCATGAATGACTAACTCATAGTGCAGAGTCCTGGTAAAGAGAGGGAGCTTTGGGCTCAAACTCTGGCTCTTCCGACTCCTTAAGTACCCCTGTGGACCTGGGCATATGATTTAACCTGCTGAAGCCTCAGTTTTCCCATTCACAGAATGAGCTCAAAATACCAGCCTCACAGCCAGCTGGGTCGCACGGATTAAAAATGAACGAACACATTCAAAGCACTTGGCCCCCGGCGCCAGGCACGCCGTAAGTGTTTGGTAAATGGTGGCTGCCATGATGGCTGTTGTGAAAATGCTTTACCATGGTTGACAAAGATGCCCCCAGCGGACATCACAGAACTGCTCGCCTCGTGGGCTTTTGACCAGGTATCAAAGGAATCCCTTGTGCGGAAGATTAAAAAGAATAAGGCAGATCTGTGCAAGCTAGCACGGCAAGACCCTCCAAGCTTACCAGTAAGTGAAAAAGCAACCTGCACAAAGTGCATGATGCTTCATACAATTTACGTGAGAAAAAACATCCTATGTAAAACTGCACCGCAGAGTTTCAACAGGCACGTGTGTGTGTATGAGAATGCGCAGAGAAAGGTCTGGAAAGATGGGCACTGAACTAATCTCAGTGGTTACCTCTACTACCTCCAGAGAGAGGGGGACCTGCTTTCGTGAGAGTGGGCAAAAGGCAGCTTTCACCTTATCAGAAATGTTCTAACTTTTTGTACAAGGTAAATATATGCCTGTGTTTATTAAATAAAGTAAACTAAAATAAATTTATCTTTTTTAAAACATTGGGGTTTTTGAATCAGACTGGGTTTGAATCTTGGCTCTCCTCTTACTAGCTGTGTGATCGTGAGCAAATCACTTAACTTCTCTGTGCCTAATTTCTTCTTTGGTAAAATGGAGGTCTTAAGGAAATGTAAGGATATATTGAGATGATGCATATAAGACCTTCAGCATGGGCCTGGCACATGGAAGTGCTCAATAATGCTACTGTGATTTTTATTTTTACCCTTATTTCATTTCCTCTTCGAAATCTGCAAAGGGCACCTTTAAGGTATCTGATGTCTTCTTTATCAATCAATTTTAATGCAAGAAAAACTGTGAAAAATTCTATAATAGAGTATGTACAAATAAAGTCCCAAGGAAGAATTTAGAAGAACTTGCTGGGGCAGGTGACATTTGAGGTGGGCTTTGGAGAAAAAGTCAGACTTTCATGAGTCGATGGGGTGGTGTATCAGTTAGCTATGGGTCCCCATACTGCTGCGTAACAAACAACCACAAAACCTCAGTGACATACAACATGAGCATTTATTGACTATGGATCTGGGGTCAGTGGCAGATTGGTGGCTTTTCTGATCTGGGATGGTCTCTCTTACAGCCAAGAGCCAGGCAACAGTTGGCTGTCAGCTGAGCTAGGATGGTTTT
The DNA here is from genome assembly GCF_000956105.1 of Propithecus coquereli. NCBI lineage: Eukaryota > Metazoa > Chordata > Mammalia > Primates > Indriidae > Propithecus > Propithecus coquereli. The sequence goes on along the minus strand of NW_012148775.1, from coordinate 401,028 downwards.
GGCTGGGATGTCTGGGAGAACTTGACTCTGCTCTGTGTGGTCTGTCATCCTTCAGTTGACCAGCCTGGGCACATTCCCATGGAGATGGCAGAGACCCAAGAGAGCAAGTAGAAAACACACAGGCCTCTTTCTATTGGCTGAGGAAAGTCATGTGGCCACCCTAACTGAAGAGGTGTGGATGTTGCAAAGGGTGCAGATGTGGGCGGGTAGGGGGGTGGCAAAGGATTCGGGTCATCTTCACACTCTACCACGGGTGGGTATGGAACTGACTTCTAGGTAGGAGGACTCTGAGCAAAGGCACCGAGAGGTGACACTTGAGATCATGCATTTAGGGAATTGCATGGAAATAAACAAGTCAAGGAAGGAGCAATGGAGTAGAGTTAAGTCCCAAATAATAGTCTACAGAGTTGGAACTTGATTCTGTAGGACAGAATTTTCCAAACTCACAAGTTTGATACCACCATCAGACTTTTTGCCACATCTATGTATTTTCTTTAAGCCAACTCGATTTTTTTTTAACATACATGCATTTAAAAATTAAGCTTTGTACAACTATTGTCATGGAGAACTAGTATCTAGTTCTTACTAGCTTGCCGTAAGTAGAAAGCAATCAAGTAAATAAATACGATGAACACAAAAGTGCCATGAAATTGGGCTTCAAATTGTCTGTGTCCTGTTCTGGGTTATAAAGAGATTAGCAAATGTTAGAGGGTTGTTCAAGACATAGAATCACTGAACAGAGACTGGGTCCTTGATGTAGTCGGATGGCTGGAGGGAGATTTGGACAGGGGAGAATGTGCTCTCTGTGGGATGCAATGTTATTTAATGCGATGCCTGGGTACCACCTCAAGTTACCAGTGATGCCTTCAGGTGGGAAACACTGCATGTTTGAGTAGGGTAGTGCCGCGGTTCCCCTGGGTCCTGCCATTCAGCTTCTGGTCTTAGCCTGGTTTTTCCACATTCTGTGGCTTTCAATATACTGAGTGCTTTTGCAAAGGTATGAGACATGACATCGCCCGCTTCCCGACTGACATGGCATCCTCTGTTTCTTTCTTTAAGAAGTAGATACAACATGTCACTATTTTTTAACAGAGACCAGATCCTTGTTGCTCGTGCAGTATTTGAAATGCGACACGGGTATACATAGGTAGAGAACAATAAACAGCAAAACCTCATTTATTCAGAAGAAAAGGCTGAGGAAAAGCACGTAGCAAAAAGCCCAGTTTGGCGAGCCAAGCAGCGTGGAAGCCCTTGTCAAGGCTAAGTGCACAGGTGTGGTGGGCTGAATGACGGCCCCAAAGTTGTGAATATGTGACGTTACCCGGCAGAAGGGGCTTTGCGGATGTGATTAAGCGAAGGATTCTGAGATGGGGGGATTATCCTGGACTATGGGTGGGCTCAGTGTCATCACAAGCATCCTTAGCAGGAAACTGATTCTTGCCTAGAGCCTCTAGAAGGAACTGGCCCTGGTTCTTTTCCTGAGTTCCGATACTTCATTTTTAAGATTTTCTAATTCTGATATAAGTTGTTTTTTCAGCTCTCGTATCTCTCTTTTTTTTTTTTTTTCTAAAGAGACGGGGTCTCGCTGTGTTGCCCAGGCTGGAGTGCAGTGGTGCGATCACAGCTCACTGTAGCCTCGAACTCCTGGCCTCAAGGAATCCTCCTGCCCGAGCCTCCCAAAGTGCTGGGATTACAGGCATGAGCCACGATGCCCAGCTTGATCCCATATCATTTTCTTAATGTCTTTTGCAGAGTTTTGAAATCTTCGACGTAATAGTACCTTGACGTTAGCCCAGTGAGATTGATTTCGGACTTTTGCTCTCCAGCACTGCCAGCTAATAACTGTGTGTTGTTTTAAGCCACTTTAGCGTGTGGTCATTTGTTACAGCAGCCACAGGAAACCAACACGCCAGGGATGCCAGGATTCCCTCAAGGAGGGAGGACTAGAAATCCTTTAACTTCCCCGTGACTCAGGAGGCTTTAGCGGCAGAAACCCAGCTCGCTCCGGCTTAAGGAAAAGAAGAGAATTTATCGGAGCACGTTGCTTCGGGGTCCCGGGATATCAGGGGCTCAGCTCATGTGTGTGCTCGGGTTGTGCCTCCATCTCTCGGCTCTGATTTCTTCCAAATGGGCTTTGGGCTCAGGCAGGCTCCCGGATGGCAGCAGGGTCGATGGCCCAGGCAGCTCCTGGCTCCTGTGACACCCCAGTGTCCTGAGTGCTTGGAAGAGGAGGTCCTGGGAGGGTTGTCAGGTTGATTATCCAGCAGTTCTTGAGATGAAAAGTCCCAAATCAGCCTCACTGGCCTCAAGTCTCAGTGGCCCAGCTGGGTCCTTTAATTGTCCTTGACTCAGATGTGACCGTGTGGCCAAGCCTGGGTCACGTGTCCGCCCTGCAGCCGAGGTCGGGGTGGTGGTGATGGGGGCAGCCTCACCTGAGCCATAGGGACTGAAAATCAAAGCGGGGAGGCCCCCGAAAGAAAGCTGAAATGTTTTTTGCAGAAAAAGCAGACATGGAGACCAGGTAGGGAGAGGCAGCAGACACCCATGGCTGTCATCTTGGCTGCGCATTTTGTGACCCTAGAATTCCAAGCCTGTGTGTTTTTTAAATTTTTAATTATTATGGGCACATAATAGTTGTATATCTTTATAGGGTGCATGTGGCGTTGTGCTAGAGGCATTCAATGTGCATTAATCAAATCAGGGTAATTGGGGTGTCCATCCTCCCAGGAACTTATCCTTTCTTTGTGTCAGGAACATCCCAATTCCACTCTTGTAGTTATTTTAAAGTACACCCTAACTTACTGTTGATCATAGTCACTTTGTGGTGCTATCAAATACTGCTCATTCTATCTGACTATCTAACTATATTTCCGCACCCGTTAACCGTCCCCTCTGTATCCCCCACTCCCTGCTATACCCTTCCCACCGCCGGGAACCGTCATTCTACTCCGCGCAACACTGTGTTTTTGATAAATGTTGGTTGACTGTGCTTTGAAATGCCACAGACATCTACATACCTGAGGATTTTGAATTCGTTTCATTTAATTGTCTTTATTAAATATATTTTAAATTACAAAGATGAGGATATACCTCCGTAACCATCGAAACAATGCCAGAAAGGTGTTTAAAGAAGCACTTGGCCGTTTTTCTACGCTACCCAGCTCTGCAGTCTCTCTGTCTCATGGTAGAAGTCTCCAGTTCCCCCATATATTTTTCTCTGCTTGGACACACAAGTATAACCTTTCTTTTGTTAATGTTGTTAGTTTTTACAAAACTAGTAATGAAAACCTTTCGCTTTCCTTTCTCAACATCCCTCCAGAAAGCATGAGTTCAGGTCCCTCTCACTTTAAAAAGATTATTTTTTGAATACTTGCATGTGACTTACATTCAAACAGCCCAAAAGGGTCGAAATAAAATATTTCTACCCCCTCTGCTCCCTCTTCTCTTCCCTAGAGGATTCGGAATCCTTCCAGAAAGACTCTCTGCATTTACAAAGATACATGGAAACATTTTCCCTGTAAATGGGAGCGTATTTATTTTTTATGTATCAATGTGTCTTGGAGACCGTATCACTGCGTCGTGTGCTTTGTCGTTCTGTTTTGTGGCTGCATAGAGTTCCTTGTGTGGCTATGGTGTCATTGATGTAATGAGTTTCCTGCTGATGGGCCTGCAGGGTGTTTGCAATCTTTTGTTGTTGCGAATAGAGCTGGTAAGGAAATAGCCTTGTCCAAAGCCATTCTGCATAGGATGGTGTGTCAGATGAGTTTCTAGAGGAGGAATTGTCAGCGCGAAAGGATGTGAGCAATTGAAATGTCAACAGATGCAACCAAAAGGCCCCCCTGAAGAGGTACCGATGCGTGTCCGCGTGTCCCCGCCCCGGCAAGGCGTCGGAGCTGGACTGTCTGACCAGCTTCACCGACACCAAGGGGAGCCGGGTGGAAAACCGGATCTCACTGTAGTCGAACCAAAGTCTTTCAAATATGGAGTTGTCTGGGGTTTGGCTGGGGGGTTAGTATGGGATTCCCGCCTTGCCTCCTTGTGACGGTGGCTCTGACACGTGTCCTCTGTCCCTTCTGTGTCTCCGCAGAGCAAGCTGGTGAAGTACTTCAGCCGGCAGCTGTCCTGCAAGAAGAAGGTAGCCCTGCAGGAGCGCAACGCCGAGCTGGACGGCTTCCCCCAGCTGCGGCACTGGTTCCGGATCGTCGACGTGCGCAAGGAAGTCCTGGAGGTGACCTGGGGGGCTCCGTACCCCTGCCCCTTGCCGGCCGGCAGCCGTCCCCCTGGCTGCTCCTTGGGCAGCAGGTTTTCGGCTATGCCCAACACTGTCCCTGGCACACAGGGCTCTCAATACATATGTGCTTCACGAAGGCGCACAGGATCTCTGATGCTGTCCAGGCGGGGTCGTTAAGAGTGTGACTCTAGACTCAGCGAGACGCTTTTTCAGCTCTGCCACTGATTAATGAGGTTGCTTTGGCCAAATCACTCCGCCTCTTAGACCAGTGCTGTCCGTTGGAACTTTCTGCTATGGCGGAAATATTTCATTTCTGTGCTGTGTGATGTAGCCACTGGCCACGTGTGGTTAGGACGTGTGATTGAGGAACTGACTTTTTAATTGTATTTAATGTTAATGAATGTGGCCAGTGGCTGCCATATTGGACAGCACGATCTTAGAGCGTTAGTCTTCTCATCTGTTAAATGGGGATAATGACTATCCCCTCTTCTTCAGTAGTTGGCGTGATAAAAAGAGACGATTTTTCTAAAATGTTCAGCTCATAGTCTGGCACCGAATAGCACTCAGTAACTGTCAGCTCATTATTGCTGTTGTTGCTGCCGATGTTGACAACTGTGTAATAGTGATAGGTTTTTCCAGGGGCAAGACCAAGCCAGAGCACCCCATGTCGTGTGTCCACCCTCAGTAATTGGACACCATCCTTAAGATCTCAAGGATAGTGAGATCTCCTTACCTTCTGGGACCTCAGGAACACACTGAGATCCTGTTCCTAATAAAACCAGCTCACAGCATTGGATCTTCTGTGCCAGGCAATGTGCTAAGGGCTTTACGCAAACTGTTGAGACTGTTGAGACCCCTCACAATGACCTTTTGCCTAGGTATGACTATTGTTCCCATTGTACAGAGCAGGAAACTGAGGCTCAGAGATGAAGCGACTTGTCTAGCTAATGAGTACATGGGGCTAGCAGGAAACCCAGCTTGGCTGGACTCCAGAGTCTTAGGTTGGAATCACTGTGCTTCCAACCTTGTTCTCCTATTGCTGGGGCCTCCCAGAGCTGGGCAGAAGAGGAGGTGCCCCCTGCCTGTGGGACCAAGACCCCTTTCTCTGGGTGCTCCCTGCTTCCTTCTCAAAGAGGCCTTCTGTCTTTTTCAGACCTTGTCCCCAAGGACAAGAATCTCTCCTGACCCCACCAGATCTAACAACCCCGAACCAGGTGCAGCACCCCCTTCCTCTGTGCCCCCCACCCCACCCCGCACATGCACACCAGACCGTGCACGATTCCCTGTTCCCTTATTTCATTCCCGGGACGGCCAGAGAGCCAAGGTGGGGTTTCTCGCGAATATCCTTACAATGGAAGGTCCCGTGTAAGTACAGACAGTATTTTATTTGTACAGCCCTGTGTGCTTTTCGGAGGCTTTGGGATCATTCATTTTATCGAGTGGCACTTGTGGGGCGAATAAGACAGAAGCAGTCCTTCCAGACCAGGGGCTTCAAAACTGGCGGCACTGAAGCCAGATCTGATGTGCAGACATGGTCTTTGTTTGGCTGGTATGATGCTCAAAAATGTATTTTGAGCCAATATTTAAAAACCGAAAGAGTTTGCCTAAAAAAACCAGACCTCTTGTTTCGCTGGAAAAATCAGGATTGCTGACCACGCTGAACTAAATTCCAGTCTGGCTGCGATGAACGGGCTCTGCTGCCCTTCACTGCTTTGCTCATTTGCACTTACCTGGCCTGCAGGTACCTGAGTTTGCGCTCTTACCTTAGTCCATGAGAATCCCGAGTCCAAGGCTGCTAGCCAGGGGTGGGGCGGAGCTGGGCTTCCTGCTCCCTGCCTGCAGTTCAGGCGCATGTCCACCAGAGGTCGCCCTTCTGGGAAGGACCCGAAGTGTGGAGAAAGCTCCCAAGTGAAGTAGCTGGATTCAAACCCTGGCTCCGCCACTGACCTTGCTGTGTGCCCCAAGGCAAGTGGTCTAACCTCTCTGAGTTTTAGTGTCCTACTCTGGATATGGTGATGATAAAAGTACCTACTTTATGTGGTCTTTGTGACGTTAAAAAAAAATCCACGAAAAGGATTTAAAACGGTGCTTCATCCATTTCAGCTGTTAGTTTTATTTCACTGAACAGGCTGCATCTGCTCTTTGGACCGGGTTTGTTAAGGCTTTCTCCGTTTTCAATGTCACAGATGTGTTCCTTTATGATTTTTTTTTTTTT
>NW_012148775.1:382507-383940 GCF_000956105.1 Propithecus coquereli | reverse complement strand
GGGCTCAGTATGTGCTATTCCCAGTACCTTGCCCAGGTTATATTTGTTGCAGGAAATACTGGGAAGCCGCATGATGTACTTGCTACTGATCTCCACCAGGGGGAACCAGTAAGCCATCCTCAAAGGATCCATCATGCTTTAAATTCTCTTCTTCCTTCAAAAATAATTATTTCCTTGAAGCTTATAACCATCTTGGAAGCTGGATGGTTACCCTTCACCTTGACTAAAAATATTATTCCCGACTAAGGAGCAAACTAGTGTCTTTCCCACCCAGACTCTTACTTTTCAAAGGTCATATCAAATTCATTTTGGTATCCCCAGCTGTTAACCCAGAGCTGGAGTTTCCTACAGTGATGAAATCAGATATTTTAAATTCTAGCTTGTTGTGAAGACTCAGTACATGTTTGTTAAATGGCTGAAGGAATACAAGTTGTGTTGAGAGACTCATATGGAGGTCAAGTATACGGAGGCAGGATTGCTTTGTGCTTGGCCAAGAATATGTAATCTCTCTCTCTCTCTCTCTCTTAGAGGATGGGGCAGCTTTATTTCAGAGATGTTAATGCTACCTTAGTTTTCTCCTTGGATTTTGCAGATATCCTTATTTCCCAGTGCTCAAGGGGTCCCAAAGTTAGAAAATCTCAACTCATTTTTCTCTTTTCACAGCATGTTAGATCAGTCTCAGCCTGCAACCAAATAATACTCATTCATTCATTCATTCATTCATTCAACAAGCTCAAGGGATCCCAAAGCCAGGATAGCTTAACTGTTCCTTGTCCTATCAGCTGTGGCCTGAAACCAAAAAGCATTTGTTTACTCATTCAACAAAATTTGTTGAGTGCTTAGTCTTTGCTAGTTACTGTTCTGATCTCTGGAAATGCCTGCTTAGATGTATGTCCCGTGGAGTTTACTTTCTGGTTGTGGGAGACAGACAGTAGGTTGTTATGAGACTAAACATGTGCATTATATAGCGTAGAATAAATGCTGTGGATAAAAGAAAAAGTGGAGCAGGCTAAGGGGGCTTGGTGGTGCCTTCCAGGAATGGCAGCAGGTTGTCATGTGAAATAGGGTGGTTAGGGAAGGCTCCATCCTCTTTCTGCTTTCTCCTTAGTCCTCAACCGTTTGCTAAGATCATGGAGTCTAGAGTCATACAAACTCGAGTTGCAATTCTGGCTCTGCCACCTATTAGCTGTGTGCTTGTGGATAAGGCATTTCATGATTCTGGTTAGTTTCCTGAGCAGTGGGATGGGGATGCTGAGCATTTGAACCCCATTGGTTATTAGGAGGCTTACATGAGATGAGGCAGGCAAATAACAAGGCCTGGCTTGAATTAGGTACATAATAAATCTTAATATTATCTTATTGTTATCATTATTGTCACCACCACCACCACTATCATTACCACCACCACCATCACCATGACCATCACCACCACC
>NW_012148775.1:379560-382457 GCF_000956105.1 Propithecus coquereli | reverse complement strand
GTTAGAACACAGATTAAAAAATAAAATAAACACCCTAAGCCCCATCCCTGAAGGACCCGCTGTTTTCATTGGATATACATTTTTTCCAGACAGACAGGTATGTGTATACCTTTTTGAACAATAGAATTAGAATTATCTATACATATTATTTTGTGACTTGTGTTTTTCTTCCACCTAACAAAATTACCTCTGTGGCTTGCTTGTATCAGTTTGGGATCCAATTATATTGTTGTCTCTCCTGGATCTTTGCAATGAATGGCTCGCTTGGCAAATGAACGCTTGTTCGCCTTTATTAGCAGAACATCAGATATCATCCTCTTGAGGCTTCCTGCTTCTCTCTCTAGTCTCGTGATTTTTCCACAGTTTCCGGGGCTTTTCAGTCCCAAGGGACCCGCTGTGCAAACAGCAGCCACAGAAGAGTGGTGTTGGCCAACGGCACTGTTGTTTCAGTTCTCGCCACAAGGTGTCACTGTTGACCATCGGTTGAGCTCAGTGTCGGCTTGATTGAACACGTAACATTCAGCAGGTATTTACTGAGTGACTATTATTTGCCTGCAGGGCCGAGGATACAGCAGTGTTCAAAACAGAACGTATTTGAAACAGGTCATTGGCCTAGATCCCCAGTGTGTGCCCTTTTGGTATTTTCCCTTGCTAGCACATCCGGAATCTGGGCTACAGTCAACATCAAAAGGGACCAGGAGTGGCTGGCTGTTCTGGGCATCGGAGGATGTTTGTTTAGCAGCACACCTGACCTCTACCCCTGAGAAACTAGTAACGTCCCCTCCACCCACTCCAAGTTATGACAACAGAAATGTCTCCAGATATTTCCAAATGTTTCCAGGGAGGCAAAATCATCTCCAGGTGATTGGCTATAAAGGTCATGTTATTCCTTACTTCTTGTACCATGCTTACCCAACATTAGCATGGCTAAGAGGGGCCTCCCAATCGCTCAGTACATACAAAATCTGTTCCAAGGTGACTTCCTCTCTTCACCTACACTGAGAAGCAGCTGGCAGTCTTCTTTCTTTTTAAACTTGCACCAAGTTACAATGTTGTATCATAAACATCTTCCTTTGTCAATAAATGTATTTCCTTTTTATTTTTACTACCCAAATACTAATACCATTTATTCAACCAATCTCCTGTTTTCAGGAATTTAGGTTGTACCCATATTTTTCCTATCGTAAGCATTACTTGACAGGTCTTCTAATCTGGTGTTTTTCAAACTTTTTCAATCAAGAGGCACTGTACCAGGCCAGTCATGGTGGCTCACACCTGTAATCCTAGCACTTTGGGAGGCGGAGGCAGGAGGATCACTTGAGATCAGGAGTTCAAGACCAGCCTGGGCAACACAGTGAGACCCCATCTCTACAAAAAATAAAAAAAAGTAGCCAGGCAGGGTGGTGCACACCTGTAGTCCTAGCTACTGGGGAGGCTGAGGCAGGAGGATTGCTTGAGCCCAGGATTTGTAGGCTGCAGTGAGCTATGATCGCACCACTGCACTCCAGCCTGGGTGACAGAGCAAAACTGTGTCTCCAAAATAAAACAAACAAAAAACCCACAGTAATAAATATGATTTATGTTGCAACCCCATACACACAAACATAGGTACACATACACATACACGACTGAAGCATCTTCCATGAAACGATGCTTACTATGCATGATGAAAGCAAATATTTTAAATGCTTTCCTATTTTATTCCGTATCACTTACCAAACGCTGGGAATGACCTCTACTTTCATTTCACACCTCACTTGTGAGTTGTGACTCATGGTCTGAACTTGCACTGACCCCGTTGATCCTCCGGCCTCCACATGGACCTCCTTTGTGGCCTCGAGGCAGCTAAGAGTCAAGACTCTCATGTCCTGCCTCAGATGGCAGCCTTAGGGCCACTCTGACCTTGAAAGCAGTGGCCAGATGCTCCACTTTTGCCCAATTCCTACAGCACTTAGGGCTGAAGTCAGCTCAACTCGGACTTCTTGGTAAAGGATCCTCCAACCAGCTATGAGTTTCTGTAGCGTCGTGTTTCACCTTTGCCATTCCTGGAGGTAATGAAGCCACTTACCACATTTTAATTTCTGCCTTTTTGGGGGGAGTGATTTGTTTTTAAATGAATGTTTTCCTCCCCTGCTAGACTGTAAGCTGCAAGAGGGCAGGGCTCATACATCCCTGTTTCTGCTCACTGATTCCTGGGGTGCATAGGAGGGGCTCAGTACATATTTTTGAATAAATGCACCTTCCCCTCACCTGGCTGTGAAAACTCCCCAGTGGCCTGAAGTGCGGGAGTGTCTTTCTCATGGATTGCAGAGCTTCTCAGGATTTGGTTCCTACTTGGAGTTCCACTGCTCACATTTCCCCCTTGAGCCAAATATCTGATAAATTCGCTAATTACTTAGAGTTTTCTAGGGGAGGCTTGGAGTCACACTTTGGTACTCATCTGTCTGCCTCGACTTCCCTTCCCCTTTTGTCCTTCTGATGAATCCTTGCTCATCCCCAGGCCCACCCCAAAATCTGGTGCCCAATGAGGTCTTTTCTGGGCCTGCAGACTGAGCTGAGCACTGGCCTTTGGCCACCAGGATGCCATGTATATCCAGGGGCCCATGAAGTCTACCCTGCTGAGCCCCTCAGCATCTCCCTGGCCTCGTCTACCTCTGGTCTCACCTTTGCTCATTTTATTTCAGCCACGCTGGCCTCCTTGATTTCCCTTTAACGTGACAGACATGTTCCCGCCATAAGGACTCTGTCCTTTGTTGAATGAATGAATGAATGAATGCTTCTCTCACCAACTGACCCTACTTTATAGTGATCGTCAGTTTCCTTGTCTCACTTTCTCACCTGATTGTGGCCTTCCTGCTGGCAGGCTCAGTATGTTGGCATTCAGGCTCAGTATGTTG
>NW_012148775.1:360893-377408 GCF_000956105.1 Propithecus coquereli | reverse complement strand
CACCACCACCACCATCACCACCACCTTCACCATCATCACCACCACCATCATCACCACCATCACCACCACCATCATCACCAGCACCATCATCACCACCATCACCACCACCACCACCATCACCACCACCAGCAGGGGCGTCTAGTTCTTCCCTGCCCTCAGCTCCCTTTTTTTCACCTTCTCCCATCCTCCTTTCTTTTTCTCTCCAAGGGCCCCCTGGGCTTTAGCTGTTCTAATTCAGCCTTCTTGTTCTGTTTCTCTTTGTTTCCCTTCCCTCTGAGGCACTATCTCCCTCAACATTTCTGCTTCTCTACAGCCTCGGTTATTCTCTAGAGGTGGCCCACCATTCCATGGCCAATCAATCAGTAAAACAGAACTGTTGTCGTGACCTTCTTTCTCTTTTCCTCTGTTCCTTCTTTCCCTCTGCTCTTCTTTTTGGCCTTTTGATGTTTTTCAGCCTAATAATTTGTGTCCATTTGTCTCTTCCCTTTCCCAAAGAAAAACCCAAGGTCAAGGTAATGGAAGATCTATCTTGCTTTCCTCTCTCCCTACTCTTCTTCCCTCCCCACCACACATGTCTACCAAGCACTCACTCTGCATCTGGCACTGCGCTGGGTCCCAGGGCTCAAGGACTTACTCAGGGCTTCCGAATTGAGCTGAGACCCAAAGGGAAGAGGGGTGGAATTCTCCTGGTGACTGAGAGTGATGGGGGCATGTGGAAGTGCCTTGTGGCAGGAAGGAGGGTGCGGTGTCCCAGGCACAGAGAGACCAGTGTGGCTGCCCACTGGGGATGAGGGGGAGGGCAGTGGGGAGCTGGAGTCAGACAGGTGGGCAGTGCCAGCCCCCACAGTGGGCCATGGCAAGGAGCTTACACTGCAGGGTTTTAAATTTTTATTCTTACTTATAGTAGAGACAGGGTCGTGCTGTGTTGTCCAGGCTGGTCTTCAACTCCTGGCTTCAAGTGATCCTTCCTCCTTGGCCTCCCAAAATGCTGGGATTAGAGGCATGAGCCACCATGCCTGGCCCACTGTAGGGTTTGAGCAGAAGGTGCCTGGATCTCTTGTCCAGTTTTCAAACAAACACTCTAGCTTCAGAGTAGGTGGGTGGCTTAGAGCAGGCGAGAGATTCTGGGAAGTCCTCTCGGAGGCTCAGGGTGCCATGCAGGGGAGCAGGCAGAGGCCAGGGTGCGGCGCCCTGCACCCCAGCAGCCTCCCAGGAGCCTGCCTCCCACCGTGTAGTCTTCCCTTCTCCAGCTTCTCCTCCTGAGCATCAAGGGAGAAAACTGGCGGCCAGGAGGAAAACAGGATGCAAAGTGGCCCCAAAATAGGACAGCCTCAGATGCTCTCTGGCTTCTTCCCAGTTTGGGCTTTGAATGAAGCCCCCCAGAACCCCGCCTTCCACCATATAGTCTTCCTTTGAGCAGGAACAAAGAGTAGGAGCCGGTCTTGATTGCCCTATTGTTCTGCTTGCTTCTAACTTGGGCAAGGCTGGGTGAGCAGAGGAAGAGACACCCCGCCTGAAGCCTGCAGGGTCTTGCACATCCCAGCGTTGGTGCCTTTCCTCACCCTGTGCCTGCCGCAGCCGGGTTCTCAGGAATCCCTCACACGTAGGTGGCACCACGTTAGGACTCTTGCTTGCAAGTGACAGAAACCCAATGCACATGCACTTATGTAAAATGGCTCATTCCTTCACTCTATAAACACTGCCGGAACTTTCTCTGTGTCAGTCGCAGTGTGGGGCTAGGGTCACAGTGGTGGGCAAGGCTGACCAGCTGCCTGCTGTCGTGGGCCCGTGTCCCAGCCCCGAGTTGTCCAATTGGGCAACCACTAGACTCAGGTGGCGAGTTAAACTTACATTCGTTAGAATTAAATACAAGTTAAAATTCCCTTTTTCATTTGCAGTAGCCACATTTCAAGTGATGCATTGCTGCCCGTGGCTAGCAGCTACTGTATGGGAACAGCACAGTTGTAGAACATTCCATCATCACAGAACATTCTATGGGGCAGTGCTGCTCTAGAATATGTTGAAGGATATGATAAGACAAATATCAAATGGTGATGGGTTTTATGCAGAGAATTAAAGTGGAGGGAAATGACGCTGACTAGGTGGCTAACTTTGATGGGGCAATCAGAGTGGTGTAGTCAGGGCTCGACCAGAGAAGTAGAACCAGTAGGACAGATATACTGAGAGATTTATTGCAAGGAATTGGCTTATGCAGTGGTGGGGGCTGGCAGGGCAAGTCTGGAATCTGTAGGGCAGGGTGTCAGGAAGAGCTGGAACTCCTGGGCATGAGCTGAAGCTACTGAAGCTACTGAAGCTACTGTCCATGGGTGGAATCTGTTTTTCTTCAGGGAAGCCCGAGTTCTGCTCTGCAGGCATTTCAGTGGGTTGAATCGGCCCACCCAGATTATCAAGGCTCATCAACCTTGATTATAGACTTTAATCGCATCTACAAAATACCTTCACGGAGATGCCTAGATTAGTGTTTGAGTCAATAACTGGGGACTGTAGCTTAGCTAAGGTGACACAGAAAACTGACAGCGAGCCTCTCTGGGAGGTGCCATTTAAGCTGAGACTTGAATGACAAGCAAGTACCAGATGTGAGAAGATTGGGGGAAGGGCATTTTGAGTAGAGAAAACAGGTCATGCAAGTCTCTAAAGCACTTCTAAGAAACAGAAGGAAGGTACACATGGCTGAAGCATGGTGAGTATTCTCGTGACCCACTGCTGCATGACAAACTATTCCAAAACTCAGTGGCTTAAAACAACAGCTGTGTTCTCTCTCATGATTCCCTGGTTGGCTGGGCCAAGTTGGGTGGTTCTTCTGTTCCTTGTGTTGTGACCTTGAGCTGCAGTCATCTGGGGCTTGACTGGGCTGACATCCAAGATGGCGCATGTGCATGGACGGCGGTGGGCACTAGCTGCTGGGTGGGAGTCCAACCAGGGTTGCCCACTGGGGCACCCACGCGTTGCCTTCCATGTGGCCTGGGTTCTTACATGCGTGAGTGTTCCAAGAGGGAGGAAATGGAAGCTGCCAGTCCTGGAACAGGTACAAAATCGCTTCTGCTGGTGACTGTCTCAGTGAGGGGCCAATCAGGGGAGCAGAACCGCTGCAAGTATCACGGAAAGAAAGACCTTATTAGAAGTTAGACCTTACACGAGTGTAGAAGGACCTGGGGAAGTACAAGTTCCAAGGGGGAAGCCAAAGATTCAGAGGAAGGTCTCGCCCTGCCCTGACATGGGTTGTCAGCGACAGCTGGCAGCCAGCACGCCCAGCTGATGGAGGGGCCCATGGAGTGGGACTGGTGCGGATGCCCACGGAAGGTTGTTGGCTCTTTGTGGCTTTTGCCTCTGTGAGTTTGCCGTGAAGTGTCTGGCAGTGGCCCTGAGGTCACTGTTGGTTATCAGGGGCCCACTGTCGGAAAGTAGAGTTCCTCTCGGCCACGGCAGGAAGCTTGGGTCTCTTCCACGTAGAATGGGAAGCCGGTGGAGGGTTTTAAGGAAGGAATGGATTCGATCGGATTCCACTTAAATTGTTTTAGGCAAAACTAAATCTATTAGTCAATTTTCCTTCTTCCCTCCCGCCTTCATCCCTTGGGGTTGGCCTCAACGTTCCCTATCTGTTTATTTAACTCCACCTTGCTTTCCTCATCTGCGAAATGGGGTGCTGATAGCATCTTCCCCAGGGAGTCACTGGGAGGAAAAACGCGAGTTTGCATAAACACTTGCCTCGCAGATGGGATGCTCAGTCCATACTGAGCTGCAATTATTTTTATTGTTTTGTGAGTCTCCTTCCCTCCCTCCTCTCTGCTTTCCGGGCTGAATTTGAACCAAGGCATTCTTCCCACAAAGTCGCTGGTTGCTCCCTGGGGGCGGGGCATTTTCCTCCCAGCCTTCGTCTTACAGCAGAGCCCCTGGTGGGCGACCTGGCTGGGGGGGGCCTCATCTGCCCTTCCCCGTCCTGCCCACTTGCCCTTTCTTGCAGGCTGCCTTTGACCCCTCTCTCCCGCCCACCTGCTGCTTCGTGAGCGCAGCAGCCTGGCTTCTGTGGAAGCCCCCAGTGGGAACAAAGAGAGCCTGGCTCCCCACCTGTCATCTCTGATCAGTGCTGTAGTCACTTCCTCTTTTTATTTCTGGCACCAGGAGGTGCTAAGCAGAGGAACGGGGCACAGAATTGACGCTGAACTGGTACTGTGTGGTCGGCAGGGGCTGGAGTCTTTGAGGCTTGTGGGTTCCATGTGCACAGAACCAGAAGAGCTGAGTCAGACCCAGACTGTGACTGACTGTCACATCTTGACATAAGACCCCAAGTCCCTCCCCCAGGCTGCTGATGGGTCCCTGTCTGCTTATGTTCTCACTAGCTCATCACACCCTGCTACTCTGACCGTCTTTCTCTTCCTCACAAAGCCTGCCTCAGGGCCTTTGCACGGCTCACTCTTTCAGCCTGGAATATGCCACCCCAATCTTCCTCTGGCTGCTTCCGTGTCATTTTGGTCTCAGCTCAAATGCCACTTTTTCAGAAAGTCCCACCTGCATCCCAGCCACTCTCTGTCCCATCACAGCCGCTCTCAGGTCTAGAATGATTTTGTTTATTTATTTGTTTTCCTTCCCATTCTCACTACAAAGGTAGTTCTCAAACCTGAACGTGTGTCAGAATCCCCCAGAGGGCGCCACCCCCAGAATTCCTGCTCCAACCACTCCCGGGCAGCGCCCGGGAATCTGCATTTGTAATGAGATCCCAGGCCATGTGGATGCTGCTGGCCTGGGGACAGCACTTTGGGAATCACTGCGCTGGAATTGTTCCAGGGTCCGGGTTGAAGAGTAAAAAGTTGTCACGGAGTGACTGAGTGAATGACAATGGTCTACGATAATAGCAGCGGCAAATATTGATTGAGTTCTTCCCAGGCCAAGTCCGACGCTGGGTAATTGACATGAGGCATCGGCTCATTTAATAATCTCAACAGCCTCATGAAGTCCATCGCATGATGATTTCTATTTTTTGGTAAGAAAACTGAGGCTCAGAGACATAGAATCTTTGCCTGGGACCACACAGCAACTAAGTGTCGGAGGCATGGTTTGAACCCAGGTCAGTCGGACTCTTGTTAAGCCAAAGCTCCCCTCCTAAGAGACTGGTAGGAAGGGCCTTTCTTTATCTTGGTGGTGTCTGTGTTTCCATTTGCTCAGCTTGCAGAGGGCAGCCCTCTGGGGGTTTGCAGGGACGTAGCAGCTCACAGGAAAATAGAGATAAAAAGGCATTATTTAAAGGCCGCATGTAAATACCAAGTAACAGTATCACGCATGGGTAGAGCACCTTCAGTGTCAGGAAGCAGATGCTGCAGGTGATCCCAGTCTGGCCTCGCAGCTGTACGAGTCGGGGGCAGAGGAGGCCAAGCGTTCATTTCACAGACGGGAAAACTCCAGGCAGGGTTGACTCTCTCTCTGCCCTTCCCGGCCCCGGTCCTGAGAGGGGACGGGAGGCTCCGTTGGGTCCTTGTGTGTTAGAAATTTTCAGTGAATGTGCGGGAAGAGGAGGCAGAAAGGGCAAAGAGGATGGAAAAAATGTGATTATTTGGAACAAAATTATTTTCGCCTTCCCCTAAAGTGTTGCAGTGTGACGGCGGCATTGCTGGGAACTCAGAGATGGTTCCAGTTCGTTATAGACATGATTTTCGCTCAGGTGGCGTTTTGCTTTGTTTAATTATTTCACCGATTACTGACTTACAGTCTTGTCTGAGAAGTACCCAAGGTACTGTTTGGGGAAGAGGAAAAGAAAAAAAAAAAAGCACTGTGTCGACCATAATTTGCATCCACATTTGCATATTACTTAGTATTCTTAAAATGGATGCATAGGAAAAAAAGTCTAGAAGGAAATACACTTGGATGGTTAGCATAGTTGTTCTTTGATTAGGGGTGATTCTTTTTCTCTTTTGCTTGTCTGCATTTGCTCTCATTCTGGGCAAGAAATAAGTAGTTGTGTGTCTTAAGCGAGTCGGAAGGAAAACAATCCTCCTTGAACTCAGTTTGTTTACTTTGGGGTGTATCGTGATACTTGTCCTCCCTGTTGCTGGTGCCTGGCAGGGCAGGATGCTCAGACCCCACAAATGTCAGTGGTTTCCTCATTGATGAAACCCCTTCTTTGCACCTGTTCACAAGGGACAACTTCCTGGGCTGCATCTTCCTGAAGCAAACCTTCTCATGGCTTTGAGAATTGTGGGTGGTGCCTCGAGATATAATTGAAATGACACCACCGCCAGGGAGACTTCCTTGATTGCACCTGGTTAACTCCTGTGTCAGATTCACCGGGCAGTTATCTGATAGTTGTTTCGATATGTCAATCTCCCATATCACATTATAAATTCCCAGATAGTAGGTGCCATCTTTTAATAACAACAAAAATAATGGCAATAAAATATTGAAAGCAGACTTTGTATCAGGCACTGTTCTGAGCTGACTTTGAGGTTACTTCACTTAATCTTTAGCCGCCCTCATGAGGTAGGGTCTGTTGTATTTCCCAGTTTTCAAATGAGAGAACCAAGGTGCAGAGAGGTGAACCGCGCTGCCCAAGGTCACATGGCCAGTACATCGCAGGACACCCACACGTGAGCTTGGGCTGATCCCAGACCATACGCTCTAAACGTAGCCCTTCCTTTGTTTCCTGGAAACTACTTAGCACGGTAGCAAAAGTATCATCGAGTGAATTACCAAATAAATGAACTGTGGTAACTTAATCACAGAAATTATGCCCTCGGAGGGGAGGGTTGAAGCATTTATAGTTTTTCCTAGGAGAAAGAAGTGAAACAAAAGAGGTTTCTATGTATCAGTGACGGGATTGCGTGGGAGGTGACAACGAACAGGTAATGAGAGATATTCTCTTTAAAACAGGGGTTGGCTCTCTGGCCAAATTTGGCCCTCCACTTGCTTTTGTAAATAAAGTTTTATTGGAACACGGCCACACCTATTTGCTTACATATTGTCTATAGCTGTTTTCATGCTACAACATCAGAATTGTGTTGCACTGTGGCAGAGACCATACGATCCACAAAACCTAAAATATTTATGATCTGGTTCTTTAGAGAAAAAGTTTGCTAACCCTTGTTGTCCAAAGACCAAGCGAGAAATAATGAGTATTAGTTAAAATAAATATATGCATGCTCTAAACTGGGAGAAATTTCGGTCTGATGTGAAGAAGGACTTCCTTTGGGAGGAGGGCAATAAATTTATGAAGAGGTTGGAGAAGCATTGACTTTGGAGAATACTCTAGCAGGGGCGAATTACTATTTGCACAAGTGGCAGAGCGTTTATATGGAGCTGTCATTTATGGAGCACTAAGTGCTCAGGGGAAGGCATTTGGGCAGGTAGAATGGACATGCTCAGAGAGGGTAAGTAACTTGCCCAGGGTCACACAGCTACTACCTGGTAGAGCCTTTGCTCAAACCCACGTCAGTTTCACCCAAACCATGTGCTTTCATTATACAGCGCTCCCCCATGCTAACGTTTTCCGTCTGTTCCTCACCAGACTGTGAGTTCTTTGGGGGTGGGACCACATCTCATTTTCTCTGGCGTGCCAGGTATACGGATGCTGTCTCGGTAGCACTCGCTGAAGCTCATTCCCATTTAAGAGTGTGTTTTTCTTCGGACGTGTCTACCATCTCCGTGGGATTCTGAAACGTGGGGTTGCCTCACACTCTGGATCTTCCTACTGAGTTCTTGCCTCACTTGAAAAAGGAAACTCTAAATAGTCCCCTCCCCGCTAATTGCACGGAGAACCTGTTGCGCTGAGTTGGGGGTGGAGATGACCCCCTCCACGTCAGCCCTGTCCTTGGGAGCAGAGCTCAGTTTAGCTCCATCATCTGATCGTTTTCTTTCTTTAGGGCTTTGTCTTTGCTGTCTCTGGTACTTTGTGGAGGAGAGATGAGGCAGGCGAGCTTTGTAATCAGATACCAGGACGCCCTGGGTGACTGGGCTGACATTGCTTTTCAAGCTCTACCTTCTAAAGACCTTCTGCCGTCATGACCGCAGAGCGTGGAAGAACTGAGTGGCGGGGCTCTATTGTCGCTTTAAACTCTAGGCTCCTTGCTTGAACAAGTTAGGGTCAAATGGCTGGTTGGCAGTAAACACTTGGGTGATTTTCCCTTCCAGTGTTTGTTTTCTTGGACACCATCCGAACGGGACTGCTTGATGGTGCGGCATCGTCTTTGGCCACCGGGAGGCGCTGCCTGACAACCTTCCTTTAGCTGAGCGGTCAGCGTTGACGGAAAAGACGCACAGTAACGTGTGCAAACCGAAGGAACCTCGGTCTCGTCGTCTCAACTTTCAAATAAGGAAAAACCGAGTCTCAGAGAGGAGAAAGGGAACTAATGGGGGCTTAATTCTGTTTCCCAGGCAGAACGTTCTGGGCAGGCTGAGAGCCGGAGGGGGGACCTTGGGCCTCTTTCCCGGGCTGTCCTTGAGCGAGCTGCAGAGTGTTGATCTGAGCGGGGACCTTGCTGCCACTAACCTTCCTTCAGCGCTCACGTCACTGAAGCTCTCGCGCTGTTCTCCCTGCCACGCTGCAAAACCAATTAAGAGGGGAAAATGAACTGTAGAGAAGGAACATTGAAACGCAGGCTCTAAATAATAACTAGTGGAGACACAAAGGGAGCTCCAAAGAGACAGGGAAGATCTAGGCAGTGGCTTCATTTTCTCGGGAGACATCTGGAAAGAACTTGGGGCCAGGTTTGGGGCACCTCCAGCTGCATAGGAGCCCTCCGAATGTCCAAAGAAAGGCTATGAAGAGACCGTGGCTGGGGTTTGCTTTAATTAAAATCGATACCTTAGTCTTTGCCACGTGCCCAGCACTGGAGCATCTAGATACAAAAGACACGGGCCACCGTTGGCAAGGGGCTGGGCTCCCGGCTGCCTTTTCCAGCTGCCCTGGTCCGTTTGTGGCACGGTCAGGAGGGCCTGAGAGTTCTGAACCTGGGGTGTGAGTCCTGCCTGGGTCGCTGGCCTAGCTTCTTCCCTATCGGAGCTTTGGTCTTTGAAACAGGCTTAATGGTACTTAAGCTTTTAGGGTTGTTGTGAGGATTATCGAGGTGATGTGTGCTTTGGGGGCTACCTCCCCTGTCTGAGCAGGACCTCGCTTTGGTTCTTGTGGCTGGAGTGAATTAATTGGAAATCATACAACCCCAAGAGAACGGGTCGAGTCAAAGGTTTCTCTCTGCTTCCTGGCAAGTATGGTGCTGGCGTCGCCTGTTCTGCCTCCAGCCTGTTTCTGGAAGGCAAACTCCTTGGGAGCCGAGTGGTCACGGCACCCCAGAGCTGGTGAGGTCCACTCCACGGTAAGTGTGGACGGTGTTGCCTGCGGCGTCTGTCAAGCCCCTGAACTGAACGGTGCTGCTGCCCCATGGATGGAGAACAGTGCCTAGACCCCTTTTAATATTCTGGAGTGGAAAAAAGGTCGCAACAAATCACAATCTTCTTTTGACATATGTGAGAGTTTGGAAAAAGTTTCCCATAGTCTTTTATAGAAATATGTGGCTGTATTTATTCCCCCAAAGTGAGCACGCTTCTAGACTAAAGGGCTTTTAAGCTGGGGACTGACGGCTTCCATAGCATCCTTCCTCACTGCAGACTGTCTTGAGGTTGCAGGGTGGGGGTACCTTGCTTAAGAACAATTATCCTTGTCTGTTAGTCCTATCTGATGTCAGGGTCACCTGATCTCGGGCCCCCGGCAGGAGGTTTTCTCGGTGGTCTCCAATCGGAGCATGAAAAGGGCTAGCTCAGGTTTCTCAACCTCGGCGCTGGTGCAGTTTGGGGCTGGAAAAATCGTCCTGCGCCTTGGAGGATGTTTAGCAGCATCCTTGGCCTCTACCCACTAGATGCCAGTAGCAGCCGCCTCCCACCCCCTGCTTGTGACAATTGAAAACACCAGCAGATGCTGTCGAATGTCCCCTGGGGCAAAGTCCTACTCTTGGTTGAGAACCACTGACTTGACTTATCCCGAATGCGCCAGGAATGTCACCGCTGTGGCTCTGAGGCTGGTGACGATGGTAATGATGACAATGATGGCAATTTAAGTATTCTGAGACCAGACGAAAGCCAGGAGATTTTGTGAAGACCGAGGTTCTGTAAAGCCCAGAAAACCATAATCGAGTTGGATTTTGTGTATCATGCCCAGAGCATGGTTTTCCCAGGGGTCTTTATGCCAATTAGCAGGAAGCAGATGAAAGCCGGGAGCCATGATGCGCCACCCTCCCTCCGACACACCCGCGCACACACCCATGCACGAGCTCTCCTCTCCCCAGGGACCTTGTTAAAACTTCCATCAGTGTTGCAGATAAACAGCTCCCGATCACCCACGAATGGAGGCAGGAGTGGACAGAATCAGGGCTGGGGGCAGGACGCCCTTCTCTGGCCATGGGAGCCTGGACAAGCCCCATGGCCTCGCTGAGCCTCGTGTCCTGGTCTGCAAACGCCTGAGGACAGGATGGATGGTCTATAAACCCTTCCTCTCCCCCCTCCACCCCTTAAACCCCCAACTCTGTGTCTCAGGTTTGACTTTCATGCCCGGCCAGTGAGCTGAGAGCAGTAACCACATCCCGGCCCTTGTAGACGGCTCTACAGTTTATCTCATGGCTTCCGACTGTTGTTATTATTATCGCATCGATCCCTGTATCAACTCGGTGACACCTCGTTTGCATTCTTTGAACATGAAAAATGAATCCCCACCTTTGTATTTATTTCTTCCGCCTGCACACTCTTTCTGGGGACCGACGCTCTCGCATCATTTTGTTCTCCGCTCAAATGCCACAGGAAGTGCTCGATGCAGGGCATTAGTGCGATGATCGTGTATTAGCACGAGTGTCATTGCTTTTCACAGACGGGGGAAGCCCAGAGGAGGGGCCCTAACGCAGCCCGAGTGAGTGCAGGGCACGTTTTCCAGGGGAAGAGACATCCCCGTCGAGTTCAGAGGATGACACGCTGTGTTTGGGTTCCTTTGCTTCTTCCTGGGTGGATGATGTTGGTTATCACTCACCCAAATGCCAAATCTCGAGTCTGCTCAGGATTTTTTTTTTCTTTCAATCGTCATAGCTCAAAAATTCCTTTTTCCCCCCCAATATCTTTTTGGACCATTTCGTGCTGTAAAAGCCGCCTGCAGACTTTCCGTGCTAAAGTCAGTGATGTCTGCGCTCTGGGAAACATGTACGTGGTCTTTTGTTGTTGATGCTGAGTTTTGTTTTTGGAAGGAATGACGTAGCACACGGGGAAAATGCCAGAGTCTCACCCAACGACGTCCACTTGCTTTTGGTCCTTAGACCTGTGACCAGAGGGTGAAAAAACAATTTAGATGAAATGCCTCCTAAATGAGCTTTATTCAGCTGGGTCCGGTGAGGCCAGTTCTAAGACAAGATACTGTGATTTTGGCGAAGGGGAATTATGGCATCAGGGTAGGAACAAAAAGGCTCGGGTAGAGGAGCTTGGAGGTGTTTTCACAAAGGAAGGACATCCTGGTGTCCAGTGGTCTTTCCTGTGTGTTTCCGGTGCCGGTGAATGTGGAACCAGAAGATTTAAAAGGCGCTCCTGTCCCAGTGTCTCTCTCTGCACAGATGTTTAATGTTCCCCTACTACGCACAAGGCATTGCTCCATGTTTACGATGTGCTAGACACACTATGGGCATGGACTCTTTTATCTTTATAATAACTTTGTGAGGTACGGGTTGCCCTGTCTCTCGTACCAAAAGGAGGAGATGGGGTTCAGAGAGGTGGATAAGCCTGGCAGAGGTTGCACAGCTTAGGCAAGTCACGAAGCCAGCCTTGCGCTCAGGAGCGTGGAGTGACCACTGCTTCATGCCACTCCTCCCAGGCTCCGGAAGGCAGGAAGGAAGGCGAGGCATTTATAGAGAGCCCAGGTGCTGCGCTGAAGTTGCTTGGCCAAGGTCACCTAGCTGGCTGGACTTGGCTGGATCTGTCCAAAAGCTGGTGGGCTTCGAGAG
The DNA here is from genome assembly GCF_000956105.1 of Propithecus coquereli. Lineage (NCBI taxonomy): Eukaryota > Metazoa > Chordata > Mammalia > Primates > Indriidae > Propithecus > Propithecus coquereli. The sequence goes on along the minus strand of NW_012148775.1, from coordinate 365,436 downwards.
CTCAGACCTGAGTTTTGAGGCACATGAACCCACTGAGTGGCAGTGACCCATTGTACCAGGCAGTGGCACGTGGGCCCATGCCCAGGTGACACTGGTGGATGGTTTGATACCCTGGGAGCAGATTGGTTCCTAGGCAGTAGGCGAGGAGGAGGGAGAAGGGATGTGACCCAGGAGGGGGTGGGACAAAACTTGGGGTGTGAAGGGGGGCCCTATCCTCCAGGCTTTGGAAAGGACAGACGGGAACGCCAACGCTACCCTGCCTCCGGCTGGCTCTGTGACAGCGGCAGCTGCTGGCCTGAGCTTTGGGGGTCTCTCTAACACGAACACTACCATAGTACCTGCATCTCCCTTAAAAGGTGGTATAGAGAATGTGATGAGTTGGTGCACACAGAGCTTTCAGCTCCATCCTAGTATGTAGTATGTGCTCAACAAACGCCAGTTTCTACTTTTGTCGATGACGGCTGGGTCTGTAGCACCAGCTGTATCTGTGGCCATTAGCAAAGAAGAGGGAGAATCTCTCTGTTGAAATAAATTCCTTGTAGCTCTGGTTTCCACCTCTAAACAACAAGTGCATGCAGACATGGTACAAATTTTATAGAATAAAAAAAGCTCAAGTATCTTAAGCGGTGCTGTCTTAAAAGTAGAGCCACGTTAACTGTCTATAGAGGTTATGGCAGTAAACAATGACATTTTAGCGTGTACTTGACCTGTGCATCCAGCTTCAACCAGAGCTTATTAAATACCTACTGTGTTCCTGGCACCACGTGGGGTTTTTGCTCTGTGGCTTTTGACAAGTGAATTCACCTCTCTGAGCCATCACTTCCGTGTCTGGAAATTTAGATAATAATTGTCCCTACCTCTTAGATTGTTTTGAGGAGTAAATGAAATCAAATATGCAAAGTCCAGTGCCTGGCATGGAGTGGCCACGGGTGCCTGATAACTGGTACCTTGCTGTTATTATTTTTGGGTAATAGTTGCTGTTACTTTCAGATGTCTTCACCTATCTGGTCTCATTTAAGCCTTCCAACAGTCCCACAGAGTTTTTTTTCCCCTTTGCTTTCAACCCCCTTTCATTTTCCCAGGCTGTCACCTGTGTGAATGAAGTGCCTGGCGTTCTTGTCCCCAATTATTATTATTATTTTTTTTTTTGAGACAGATTCTCACTCTGTCACTCAGGCTAGAGTGCAGAGGAGTCAGCCTAGCTCACAGCAACCTCAAACTCCTGGGCTCAAGCGATCCTCCTGCCTCAGCCTCCCGAGTAGCTGGGACTACAGGTGCGTACCACCACGCCCAGCTAATTTTTTCTATTTTTAGTAGATATAGGGTCTTGCTCTTGCTCAGGCTGGTCTTGAACTCCTGAGCTCAAGTGATCCTCCTTCCTTGGCCTCCCAGAGTGCTAGGATTATAGACGTGAGCCACCACACTTGGCCTTGTCCCAAATTTATAGATGAGGAAAGAAGTCCAGCTGCTGAGGTCACAAGGTCCAGGTCCCCAGGAGGCAGAGTAGAGAGGACCTGGGGGCTCTTTCTCCCCTGCCTCTAGTGGGATGGGCAGGGTGGAGGTTTCTGCCAGTGTGGGACATGCGGGAAACTTTTCCTCTAAGGAAGACAAAAAATGACCCAAAGCAGTTGGAGAGATATCATCAACTAAAAAGTAGAACGTAAGAAGGATCTAAGAAATAACATGAACTTTCTTTTCAAATGCTTTTCTTGGGAAGAGGAAAGAAAGAGCAAAATGAAGCCAGTTCTGCCGGAACGAACATGATTTAATGCGGCAAGGGCATATTGATAATAATATCAGAGAGTTTCTTGCTCTGGGGGAGTATTTGGATTTTTCATGATCTGCCAGTTCCCCAGGAGACGGGGGCATGGAGGAAGTTGGATTTGGGGACATGTCACATCTCTTTTCTTTCACAGTCAAGAAATCTATTTATTTAATTAAATTTCCTTGGAGTTTGGTTTCTTTCCCTTGAGCTAATTTTCCCTTCTGTGTTCTTTCCTTCCCAAGGAAAATTAGGCAGAATTTTATCAATAGGCAGACTTTATCAATAGAGATGACAGCATTAGTAATAATAAGAACAAAAATGATCATAAAACCCAACAATACCACGTCCTCTGTTATCTTAGGGTTGCGGCTGAAGTCACGTCTGTTTCCTTAGAGGAGTCTGCTGCTAACTCGTGGCTTGAATTCCGTTCTCCCCATGTCTGCCTCAAGGGCTTGAGGCTTGAGGTCTGAGAGGGTTTGAGAAAATCTTTTTAATCATCTGGAAACTATTCAGGTTTTCTTAGGAGATGGCATCTTCCTTCCCTCCCTCCCTTCCTTCCTTCCTCCCTCCCTTCCTTCCTTTTTCTTCTCTTCTTTCTCTTCTCTTTTATTTCCCCTTTTAAGCATTTCTTTTCTATTCTAGCTTGGCCAGCTATCTTTAGAGGAAAATGGAGGATGACTTGCTAAGAATGAGCCTGTCTGCTTCATGCCACTTTAAAATGTGTCAAACAGTCTAATCCAGGGGCCAGCAAACCATGGCGGCCCAATCTGGTTGGCTGCCTGATTTTTTAAATAAAGTTTTATTGGCACCCAGTCACACTTTCATTCGTGTGTTGTATGGCTGTTTTTGCTCTATAATGGCAGAGCTGAGTAGTTGCAATAGAGACCGTGTGGCCCACAAAGTCAAAATATTCACCATCTTGTCCACAGAAAAAGTTTGCCGACCTCTGTTCTAGCCCTTGACTATGGTCCTTTGTTGTTTTCCATCTGTTTTAGATGTGTGTGCTTGTGAACGAGTAGGCTCATTCACTTATTCATTCATCAAGCATTTTGGGAACACTTTCTCTGTGCCAGGCCCCATGTTAGTTGCAAGGGGTTTAGAGATGTGCAGACGTAAGTCTTGTCTTTAACACGTTGACTGCCACACTAGAAAAAAACCTTTTTCCCTGGGGTCACGATGTTTTATTACAAAAATAGAATAAAAACTTCAAAAACAAAATGATCCTTTCTAATTTAATGAAAAATTTATTTTTTATTGTTTTTTGTGCATGAGTTATATGCAACTTGAAAAATAGTTCACATGTCTCCCAAGGTAAAGAGATATATGAGTTACATATGCTTCACGAGGCCCCGGGCTCAAAACCAGCGTGAGTTAAATACAACTCACATGGCAGTTAATGTGTTAAGGAATGATTGTGATGCAATAAGATACAAACAGAGAAGTGCATCAGCTTCAGTGGCAGCACAGAGGATGCAACAGGCTGTGTTTTGGAGGCTGAGTGCAGGAAACCTTTAAGGAAGACTTGGTAGCAGGGAAGACACTTGAGATGGGTATAAAACTGGAAAGTTATCAAATGGCCAAGGGAACATGCCCCCCCAGGCATGAGAAAAACCTCTTGTGAGGCATGTCATTGTGATAAAGCTACTGAGGCTTGGAGTCAAGCCACAGCCAAGGGCTCACAAGAAGTAAGTAATAGAGCCAGGTGATCCAACGCCAATGCCGGAGATCTTAACTCCCGCTCTAGCCCTGTGTAGTTAAGGTTATTGCAGAGGTAGTACCTGGCTACCGGGTGGAGGCCAAGCTTATAGATGTGAATTGGGAGGAAAGCCTGTTGGCTGCAAAGGGGAGCTGGCTGTGTACAGTTTGGCATTTCCAAAGATCTCCTGGGTCCAGTCTTTCTTCCTTAGACTTACGGGAACAGGCACACCTTCTGCTTTTTTCTTTTCAAAAAGACGGACTTGATTCTCTTTTCCTCCTCCTCCTCCTCCTCTTCAGCCTTTGCAATGGCTTTCTGAAGTCAGAAGCAGAGTTTAGGGCTCTTGAGAACAGTTCTATAAAACAGAGAGCTCCTCTCCACAAGTGCTGAAAAAACTGAAGCGCTCATACTTCAGTCGGTTCTGTGTGTGTGCATTTTTAAAAAGATCTTGCTAAATGCTAATACCTGCCTCTGCTGATGTCAGGCAGTGCTTGTGGAGGTCATCCTTCAGACTTCGTGTGTCTCTCGCTTGTCATTTTCTGAATGTTTTGAAAGTGGGAGGTTTGACCCCCTTCCTAAGAAGCAGTATATTTTAAATGTGATTTTTTTGTTGTTGTTTGTTCGCCTAATAGAGTGGTTTTTTTTTTCCACTAGCCTTTAAAAATCTCCCGTTTTTCCTCCTTCCAGTGCCAGTAGCCTGACCCTGCCTTGCTTATCTAAGACAGTATAAGAGGAGCAGCTAACGTCAACCCCCAAGGACGGGATGCTGCCGCAGCGCTGGCTGAGGCTGCAGAGCAGAATTGCTGTGGGCTTTGCAAAGAGAGAATTCAAGTCCTTTAGCACCTGGGAGTGTGTGTCTTCTCTGCAAACACCGTGGGCTTTGCCAGCTGGTGGCTGAGCAGATGTGGAGAGACTAGGTCAAAAGGGTAGTTAGGTGTCCTGAGCATGGAGCAGAAGGAAGTGGGGTGCGTTCATTCATTCATTCATCCATTCTTTCTCCCTCCCTTCCACCCTCTTCCCTTCCCATCCTTCTCCCCTTTGCTCCATCCATCCGCCCATCCATCCATCCATCCATCCACCCA
>NW_012148775.1:355532-359044 GCF_000956105.1 Propithecus coquereli | reverse complement strand
ACCCATCTGTCCATCTGCGTATGCATCCACCCATCGATCATCTATTGGCAACCTAATAGATGTCAGGTACTTTGTGGTTTTTTTAAAAAATTTTTAAACATTTAAAAAAAATGGATGCATAATAGATATACATAGTTTTGGGGTACATATAATTTAATACATTCATACAATTTGTAAAGAACAAATCAGTGTACTTGGGATATCCATCACTTTAAATGTTTGTCTTTATGCCAGAAACATTCAAATTATTATTCTCTTCCAGCTATTTTCACATGTACAATAGATTATGGTAATCTATAGTCACCCTACTGATCTACTGAACCCTAGGTCTTATTTCTTCTATCAAACCATATACTTGTACCTGTTAATCAACTTCTTTTTGTCTCTCCTTCCTCCTTACCCTTCCTGGCCTCTGGTAACCCCTAATCTACTCTCTGTCTTCATGAGATTTATGTTTTTTAGCTCTCACCTATGAGTGAGAACGTGTGATAACTGCCTTTCTGTGCTTGGCTTATTTCACGTAACATAATGGCCTCTGGTTTCATCCATGTTGCTGCAAATGACAGGATTTCATTCTTTTTTACGACTGAATAATATTCCACTGTGTATATAGACCACATTTTCTTTATCCATTCATCTGCTGATGGGCACTTAGGTTGATTCCGTATCTTGGCTATTGTGAATAGTGCTGCAATAAACACAGGAGTGCAGATATTTCTTTGATATATCGATTTCCCTTCTTTTGGATATATACCCAGCATTGGAATTGCTGGGTCAGATGGTAGTCCTATTTTAGTTTTTTAAGGAACCTTTATACTGTTCTCCACAGTGGCTGTGCTAACTACTAAATGTCAGGCACTTTGGATATCAAGGTGAATCAGAGACACATCCCTCTTCTCTTACTTGATCTTCTGGCGACATACACGATCACTGACCTCTTCTACTTTCGGAAGGCTTCTCTTCTCTTGGTTTCCAAGGAAACACACTCTCCTGGTGTGGCCCCTCCCTCTTTGTTCACTCATTGGCTGTATCACCTGCATCTTACACTTAACATGCCTCAAACTGAAGTATTTACTGCTCTCCCTCCAAAGTTTCCCTGCCACCGGATTTTTTGTCTCTCTAGATGTTTAAGCTGGAAACCTGGGACTCATCCTGATTCCCCTGACCCTACTGCTGTATGTACCCAGCTTATGTTAATTCTGCCTTCAAAATGCATCTCAAATCTGCCCACTTCTCATGATGACAACTCCAGTCTTTTGCCGGGAAGACTGCAGCAGCCTCCTGTTTGGTCTCTGTGCATTCATACTTGCTCCCCTCCAATGCCTTCTCCACTTGGAGCCGGATTAACCTATAATATTAAAATCCCAAATCGACTCACATGACTCCCTGCAGGAGACCCTCCATCTATAAGGCATGGTCCACTCCTTCCTACCTTAGCAGCCTCGTCCACCTTCCGGCCACAGTGACCTTCTTTTTTAGTTCCCTGCATGCTTTTCTCACCCCAGGACCTTTGCATATGCTGTACTCTCTGGAGCATTCTCTCCCTTCTTTTTCTCTAGCTGACTCCTGTTGAACTTTCATACTCTGGCTTAAAAGTGTATTTCTTTGGAAAGTCTTCCTGTTCCCCAACCAAAAATAGCACCTCTCTGTTTTCTCTTGGGATGCCCTTTTCTTCTGTTTGGTTGTGCCTGTCCCAGTTTTTCATTACATATAGATGGTTCCTGACTTAGGGTGTTTCAACTTACGATTTCTTTGACTTCATGATGGTATGAAAGTGATACGCATTCAGTAGAAAACATACTTCAAGTTTTGAATTTTGATCTTTTCGTGGCCATCAATGTGTGTGCGTTATGATCCTGTCTCACGATACTGAGCCAAATCATCCAACACAAAGCCTATTTTATCCCAAAGTGTTGACTAGCTCATGGAATTTAGTGAATACTGTACGGAAAGCGTTGAGCACATTTAAGGTAGGCTGGACTAAGCCATGGTGTTTGGTAGGTTCAGTGTATTGAATGCATTTGCGACTTAACGATATTTTCAGCTTACAGTGGGTTCCTTATGATGTAACCCCATTGTAAGTCGAGGAGCATCTGTATTTATTTATATGTTTATTTGACATCTGTCTCATAGTACTGTAGACTCCTTGATACTAGGGATGATGTTCATTTTGTTCCCTATTGTGTCCCTGTCACCTCTTCCAGAGCCCGGCTCTCAGTGTTAATACTTGTTAATAAAATGAAAATGTTCTCATATATCTATATAACATATACGCTAGGTAGGAAGTTGTACAAAAATAACTCGGACACTAACAGTGTCTCATGTGAATTAATCACTCTGTGCCAGGCATGGTGCTGAATATTTTATGTGTGTTATCTCATTTAATCTTCCCAACAGCACTACGAAGGAGGGGTTATTACTACTCCCATTTCCCAGATGAGGAGACTGAGGCACCGACAGGCTGTCACTTGTCCACGGTCTCGTAGCGAGTGGCCGAGGATGTGAACCTAGACCTGCCTGGTTCTCAAATTTCTTGCCCCCTTAACTTTGACTCCACGGGGTTTCGACATAACAAAACCTCAGAAACACGAGCCTCAGAAACGTGGCTCTCAGAGGTCTTGCCTGAAAACTGAAGGTGATTTTGCTTTGAGACGCGGAGGGAGACCAGATGAACTACACGTGGGATCGTAACACTGGTGTCTTTAGAAAGGTCTGGGCTTGCCGGTAGCACCTGGATGTTTTTTTCATGCTTACTCTAACTGCTGCCAAGTTTGTTGCAAATCCGAGGTCACTCTGAAGCTGATGAACCTCTGGGTCGGGGAGGAGGGGCGCTTCTTTGCCTTTGGTGTTGGGTGGTGTTGGGTAGGAACGTGACCTTGGCGTCTGCCCTGAAGCCTTCCTATTTCTTCCTATTCCTCCTTCCCCCGCTGGGATCTGGAGCCAGAGCCTGGTTTTCAAATTGCAAGATAACGATCTGATTTAGTGATTTATCCGATTAGGCTTAAATGTATTTATTACATGCTTAAACATATTCCAGCGAGCTCTGAAAACGAACCGCAGTGCTGTCCTGGGCTGAATTTCCGGGACCCACTGGAGCAAGTTCAAGAAAAGCCTAATCTGTTTAGAGGAAAACAGAACCAGGCCCTAATGCAATCAGCATCTGCAGAACATCCCCCGCGCCTGCCGATAACCTCGGTGCCCCCAAACCTTCATCGGGAGTTTAGAAGGGGTCGCGGGGGCCAGTCTTCGCCGGGGCCAAGGTCACCTTGACTGCAGTGCTCCCCTGATTCCCCCTCCTCGCAGAACTGGGTAGCGGGGAGCCCTCAGATGCCCTTTATGTATCGTTTTTAAAGAAATATTTATTTCTCCTTTTGATACTAAAATCATATTTGTTTATAAAAATTGTGGAAAATAACGTATAGAAAAAAGAAAACCAAAATCGCCCATAATCTTGCACATGTTCACATTTTATGGTGAGTCTTTTCAGTATTTAAAAATGCTTTCAAAATTAC
>NW_012148775.1:313691-354802 GCF_000956105.1 Propithecus coquereli | reverse complement strand
CCATGAATCGAGATAGTGAACATGTCTGTTAGCCTCAAAGTGACCTTCGGCACCTTTTTCCTATTGCATGTTGAGATGACCTCACGTGGTCTAGAAGGTTCTCAGCAGCTCTGGATCCCTGCACGGTGCCTAGGACACACCCCTCGCTTAGTAGATGCCCTGGTAGACGTTTGCTGAATGAAAGAATGCAACTTCAACTCTGCCTGTGTAGGTACCTACTTAACTGTGCACACCTGCAGTGATGGGGCGCTCACTCTTGCATAAGTCAGCCCCTTTGCACGGCTGGCTTGTTCTGGGCATTTGATTCTTGACAGAGCTCAAACCAGTCTCCTTCCCCTGGGCCTGATGCTAACTATTTGGACCACAGGACAGACCCAATCCCGGACGTCAAGAGCTCATGGTTTGTGGGGGAGGGGTGGAATTCAACAACTAATGATGTAAATAATGATTAACCCCAGAGTGGGCAGCGTTCTGGAGGGGATTGGTGTCAGGAGCTGTGAATGCTTATAATGGGAGCTGGCCTTTTGGGGGGTGCCCTGGTCAGCGAAGACCTCCACGGAAAGTGACATTTAACGTAGCTTTTGCTTATGGGAAGATAGCATTTTATGCCTCTTTTTAGTTTTCTCTCCTCTGCACTAAACACTTCCAGTTGCCTTGGTCATTTCTCACAGGATTTTCAGATTCTCAATTTCCCGCCTGCTCTTTTGTTACCCTTGCACCTGTGACTGTCTCTAAGGACATTGGCTTAATCATGCAGCCAATGACAGCGTTCATTTTTCCTCCTCTAGCCACAGAACATTTTCGGCAGGATCAAAGGCTGGCGTAGAAACAATAACCACAGTAAAACACCAGCACCTGTGAACATTTATCAAATGCTTCTCAGGTGGCGGGCTCTGCGCTGAGCACTGGCCATGGGCTCATACCCTTAACACTCCCAGCAACAATATGAGCTCACACAGTAGAGCCCATAGCACGTGCTACGTGGTGGCTGTCTTGTGAGTCTGTTATGTCTCTTAGCCCACTTAATTCTCATCTCAACCTTATGAGGTAGGTATTTTTATTATTCCCATTTTCAGATGAGGAAGTTGAGGCTGAGAGGTGTTAAGCAACTTGCCCCAGGGCACAGAGCCAAGATCAAACCCTCAGAGTCCTTGGTGGTAGCCACCAAGCACACGCTGCCTCTACTCTGGTTCCCGTTTTCTGGGTGAAGAAATGAAGGTTCAGTGGGTTATGAAATCTTTCCAAGGTCAAGTGGTGACATTGGGATTTGGCCCCATCAGCGCGACCCCAGCGATCACCCTGGGATCCCTATTCCATTCTGTTTCCAATTTGGAGGACACACTGGACAAGCCATTGGAACATCTTGGAGAAGGACGTTTGAGTGGGTGAGGTCCCAGCTCCTGTAGGGAAGAGGAATCTCTCTTTCTCTGTTATCATAGCCCCTGGGGTCTGATCCAGGTCTTGTGGGTTGAATGTTCTTAATCAATATTGGCACATAATATGGGGGTAGGGGTTGGGCGCCATTTATAGTGAGAGCCGTAGTTCAGGACCTGGAGTGGGGCACCCTTTCTTTAAGGAGCAGTGAACCGGCTGTGAGAAGGTAACCTGTCACGAGCTGCCATGTGTATAGACGGTCTGGAGTGAGTGTCCTGCCAACCTGTTCCCCTTTTCTCTGTTTATTGAGTCATTAATTAGAGCCATCTAATTTCCCATGCCGATTCTACTTGCGATCGTGGGGAGGGTGATTGAGAAAGAGAGACAGACATCAAATGATCATTTCTTATGTCGCACTCAGAGTCTAATGAAGTTTTGCTAGAATGGTTTCGAAATTCAGATGTGAACAGACAGTAGGTCTTGAGGGATTGCTCTTCGTGAGCAAACTGTCTTTTCCGGAGGAAGAGAGTTTCACGGAAGGGCCTTGGAAGTCCTTAAATGGCTTATTGAAACTTTTTCATGAGTAAGGGTTGAACTTGGTTGACAGCTGCGTTCTGGGATTTCTGGAAAGGTTTGGCAAAAGGGCATTGTCCCCTCTGGTGTGACCACTGCAAACAGAAGTGCATCCGTCTGGCGGTGCGTCTTTCCTTCAGCGTCTTGGTGCTGCGTTGTGTGGAATGGATTATGGGAGAATCCACTGGAACAGCTCTGGGCTGGAATTTCAGCTCTGTCTCCCACTTAGGAGCTGACGAACCGTGGACAAACCCACTTTGCCTCTCAAAGCCTCATCACCTTATCTGCAAAACGGGGGTCGTGGTCACCTTCTGCCACAGATGGTTGTGTGAATTAACTAAAATAATGCCCCTAGAGCCATCAGCTCGGTGCCTGGCCCCTTGTCGACACTCAGTGCAGGCAGCTGTTCCCTGGGCCAGTTTCTGTGCTGGGCACTGCGGGTCCAAGGGTGACCGTGCCTTTAAGGAGGACACAGGATGCTAGAGGAGAGAGATGCGTAAACTAATAAACATGATGACTTATACTGCTATGGTCCAGGACCTGCTCCCTCGGTCATCCAAGGGTTCCATGATGACTAAGGAAAGACAAAGCCAGGTCACAGACACATAAAATGTTATCATAACAAACCACTCCAAACTCCGTGGTGTTAAAGCAACCGTTTCAGTATGCTTATGGGGTCTGTGGATTGAGATAGGACACAGAGGGGTTAGTTCGTGTCTGCTCCATGGTAGCCGGCTGCTGGAGTCATCAAAGGCTCACCCACTCCCATGTCTGGAGGTCGATGCTGGCTGTTGGCTGAGACCTCAGCTGTGGCACCATCAGCCAAACTCCAAGCAGCTGCTTGGGCTTCCTCACAGCATGGTGGTTGGGTCCCAACAGTGAGCTACCCAGCAGAACAACATGGAGGAAATGCGTGGTATTTTTGTAACCTAGCCTCATAAGTCACATAATGTCTCTCCCACCACCCTTTGTTGGTCGAAGGAATCACAAAGTCCTGCCCAGGTTCAAGCGGTGGCCTTCCTTGACTCCTCGGTTTACAGTTGCAACCTTGCCCTCTTCTCACCTCCCCAAAACACACACACACACTCTCAGGCACTCCCTATACCCCTTCCCACCTTATTTTTTTCCATAGTACTGATAACTCTTTGGCATATATACTATTCCCTGAGTATTCCCACTCTTAGTGTAAAAGCTCTCTGAAGGTAGTGATTCTGTCTGTTTTGTTTATTACTGTATCTGGAGCATCTAGCAAAATGCCTACCACATAATAGTTCTCGGTAACATTAATAATGAATGAATGACTATTTGTAAATGTTTTCTCTGATACATACACAGGGTAGCATGCTATCCACACTGTCCTGCATGCTGCTTGCAGACAGTTCCATATCAACACGTACAGAGCAGTTGTGGCCTTTTTCATGGCCTCTTAGTATTTATTATAATTGTGTAACGATCCAGAGTTTATTTAACTGGTCTCCCATTGACAGGCATTGAGATCGATTGCAATCTTTTGCTCTTACAAACACAGCTTGTGTCAATGTCTTTTGGTCTCGGTGTTCGGGGAGGGGTTGTCACGGTGACGGCGGCAGAGTCCCCACCCCTTTATCCTGATGACAAGTCAGTTGTCCTCCCCCATCCCTCCCCGCAGGGTCACTTGCTCTCTCTCTGTCCCTTCCTCTAATTGGCATATAATACTTGTACATATTTATGGGGTGCATAGTGATGTTTTGATAATACCACGTATGGGACTGTCCCTTGGCGTACTCGGCTGGCCCATGGAAGAAGGAGGCGAGAATAACCACGCCTTTCCCCGAGTTCCAGGCAGCAGGCAGGGCTGCCACCTTCGACGTGCTGCCTGGGAGTTGCCTTGGGCTCCTGCGGGTCCAGAACAACTCACTTTCTAAGCAGGTAAATCTAAGCTGAGCTCGACCAAATGTAGAACCTGTCCTCTGTAGCTGCCAAAGCTTAGCAAATAGTAGTGATGGCACCAGTGACTAGTACTGCCTTTCCCTGACCTCCTCGCCAGACTCCTGGTAAGTAAGCCCTGTCATATGCCTGATGTCCCTGATTCCTTGCCGTCACTCTGTCATGTAGGTACTTCTAAGAGCCCCATGTTCTACGGGGGAAATGGAGGCACAGAGATGTTCAAGTAACCTGCTAAGGTCTGTGTTAATGGGAAGCAGTTCTTTTCGATCTTGAGCATGCCCCAGCGTCTCACGGAGGGCCGGTGGAAGCACAGATGGTTGGGCTTCGTTTCCAGAATTTCTGACTCAGTAGGTCTGGGGCGGAGCCTGGGAATCTGCATTCCTAACAAGTCCCCAGATGTTGCCGATGCTGCTAGACTGGGGGCCACACTTTGAGAAGCACCGGGCCAAAGCCATTCCTTCCCCCTTCCCTTCTAGAATGGTCGCAGGAACTAGAGATAGTGATCTTGATACAGAGTCACCTCCCGTTGTCACCCATGGGAAGGGCTGTGGCGGGGCAGAGGAGGCTGTGCTGTGTGGGTGTGGCGGGCAGAGCAGGGCCGGGAGGGCGGAAGTCACTGTGGCCACAGTCTGGGCTTCGTTAAAGGAAGAACTTCCTATTAGCCAGGCCTGCCCTCCACGTAAGGGACTTCTGAAGTGTACCTGTCACCAAAAGGGTTGGATCTGAGACCACCAGGCATTGGTTGGAAAGCAGAAGAGAAATCTCCTCTTATCATTGGTGGATTTGTTGAGGACTCTTCGATTTATCAAGGTTGACGCCCTTTGAAAAACATCGCGGCACATATTAATTTGGATTTTACTTAATTTGACTTTGTTTCGCAACCGTCATTCTCATGTATTCATTTATTTTTAGCTTTGTATTTTATAAGCTCATTAACTTTACTCATCTCTTTCCTTTCTGTTTTTGCTTTTCTGAAAGCAGCCAACAATAATACCCACCCCAAACAAAACAAAATGAAAAAGACCAGCCGAAGGTCTGGGATGGTTAAACAGTTGAACCATCTCCATGTTGCAGTGTTTGTCTTTTATTTCTTCCGCATCTTGGCTGGGAATGTTAGGATGAGGGCTGAGAAGTGATAGTTTAATTGCAGTCAGGTATATCACGTTTCAAATTGAGAGAGGGTTCATTTACTATTAAACTGGCAGCTGATGGAGATGCTGTTGAGTGGGGATTAATGGAGTGATCGTTTGTGAATTATGGGCCTCCTTTGTTATTTGGCCGACAGCAGCGAGGCTAAAAACCAGATCAGTTTGTTAGGTTCCATCGGCCAGCAGCTCACCGGTGGTCGGTCCTTGAGGGGTGGTGGCCTCGGCGGAGGCTCCATCCGGACTCCGCTTCCTCCCCGTTGGGAGCTGCTGTTGATGGAGCTACAGCGATTGCACTTCACAAATGCCCACGGCCTGCAAAATTGATCTTTCCCCTCTACCCAGTCACGTGAATCACTGTCTGCTTCCTGAGTCACTAAGTAAATCGGAGTGAAACGATGTTACCCTTCTCTTGAGTTCTAATCCTCTCATCCCAGCCCATCTCCCGTTGCTGGCGTCGGATTCCCCTCTCATTCATTCAGCAAGCGTTTACTGAGCACCTACTAGGAGCTGGACTCCGGGCTGGGCATGAGAGAGCAAGCAGAGGACAAAATACACAAGCCCCTGCTCATATGGGACTTAGGTCGGGCAGGGGACAGCCAGCAAGCAAGTCATCTGATTCCTAATATAATTTCTAGCAAGTTCTAGGAACAGCAGCAAACAGGCAAGGCAAGCAAGGGAGCGGAGAGTGATATTGATGAGGGGAGGGGGTCGTTTTAGATTGGGTGGCCAGGGAAGTCCTTTCTAAGAAGGTGACGTTTGTGTAGACCAGTGCTTCTCAACTGGGGGTGACGTTGCCCTCCTTCCCTCCGCGCCCCTGTGGACGTTTGTCAATCTCTGGAGACATTTTTGGTTGTCACAAATGCGGGAAGCACCTAGTGGGTAGAGACAGGCCAGGGACACGGCTCAACATCCTTCAGTGCAGAGGACTGCTCCCCCTGCCCCCGATCAACAAAGAATGATCCGGACCCAGACGTTAGCAGTGCTGCAGTGGAGAAACCTTGGTGTAGAGGTAGAATAGGGAAGAAGTTTCCAGGGAGACGGAACAGCACGTCGAAACCCTTAAGGTGATGCCAATTATTGTAGAAGCTAAACCTCAAAGCCTCAGCAGCTAAATAGAGTAGAAGTTTAATTCTAACTTGAAGTCCAGAATGGATGCCCTTGATTGGAGGTGGGGGTCATTCAGGAAGCCGGCACCTGGCTCCACCGTCTTCAACATGTAGCTAGCTGGGTTGTCCTGGGTACGGACACCCAGGAGGTAGATGGGGCCAGGGCCAGGGGGGAAGGGAGAGTGTGGGAGATCGCACGGGATGTTTTTATTGACCAGGCCTACACGCGGTCTACCTCCCTCCTTCCATCCACTCTCCGTTGTCTAGGACTCTACCTGCAAAGGAGGCTGGGAGATGTTGTCTAGACGTGGCCTAAGAGGAAAAAGATTTTTGTGTCCCGCTAGCCAGGGTGGGAATAAGCTGCACAGCCAGGAGTTCACCAGGGCTGGCGGGGATGGGAGAGGAGGGGAGTGTAGGAGTTGTAGTTGGAGAGGTGGGCAGGGCCTCAGCTGGAGATGCCATTGGACACGCTCTGTTTTCTTAGTAGTGGTGGTAGTGATGTCACCAGTGAGATCTACCAGGGATTGGGCCCCAACGGTGTACTAGGCCCTGGGCCAAACCTCTTCCAAAGAAAATCTCATTTCATCCTCACATCAGCTCTTTGAGGTAGCCACTATTATTATTACCGTGCTAGAGATGAGGAAATTGAGGTTTAGAGGGGTTCAATTACTTTCCCATTTGATTTCCCAGCCTCGGTTTCCTACATCTAATCAAGGTTGGATCTGGGATTTAATCCCAAGCTCCAAGAGGCGAGGGTCGGTGCTGTTGGCTGCCAGAGGTTCTTGAACTTGGTTGTGTGTCAGAATCACCTGGCAGGCTTGTGTGATCTGTGATTTCTGGGCTCCACTCTAGGGTTCTTCTGTGGTAGGTCTGAGGCGCCCTAGGGCAGGGCCATAGATGTAACATAGACTCGTTATAATCCACCCTGAGTGGCTTAAGGAAATGCCATCTTTGGGTTTCACGCAGTGGAGGGCAGAACTGGGCAGAAACATAGAGATTCTTTCCCTTTCTCCACGGAGCATGCAATGTGGCTGAGAAAACAAGACAGAAAACCTGGAACATTATCAATCCAAGAGATTTTGAAAGTTCGACATGATTATTTGGGAGTGGTCATAGGCAGAGCACAATTAATTACCTCCAGAATGGAACGGACCATAACTATTGTAGGAGCTTGAGGAGGGAGACCTCACGCCTGGTGGGAGGACACTGGGAAGGTCTGAATGACAAGATTTTTACAGCAGACACTGAAAGAACGGATCTCAAGTGCAGTTATTGTTGTTCACTTATTAACTTGTTAATTATCTGTCGCCACCTGCTAGAAGGTAGGCTCTTTGGGTGCAGGGATCGTGGCCATGTTTTCCACTACTGAATCCTCAGCCCCTGAAATCGTGGCACATAGTGGGTCCTCCAGAGACATTGGCTGGACAAAGAGCTCAGTATGTGTAGGGACATCTATGATGCATTTGTAGGTGAGGGTTCCCCCCAAAGAAACATTTCCTTAATTAGACATATCGAATAAATGAATATAGTTTTGTATCATGCAGGACTTCTCAGAGCCTTTTATTTGCAAATTTGCTTGGAGAATCCCCAGAAGGGGGAGCCGATATTTAGTGATACTCAAACTTATTAGTGCATCGGGTCTTGCTTTCCCACAGAACCTGTTAACATGTTGTGAAACCGTATTATTCGGTGGAACCCAGTTTGGAGAATGTTCCAAAGGGATGGTGGGTTCCTTGTGCATCTTTTCTCCCCCTGTCCCTTTGTTACATGCCACATCTGCGCCCTCGCTCTGTGGTTGTCAGGTGGCAGGAGACACCCGGGTGGCCGGTGGGATTCGGAGGTGAGTTTCTGAAATACACTCTGGAGCAGGTCGCGGGGAGAGCGATACTGTCTCCTGCTCAGCTCCCCGCTGTCAGCTTGCATCAGGGCCTCGCGGCTTCCCTGTGGCACCGCAGATTCGCCACCATGAAAAGGAAGTGTCACCGCTGCTCTGGCTGCCACCGAGCGGAGCTGAGCGAAACAGGCGCCTGCGACCCTACCCTCCTCCCTCCGTAATGGATGCTGACAGGGGCGGCTGCGGGGACAGCCACTCCGCGAAGGGAGAGGCTTGTTCTCCAGGCCCAAGCCTGCGCGGTGATGAACGTGAGCTTCGGTTTGCGCAACGCTGGCATCTCGGTGTAACTTCAAAAGAAAAGGGCGCGGCTGTGAGCTGCAACGTGGGCCCGCCTGGAAAAGATGAGGCGGAGTGGAAGAATCCAGACACCGAAGGCTCCGTGTTACAGGATCCCATTTCTGTGACATGCCCAGAACAGGGGGACCGGTGGAGACAGTGCAGGGCGGCGCTGCCAGGGCCCGAGGGGGGGGGATGGGGAGTGGGCGTGTCCATGCGGGTGACATGAGTGTTCACAACCAGAGGGGGTCGTGGCACAACGTTGTGAGCGTAAATGCCGCTGACGTGCATGCGTGACAATGGCGAGTTTCATGTGATGCCAGTTTCTTTTTAAAAAATTTTATTTTTAAGTCCTTAGTCTGATTCTGCCCATTTAGAGAGAGGGAAATAGAGCCCTGCAAGAGTTTTAGGATCCGGTCTAGGCGGAACAGGGAGGCCCAGCCTTAGTTGCAGTTAGAATCACCGGCTGCCCGGGCTCCACTCCCGAAGCCGATTTAATGGATCTGGGGGTGGAGTCCGGGCTCCAGGAGTTTCGAAAACTGTCCAGGTGATTCTCACCTCCAGGTGATTCTGGGATGGAAGCAGGGGATTGGATTATGCTGCACCTCAGCGGTGAACCCCACGCCCATCCCGTGGTCTGGCTTCATATCCATGTCCCGCCCGAGTCCTCACTTTCAGGAAATGCCAGATGTTTAAAACAGCACTCCTCACACCTCACGTGCACAGGAATCCCCTGGGAATGGGATTCAGCAGGTCTGGGATGGGTGCGTTTCTGACCAGCTCCTGGTGGGTGCCGGTGCTGCTGGTCAGGGGATCATGCTTAGCCAGAACCTAAAATACAAATAATTAGCACGGTGAAAGCTCAGGAAGTGTAGTTAGCACAAGGCAGTTACTAGGTATTGGGCTCTAGTTGTTTTAACCTATTTCATCCTGACCCTTAGCCCTTTGAAACAAGTATTTTGACTGTTCCCATTTTACAGATGAGGAAACTGAGGCTTAGAGGCAGGGAGTGACTTGCATACTCCATGACTAGCAAGTGCAGAGCTGCGACTCTGGGTTCTTAACCTCTACCCTTCTCTAGAGGAGGGATCAGGGAAGGCCGCACCTAGGTGTCTTGGTCCAGGATGGTTCAGAGATAGCCTAAGTATAATCAAAGTCCAAATTCAGCACAGCCGAGCTAGTCTAGCAACAGGTGTGTGTGGGAATTAGGATTGAACAAGAAGGTCTTCCAGATTAAGAGATCTGTAACGGACTTCAGCTGGGCTTCCTGTCTGTTTCTGGTGGGGCAAACGCCAAGTGTCTTGGGGTGAGGGTGACCAGTTGGTCCAGGTTTGCTCAGGATGTCCTTGGTTTTGGAACTGAAAGTCCCAAGTCCCTGGAAACGCCCAGTCCTTCCAGGATGGTTGTCACCTTACTTAGAGCTCCGGAGTCCTTTCACAGCTTCCAAGAATGCTGGGTCGGCTCTGGCAGCTGCGCAGGATGGCCGAAGACACCCCAGATTGTCTGACTGTTCCCACCCATGTCTTGGTAAGTAACTTTGACCTTTCCAACTGTGTGTTTTTGGACCTTCCCCGGAATCGTTCTGTGATGCGAGGGAGAGCCGCTTACGTATTCAGAAGAGTTTATTGAAAGATGTGGTTGCAATTTAAATTCTCATTAGGAACCTAGAAACATCGAAAGACTTAAAATATTATTAAATATGTTTAAGGATCTTATGATTTACTGCAGGAAACACAGCACTTATTGTCTTGAAGGCTGGTTGCCTAATGGGGCGGTTGGAAAGATTTCTTTTGTCTTTCTCAAGGAGGTAAAAATGATAAAAGCAATATAATAATGACAGTAATACTAAAACAACAACAACAGTAATAATGATAATTATTGCTTTGGCTACCATTTACTGGGCACTAGGGTCTTCAAAAAGACTGCAAACTTTCTGGCAATGGTATAAAAGCAGGGCGTCAACAAATCTTAAACATCCAGGTAGTAAATATTTTGTGCTTCGAAGGCCATGTGGTCTTCAGTGCAACTACTCAATGCTGCCACCTTAGCGTGACATCAGCCACAAGCAATACACGAGTAAAACCTAATTTACAAAAATAGGTAGCTAGCCCCTGGACTGTAGTTTGCCAACCCCTGGTATATTGGAAAGAGAACTGTCTTTGGGAGGCAGACTTAGCTTCCAGATGCAGTTCGGCCACTTTCAAGCAGTACGACCTTGGACAAGTAGCATCTTAACCTCTCTGAGCCTCAGTGTGCTCATCTGTAAAATGGGTACAATTATGGGCCCAACCTCACAAATTTGTTTGACTTTTTAATTTTTAAATTTTTATAGATGTAGGGGGTACAAGTGCAGTTTTGTTTCATGGATATAGTGTGTGGAGGGGAAGTCTGGGCTTTCAGTGTAGCCGTCACCAGAATAGTGCACATGTACCCAATTAAGTAATTTTTCATCCCACACCCCCTCTCACCTGTCAGAGTCTCCAGCATCACTGTGTACTCTCATATCTGTGTGTGCACGTTATTTAACTCCCTCTTACGAGTGAGAACATGCAGTGTTTGACTTTGCTTCTAACTTACTTCACTTGAGATAATGGCCTCCAGTTCCACACACGTTGCTGCAAATGACATGATTTCATTGTTTTTCATGGCCGAGCAGTGTTCCATGGTGGATATATATATATATATACGCACCACCTTTTCTTTATCCAACCATTTGTTGGCGGACACTTAGGTTGATTCCGTATCTTTGCTATTGTGAATGGTGCCGCGATACACATACGAATGCAGGTGTCTTTTTGATATAATGATTTCTTTTCCTTTGGGCAGGTCCCCAGTAGTGGGATTGCCGGATCGAACCAATCTCACAAATCTGTAGTGAGGATTAAATGCACGTCCAGGGAGCTTGAATGGCAGCTAGTGCTCAGCAAGCAAGAAGTCTGTGGATAAGCTCCCCGGCGGGGTACACAGGACACATCCTGGTGCTTCTTGGAAGATACCTTGGCAAGAGGTCACTATCTGTTGTCCAGATGGTCTTCTCCAAGGCCTTCAAACTCTCCCTCTCTGCTGTCCGCTCCCAGCTCTGGAAGGGAAGGCTGTGTTCCTTCCCCCAGGTGGTGTTTAATAAAGGAGAGGCTGAAGTCCTTCCTTCTCTTTGTTTTCATGCCCAATAAATCACTCTGACAAGGGCTTGTTATTACCTAACTCTGTACATTGTTCTGGCAGTCGCTGGTCGGAGAGGAGGGGAGAGAGAGGCATCGTTTTGCCAGGAATTGCTTTGGGGATGGAAATATTCTTTTGCGAATTAATATCCATCCAATAGATCAGGTAAACATCCAGTAATGACAGTGCATAGGCAATTTATCAATTCCAGGTTCGGAATGTAATTATCAGTCGAATGGCACCGAGACACGGTAATGGAGGCTGCCTGAAAAAAAATCCCATTACTCCGGGATCAGGGGGTGTGAAGATCTATTTTTCACTTTTATATGAAGAATGATACCCTCTTGTCAGAGCCGGGGCTGGGAGTCAATATGTGACTCTCTCCTGAGCCTCAAACTTGGACGAGGAGTTTGGCAAACTTGGATTTCAAAGATGCAATAGGCCTCTTAGGGTCTGTGGTCAAGAGGGGGTAGGTGGGAAAACAAGGGTTTGGACCCTGGCTGATCCCCCACTTTCTGTCCTAGGTGCCGTGCTTAGAGCTCATTCCATTCCTGCTGTGATCCTCACACAAACCCCAGATGCCAGTGCTATTGTTACTATTCCCATTGTACAGATGAGAAGGTTGAGGCTCAGGGAGGAGAAGGGACTTCCTTGCTACAGTCCTCAGTATAATGACCCCCAAAGATGTCCATGCCCTGATTCCCCAGTATCTGTGGATATGTTACTCTACGTAGCAAAGGGACTTTGAAGAGACGATTAAATCAAAGATCTTGCGTTGAGGGGACTATCTTGGATCATCTGGGTAGGTCCAAAGTCATCACAAGGTTCCTTATAAAGGGAAGAGGAAGAGGAAGGCAGGAGGGTCAGAGCCAGAGAGAGAGATTTGAAGACACTGTACCGCTGGCTTGGGACGGGGTAGAAGGGGCCAGAAGCCAAGACATACAGGTGGCCTTCAGAAGCTGGAAAAGATAAGGAGATAGATTCTCCCCCAGAACTACTTGAAGGAATGCAGCTCTGTGGACACCTTGATTTTAGCCCAGTAAGACCCGTTTTGGATTCTGATCTCCAGGACTTTGAGGCGGGAAAAATAGGTGTTGTATGAAGCCACTAAGTTTGTGGCCACTTGTTACAGCAGCGGTTGGAAACTAACACGCTTGCCCAAGGTTACGTGGCTAGACAGTGGCTCTGCTCGCCACCCCTTTTGCAAGCAAACCCCACACCCTTCTGTTGCCTTCTTGGTCACCCTTTTCTCAGGGACAAGCTTCCGCGGTGAGAAGCCCAGACCGTGTGAATGTTTTTAGCCCCGGGGCTTCTCAGGGATCCCAGGCCAGCTGCCCGGCTCCTTCCCTCGGGGTTTCAGACTTCAGGGGGCAGAGGAGTCAGGAACAGCAGGTGAAATAGAGCCAATAGGAACCTGCCCCATGGGGAAGGGCCCCATGCCCTCCATCCTCAGAGTCTCCCCGCCGCCCCTCCTGGCTTGTGGGGAGGGCCCAAGAAGCCCGATCGTGACAGCAATCTTGGTCCCTTGCTCTGGGGACCATCTGAGGTGGTGTCCAGCTGGCCCCTCCAGTTCTGCCCTTCCTAGTCCTGACCCTGCCAGAGATGAGCTGTGTCCCCTACAGCAGTGTTATCACAGGTGGCGTTTGGGGACATGTGCATGCCCGAGGGCCTTCGGAAAGGCTGATGCCCGTGTACAGCTGCCTTGGAAGACGCCCTTTGGATGTTTCTCCTAAGTCTCCAAGTAGAGCCACTGTCATTGAATTATCCCCCTACCCCATCTTGTGGGCACACGGCCTCGTCTCACAGGGCTCAGAGCCTGAGTCCTGGAGGCAGATTAGTTGGTCTCCCCGTCTGCATTTTGCATTTTTTTACTCTCAACATAGGTACCTCTTAGGTGCCCGGGCTCTTAACAGTCATCACTATTTACCCAACGCCAAGAGCCAGGCGTTGTGGTTGGCATCCACTATGTTTGCAACAGCCCTCAAGCCATAGGTACTATTATATAATAGATTAGAAAACAAGCTCAGAGATGTTAAGAGGCTTCTCCAAAGTCACACAGCTCGGAAGTGGCAGTGCAGAGGTGCAAACGCCCGTCTGCGTGATTCCTGATAGGAACCTTCTGGATTTTGCTGTTAGAAAGAATAAGGCCAAGCCCTGCTCATCATCTGTGATTTTCAAAAACCATTTTTTTATCGTGGTAAAATGTATACAACATCCAATTTGCCATGTTGACCATTTTTAAGCCTACAATTCAGTGGCATTAAGTATATTCACAATGTTATACAACCATCCACTATCCATTTCCAAAACGTATTCGTCACCCCGAATAGAATGCTGTACCCATTACATAGTCACTTTCTAGTCCCCTCCCCCCCAGGCCCTGGTAACTACTAATTACTTTCTCTCCCTATGAATTTGCCTGTTCTAGATCTTTCACATAAGTGGAATCACACAACGCGTGGTTTTGCGTGTCTGACTTCTTCCACTTCTTCCACGCAGCGTCATGGTTTCAGGGTTCGTCTGGGTTGTAGCAGGTATCAGAATGTCCTTCCTCTTCATGGTTGAGTAATATTCCTTTGCATGGCTGGACCGCGTTTTGTTTATCCACGCGTCTGTTGATGGACATTCTAGTTGTTTTCGCCGTTTGGCTCTTGTGAATAGGGCTGCGTGGACATGCGTGTACGAGGATTTGTTTGAGCACCTGTCGTCACTTTCGGGCTGTATGCATAGGAGCGGAATGACTAGTCACGTGGTAATTCTGTGTTTGGCTTCGCGAGGAACTCTGGCCCAGCCTTTGTGTGACGACTCCTTCACTGTCACACGGTGGGCCCTGGAGAGCAGGGGCTGGGGTTGGCTTTGTTCTCTGTTATGTTCCCAGTCGCCACTTCTAGGCTTGACATACAGTCGGTGCTTAGTAAATACCTGTTAAACGAGTGGGTGGGTGAGTTGAGGGCTTTGGGCTGACTTCCTGGCTGTGGGGTTGCTAGGGTTTGGGGGGCTGAGCAGCAGGGCTGGGACTGAATGCCCTGGGGGCTCCTCCAGCGCGTGGGCTGGACTGGAGATCCGTGGATGGCTAAACTGAGCCGTGGTGTTTCTTGTCCTCCTTACGCTGTCCTGCTCAGGGGGAGCAGAGGCAAGTCTCATCTCGCGAGCCCTTCCCGGCACACGACCGGGAATTTCACATTTGTCCTCACACCTACTCTGAGAACTCGGCGTTATGGGCTTGGTTTTACAGCTGAGCAAAAGCCAGGGCTTGGGAAAATGAAGGGCACGTGGCTGGGAAGGGGCAGGGCTGGGATTGGAACCCAGATCTGTTTGACTGTGAAGGCCACGCCCTCTGCCCACTATGATGATGTTCCTGTGGGTGTAAAGTTTCACCAGGCACTCTCAGGAATTTGGAAATTTACAGGGCAGCGTAGGTCCTTCCACAGTTCGTCTGAAGTGATGACGATGACGACAATGAAGATGATGACTTGTTTTTTACTGTATGCCTGGCATGTGGTTTCCTTTTATCTTGTCATTTCGTCCTCAGCATCACTCTGTTAGGTAGATATTATTCTCCCCTATTTACAGATGAGAAAACTGAGGCTCACGCATGCCCTTGCTCACAAATGCCTAACTCCAGTAAGAGGCAGAGCTTGTATTTAAGTGCAAGCACCTGGCTCCAACCGCCACTCGTTGCTAACCCCACGTTCTCCTGCCAGCAAGCTGACATAACTTTTTCCCTGCATCTTGAAGGCAAACGTTTTCCTCTGGGAGCCAGGGCTGTCTGTGAAGATCTGGGTCCTTCCCAGAGAGTCTCGGGGTTCCTGACAATCCGAAGCTGCTCCTCCAAACCTCGTGCTTTTCTGGCATTCCAGACTGTTCCAACTTGGCTTGCCGAGCTCCTTTGAAAAAGTGGCGTCATTTTCCAAAAAGCCAAGGGGGTATCTGCAAAGAGGAGGCAAGGGTGATGTCACTAGGAAGGTGACACCCCTGACAAGTTGGGCTGCATCTGTTTTCTCAAAAATCTAGAGGTTTTGGGCCGGGCGCGGGGCTCAGGCCTGTAATCCTAGCTCTCTGGGAGGCTGAGGTGGGCGGATTGTTTGAGCTCAGGAGTTCGAGACCAGCCTGAGCAAGAGCGAGACCCCCCCGTCTGTACTAAAAATAGAAAGAAATTAATTGGACAACTAAAAATATATAGAAAAAATTAGCCGGGCATGGTGGCGCATGCCTGTAGTCCTAGCTACTCGGGAGGCTGAGGCAGGAGGATCGCTTGAGCCCAGGAGTTTGAGGTTGCTGTGAGCTAGGATGATGCCACGGCACTCTAGCCCGGGCAACACAGTGAGACTCTGTCTCAAAAAAAAAAACAAACAAAAAAAAAACTAGAGGTTTTTAAAACCTTGCACCCGTAGCCCCTGAAGTGTGCTGGGAAGAAGCTATGTTCCCAGCAGAAAAGAATGGATTTCTCTGGAGGCTCTTCCAGCGGCAGGGGACCCATTTCAGCAGCCGGAAGAATGACGAGTTGGTGTCCTGTGCTATGCAAGTCAGGCTGATATGGCTGGGGGCACGTCTCTGCTAAAGGCAGGAAAGATGACACCGGCTTAGAATGAGGAGCGCTCTTGCGGCAAATCAAGTCCAGGCAAGTTATGGGGCTGCAAGGCAGTGACTTTGAGGCAGCTCGGGGAAAACTGCTGTCGGGCAACGTCCTCTGATACTGTAGTTAGGCTGCCACCTTCTGTCCCTAGCTGGGCTGCCTCTGGACGGGAGTCCTCTAATCAGATGTCACCATCATCACCTCGCAGCCAGACTGATGAGAGCGGGAAGGCTTTTCTCCCCCTCGGTTAAAGTTGGTGTGTCTCCCCAACCTATTTAAAGTGTCTACTCTTTCTGTGTGTGTGTGTGTGTGTTGGTGTGAGTGTGTGCACACCCAGTGCAACCCAACATTTTCGTGGCGCCTTCATTTCCAAGACGCCTGGATATTTTTAGGGATGACGCACCCCACATCAAAATAACTGGTTATTTTTATGATCGGCTGCATCAATCACATTATGACATATCCCAGCTCTGGAGGAACTGCAGCCAACCAGCAGTCAAGACATGGAAAGGGAGTAGGATGAGTCAGACACGAGGGCAAAGCCGGAGTGGCAGGGCCCGAGGGTCTCGGGGAGGGGCTGCTGATTTGATTTAAGTGACTGGGATTCCTAATAATAGCTCCTTTGGTTGGGGGCTTACTCTGTGCCCAGCCCAGGCACCGATCACTCTACATGGAGGATACCATTTAATT
Source organism: Propithecus coquereli (assembly GCF_000956105.1). Taxonomy (NCBI): domain Eukaryota; kingdom Metazoa; phylum Chordata; class Mammalia; order Primates; family Indriidae; genus Propithecus; species Propithecus coquereli. The sequence continues at coordinate 338,080 of NW_012148775.1, read as the reverse complement.
TTTGCAAGAATCCCCTGACATCGGGGCTCCCGTTATTCCCATTTTACAGATGAGGACACTGAGGCACGAAAGCTAAGCCACCTGCCCAGGTGTCGTACGTGGCGTAAGCAGCTCTGTCTGACTCGAGAGCTACTGTTCCTAACCGTTGCATCTTAGGGAGGCAACGCCAGGTCCTCCCCCTTTTAGAAGCTCCTTGTATTTTCAAATGGTCCCTTATGGTAGATGCAGAGCTGTGCAACTTACCTTTTGGGAGTGGAGGGATGTATGGAGATAGAGGTAGAAAAGAAGGTTCTGGTTCTTAAACAGAGTAGTTAGGGATGTTGGTGTCTGTTGCAGCACAGTACTGGGCAGCGTGGTAGGATGGACGGCGGTGGAGTTTTTGATCTCCGATGTCTCCTGTCCTCAGCCTCCTTCGCGTTGTGTTCACCACCGTGTCCTGTACAAATGTCCCTTGAGTTAGTATTCATTTATGGGTCTGCTTTCCTCTCACCTCCTCCAACAGCCAGAGTGATCTTTCTGGAAAGCACCTCCGATCATGTCACTCCCTGGCTGCAAACCCTTCAGTCTCACCTCCACGGACTGGATGATCCAGCCACACTGAGCTATTGGGGGTTTTTGCCATTCATTCATTCACTCGCTTAGCAACTATCTGAGAGTCTGTTATAACGTGCCAAGCTCCATTCTTGGTGGAAGAACAGTACACAAGATAGACAACGTTCTTGCTTTTGTGGAGCTTGTATTTCCAGTTGCGGGGGACAGGCAGTAAATGAATAAAGCAGAACATATCAGAGAATGATTCGGTGCTGTGAAAAAAACACAACTTTGATGTAATTGAGAATGACTGGGACGTCAGGGGCAGCTTCCCTGAGAAGGTGACATGTAAGCTGAAGGATCTTTGTGACAGGAAGCCAGTTCTTGGAGGGTCTGGGGGAAGAGCTTTCCACATAGGGGACGGCAAGTGCAAAGGCCCTGAGGTGCATTAGTGTGTTTGAAGGAAAGAAGGAGACCAGTGTAGCAGGAGAGGAGAGATGGGGCAGGGTGGAGGGGGATGAGGAGGGAGAGACATGGGCTGTGGCCTGATTAGGGACAGACTTGAAGGCAATCAGAAGGAAATTGGATTCTAAGTACTAGGGAGCCATTGAGGTTTACAGCAGGGGAGTGAGGGTCTGATATACGGTTACGAAAGATCTGTTGTCATTGTCAAATGGGTGAGGCAGGGAGAACAGTCAGGAGGCTGCTTCAGTTGTCCAGGCACGAGACGATGGTGTCTGGTGATGGTGCCAACAGCAGTGGCCATGGCCAGAGTAGGCAGATTTGGGGGATGTGCGTAGAGGCAGCGTGGATGGGGCTTGCTGTGGGGTGGGAGGGAAAGAGGTGCATCAGGGAAGACTCCTGGGATTTGGCTGTGAGCAGTGGAGTGGAAGACAGCGTCGTGTAGTTAGGAGGTGGGAAATTGTAGGGGCGTGGCAGGGGTCGACCCACGGCTGGCCAGTGGGTCCCCCTCTAAGATTTAGTGAACACATCATCTCCTCCCAGGAACCCTTCTGACCTGCCGCAGGTGCCTGGTGTCTGCGTGTGGACAGTACTGGGGGAGGGTTCCCTCCAGAAGTATGTTCTGACCCATGGGAGGAATAGGGGTTGGAGGACAGGAAAGAGGCGTGCGTGCGAGTTTGCAAGAAGAGAGTCATAGTAGAAAGGCTCCAAACATAGGCTCAAATGATCCTAGCTCTGCTTCTTTCTGCTGTGTGACCTGGCCAACTCACTTTACCTCTCTGAGCCTCAGTTTTGCTATCAGTAAGTAAAAAGGGAATCGTGTATCTGATCTGCAATGTTTCCATGGTGGATAAACGAGACAGCAGCGGGTAGAAGCATCCACAGGATGCCTGGGGGGAAAAGGAATCGGGGGCGACTGAATTAGAATCTGAAAGGTCTGAGCAGGGGCTGGCTCCAGGCAGCCTCCTCTAGTAAAGCCACCTGGGTCTTCTCTGGTCACGGTTACTAGAGGGAGAGGGCTTTGCAGACGGTTTCTACTTCATTAAGAATCAGATTTCTCTCTTGCCTTCCCTCTCCACCTACCGTTTTATGGAGTGAGAAGAAAAGGTCAGAATTATAGGGGCTTGGAGACTAATTCAGTGAGAGTTATGAAGCGTTCCAGCCTCAAGTTGGTTAAAGCACCGAAAGGTCTTAATATCAAAGTCTAGACAAACGGCTTTCGAACTGACATCCCTTGACCAGCAACATCACCACTATCCGGGAACTTGTTGGAAATGCAAAATCTCAGACTCTGTCTTAGATCCAAGGTATCAGAAATTTGGGGGTGGGACCCACAATCACTGTTTTAATAAGCCCTCCAGGGAATTCAGATGCTTGCTCAAGTTTGAGAGCCACTGCTAGAGCTTCCAGCCTCCAAAACTTCTTTCCCTTTAATGGAGGGAGAATCATAGAATGTTCAAGTTGAGAAGATTGGAGTTACCTTCTAGTTCAGGTCATTTGAAATGTGTTCTGTACAGCATTAGTCTCACCCGAGTGTGAAAGAAGTAAGGTGATTTGGGTTCCATGATCAAATAAGTTTGAGAAGTACTAAGTTCCACAGACCTCAAATCCTACTCTGCAGGACTTGTCAGAGCCTTTAATGTGCTATTGTGCTTTGTGAATCTCCAATGGATGGGGTATAGCATGCAGCCCTTCTCAAATTCATATTCAGGACTCATATTCCATGGCACACCATTTGGGAAACACAGGTCTAGTCTAATTTCTCATCAGGCAGACAATTTGACTTCATCTTCTGTAAGTTTCTGGTTATTCAGCCTTTTCTCCCAGCTCCTATGTACAGGGCGTTGTTGACCTTGTGAGATCACCCATTTCTTTTGTTTTAGAGGGGACGTTGGTAACTGTTAGCATTTGCCTTATACCGAGCCGAATCCGTTTTTCTTTAATTTCCTCCTATTAGTTTTAGATCTGAGCTGTGGAACCATCTAGAACAAGTCTAATTCCTCTTCTGTCTGACAGCAGCATCTCTCCTCAAGACTTCTCTTTTCCAGTTCCCACCCACAGATGTGGTCTGACTTTTGTAGTTAGTGTTTAGAAACTCATTCTTTAAAATAGCTTCTTTCCCACGTACAGTTTCCTAGAGTTGATTACAAAGGGCAAACATTTATCATTGAGCTGAAAGGTATCTCAAGAATCTTCTATCGTGGTTTATCTCCACTTCATCATCTGAGACAGATGGTAGGTCAGCAGTTCAGCCTATCGGTAAAGATCTGGGGAGATCCCAGTTTTTCTCATTAGTCTGTTTTGGTGAAGTCCAGTGGTTTTGCTCATCTGAAAGCTCTTTCTTGTGCCTAACCACATGGCCTGCTTGCCCTGCCGCTCCGAAACTATATTTGCACTTCAATTTGACTAACCGACCTATTGATGAGCTTCCTTCCTTTCTCTCATTCGCCCATTCATTCGCTCACTCCGCACACCTTTGAGCGCCCACTCTGTGCCGGGTACCTCCGAGATGCTGCAGAGACAAGGCTGAACAAGACCCACTCGATCCACACAGACCTCGCGGTCTATGAGGCAGGAGAGTGGTGATGAAATAAAGAAACACGTAAACACACATTTTGTGCTAAGTGGAGGGGGAGAGGGGCGGGGACCAATTCAGATAAGGTCAGGGAAGGATGCTGGATGTGAGAGCTGAGAGCTGATGTGCATAATTACAACGCATTTATTTTGGTTTCTTAATTCCAGTTGATTATTTGTATCCGTATAATCAGCCTTAGATTATAAGCACCCACAGGCCGGGGACTAGGTCTTCATATTGTGCTTAGTATAAAGACGTACACTGTTGTTGAGGGAAGGACCCCGTGAAAGCCCCTGGAAGTCTCTCGTGTGGTTGGAAAAATCCTCTCTCTATGGAAGAATGAGTCATGAGCCGTTGCCTGTCTGAAATATCAGATATACAAGAGAAAATACAATGTTCTCGTTTATTAAGAGTCTACTTTAGTCTGAGTGTTCGTTGTCCTTTTGTTATAGTTGTCATATGTATTACATTAATAGACAGCAAAATGATCCTTCTATAATGTTAAAATTTTCCCATTCACCAATCTTACGTATTTTAAAGAACTTAATAAAGAAAAAGTCTATTATCACTTTCTAGATATTTATCATTTCTTTTCCTCTTTCTTCATTCCTGAAGTTCCAAGTTTCCCTCTTACATTATTTCTGTTCAACCTGAAAAACTTCCTCTAGCTTTTCGTTTAGAGCAGGTTTGCTGGTATTGAATTCTCGGTTTGCTTTATTTGAAAATGTCTTTAAAGATGTTGTTCTACCAACTTTTGGTTTTCATAATTTCTGATAAGCAGTCATTCAAATTGTTGTCCCTTTATTTGTAATGCATTATTTTGGTTTCTTTAATGATTGCTTTCAAGATTATTTCTTTACCTTTGGTTTCGACAGTTTGATTATGATGCGTCTAGGTAGGGTTCTCTTTGAGTTTATCCTGTTTGGGATTTGCTGATCTTTTTCAACCAGTAAATTTATGTCTTTCACCAAATTTGGGAAAATTTCAACGATCATATCTTTAAATAGTTTGTTTTCCTGCACCAATCCCTTTCAGTTCTCCTTCAAGGACTCCAATGACATGAATATTAAATCTTTTGATATTGTCTATAAGGTCCTTGGAGTTTTATTCTTTTTTTCCCCAGTCTCTTTTTTTCCTGTTCTTTTGATTTGTTAATTTCTATTGATCTAATTTCATTCACTGACTTTTTCCTTTGTCATTTCAATTTTGATATTGAGCTCATCCAATGAATGAAAAATTTTTCATTGTATTTTAGATATTGTATTTTTCAATTCTAAAATTTTCATTTGATTCTTTTTTAATAACTTCTATGTCTCTATGCAAATTATTATCTTTTCACTTCAAGAGTGATTACCTTTATCTTATGGAGCATGGTTATAATGCCTGCTTTAAAGTCTTTGGTAATTCTAAAATCTGGCTCATTTCAGTGTTGGCATTTGTTGATTGTTTTTGCCCTTGAAAATTGGAAAATTGGACAGATTTTCCTGGTCTTTGGTATATTTTGTAATTTTGAAGTATCTTCTGGACATTTTGAATATTTTTGTGATACTCTAGGTTTCCTTCTGAAGAATATTGATTTTTATTTGTTTTGCTTTTCTTAAGCAAGGTTAGATTAGGCTGTAAGTTCTATCTTGCCTTCTGTGGGTGGTGATCCAATGCCAGTTGAGTTCTCAAAGCCTTTGCTATGCTTCTTTGGGTTTGTTCTCAGCATGTGTAGCACTTTACACACAGAATTAGTAATCCCCTTCTCCAACTTGTTGGGATCCTCAGATAGTTGCCTTTTACATTTTTACCAGAATTTTTGGAAAAGAATCAATGGGAAAGATAGGTTTCAGTGGGCTTACTCTATCATGGCCAGAACCAAAACTGGGATGGATATTTTAGAAATGTTAACTCACTAGATCCTCAGAATAATCCTGTGAGGTGGCTGATATTATCCTCATGTTGCAGATGAGGAAACAGAGGTTCTGAGTGGTGAAGTCAGGATCTAAGTCCTCACCCCATTGCCATTGTCATGCTCCTTGGTGTCTTGCTTAATGCATCTATGTGATGGTGAAGCTCTTTATGGGTGCCTTATCTCCCCTCTTCCCTTGGGGTCAGGAACTACATCCTACTTGTCCTTCATCCATAAAGTGGGGACAATCTCAGTACCTACCTCGCAGTGCCATTGCAAGGACTGAATTAGGTAATACAAGTATGGTATTCAGAGTAGTGCGGGGCACACAGTAAACTTTCAATAAAGGGTAACTGCAGTCATTGTCATTATGTTTTGCTTGAATACTGAATGCCAACAGCACAGAGAATGGCCTTCGGGTAGGGCGCAGTAAATATTTACTGAGTTCAGTCATTTATGAAAGTATTTTATCCTTAGACACAATGGATTTTACTTTGTTGTTTCTCTTTCAGAAATTCATTAGCATTTCTTTGCCATTATTATCTTTACTTCCTCCTCCTGCACGCAGGATGTCACTGCAGGGGGATTAGGTGTCCCGATCCCATTCTCACCCCACACCCTTTCCCAGTTTTCTTCTTTTCCTTGCTCGATTGGCCTCTCACTTCTCCCTCATCGACCTCCACCATGAGAGGAATAAGGAGGGACTCTGGGTTCAAATTTTGGCTTTTTCACTTAGGAGCTGCACAGCTGAGATCAAGTAAAACTCAGACGTCCCGAACCTCATCTGTACCTCGTAAGGGATCGTGTTCACCTCATAGTGTTGCTGAGAGAATGAAAGTGAAGTGGTACAGGTGAGATGTCCGGTACAGCTCTTGACACATAGTAGGTACTTTAAAAATGTTAGTTTTCTTATTAACCCTTGATAAGAAGATATCCAGGAGTTCTAACTGCAATGTGAGAGGAATTATTCCAGATACAAGAGAGGAGTGATGATCCAGATGTCACTGGCCAGAAGCTGACCAAGGTTTCTATCGTCTCAAAAGTACTTGCTCCATATTAAGTGCTCAATAAAGATTTGTGCAATGAATGATCAACTGAAAAATTTGTGTTGGCGCCTTATCTCCCAGCATCAGACTGCCCTGCAGGGTTAGTAACTAGGGACGGAACCATGTTAAGCGTGAACATCTGCATTGCTAATATCTCAACACGCTTAATTCCATCTCAATCTATGATTTTTATCTTTAAAAGGTTTCATGATTGTTTAGACCTGGAGGGATGTTTTTGGTTTTGCATTTGTTCTTTATCTCTGGGCTCTGAAGCATCTCCTTGCAGAAATAGCCTTTGGAAGCATCATCAACGTGATGTTTGGGATCCGAGGCGGGCTGGCTGCTAGGGAGAGTTAGCTGCTAGGGGGACCCGCTTGTGTTGGCCTCCTTCGGGTCAAGCTGGTGAAGTATTTATCGGTGCCAACTTTGCGCCGGGGCTGAGATGGTATCAGGAGATGGAAAATACCAAGACATTGTCCCTGACCCGTGGGAGTTCATGGGCTAATAATTGAAGATAGGGACAAGTAAGTTCACAACGCAAATGCAGTGGGTTCAGTTCATGAGGGGTGTTCATTTGTGTCATGAGATTGCAGATGTCCCTGTCCTCTGGGTAAATCCTCTACTCTCTACCTTGGCCTGTAGGTAGGGACCTGCCCATCTCCCCCCTGCCTCCCTCCCTCTGCCACCCCACTGTCTGCCCTCTACCTCCGCTGTCCCCTCTTGTTTCTGCCAGTGGATCATATCTTTGGACAGGCTGGTGCCAGCTGGGACACCTGTCCCTCCTTCCTTGCCTAATTAACCACCCCCCATCCTCCAGACCCCGGCTCCAGTATTAGTCCTTAAGGAAGCCTCTCCCCAGGCCTCAGCTCTCAGCTAAATTGCCACAAACCTCTGTTACATTATTAACCAAATAATTAAGTTTGACTCTTTGTTTAGCGCCTGTCTCTTCTAGATCAGTGCTAGACATTTTATGTCCAAGAGAAAGACCATGGGAATTACGTATGTAATCTTAAATTTTCTAGTGGTTACGTTAAAAAACATTCAAAAATGAGCTGACATTTATTTGTTTTATTATAGTAAAATATACATAACAAAATTTACCACTGAGACCATTTTTAAGTGTACAAATTCTGTGGCATTAAATACGTTCACAGTGCTGTGTAATCGCCACCACCGTCCATCTTCAGAACTTCTTTATCATTTCAAACAGAAACTCTATGCCCATTAAGTAATCTCAGCCCCTGGTAATCTCCATTCTTCTGTCTTTCTAAATTTGCCTCGTCTAGATACCTTATGTAAGTGGAAATCTACAATATTTGTCCTTTTGTGTCTGGCGTATTTCACTTAGATATATCCAAGTTTCATTCATATTGTAGCACGTATCAGTTTCCTTCCTTTGTAAGGTTGTGTAATAATCCATCGTATGGCTGATCACATTGTGTTTATCCATTTATCCATCAATGGACACAGATTGCTTCCACCTCTTGCCTATTGTGAAAAATGCTGCTATGATCATTGGTGTTTTTTTTTTTTTTTTTTTTTGTTTGAGACAGAGTCTCACTCTCTTGCTTGGGGCGAGTGCCGTGGCCTCAGCCTAGCTCACAGCAACCTCAAACTCCTGGGCTCAAGCAATCCTACTGTCTGAGCCTCCCAAGTAGCTGGGACTACAGGCATGCGCCACCATGCCCGGCTAATTTTTTTTTTTCTGTATATATTTTTAGCTGTCCAATTAATTTCTTTCTATTTTTGGTAGAGACGGGGTCTCGCTCTTGCTCAGGCTGGTCTTGAACTCCTGAGCTCAGAACGATCCGCCCGCCTCAGCCTCCCAGAGTGCTAGGATTACAGGCGTGAGCCACCGCGCCCGGCCGATCATTGGTGTTTTGAGTATCTGAGTCGCTGCTTTCAATTCTTTCGGGTACATACCTAGGGGGAGAATTGCTAATTGGTGATTCTATGTTTAACCTTTTGAGGAATGACATTCGTTTTTATATTTTATGTAACCCAATATTTCCAAAATATTGCCATTTCAACATGTATGTAATCAGTATAAAAATTATGAATGAGTTGTATTACATTTTTCATGCTAAATTTCCATAATCTAGTGGGTAGCGTGTGAGTTCTGTATGGATGAAGAAACCGTCTTCAGATTGAAGCGCCTTATACATACATAAGTAGATGTCTAATCAAAAGATGCTTGTCCCAATTCTGCCTCCAGAGGGAAACAGAATTACTACTAATTAACTTAGCAACAATGGTAGCAAAGACAGCAGGCAGACTGTTTGCTAGGTGCTTTATTTTCATTACTTCTCTAAATGACCCTAAGAAGTGGGTACTTTTATTATTCTGTTTTCAAATGTGCAAACTGAAGTTCAGCAAGGTTAAGCAATTTGTTCCAGGTCACACAGCTAGTTAAGCGGTGGAGCTGGCATTCAAACCCAGCTCACTGGCCCTGCTGGGTTCTGTGTCCTGTGGCAAGAAGTTATGTGGGCAGATATTCAACCTAGATGCCTTGGAAAAGCCCCCCGGTGCTTGTGGAGGTGTCTGCTTGAGTTAAGAGGAGTTAAAAAGGTTAATAAAAGTTTACCCACTCCTTGCTCCTGGATGCGTCCACATTTCTCCTCCAGGTCAAGATTATGTGGATAGCCTGAACATATTTACCTCCTGCCACACCAGGCTCTGGAGGCTTCATAAACGCTGTCATTGCAGAGGGAAATTGGGAGAGAAACCAGGGCAAGTGCTGGCCTGGCTGAACCTGCACAGTGAGGGGAAAGACAAAGGGATTTGGAAAACCTGCTCCCCAAGTCAGTTGTCTGGAGATACAAATAGGGTGACTTGCAGCACATAAGGTCATCAAATGCTACTTTCAGCTTTCTCGAATTTGCCAACACAAGAGGTCATAAAACTAATATAACGCCTGTCACTCAAGGAGGCAGAGCGATAGAGCAACAGAGACTTCTGGAATTAGAAGAGTCTCAGAGGTCACCCTTCTTTAATGTGGCTTCTCCCAGTGTGGACTCTCTCCTGTGTCATTTGTGGCTTTTCAGCTGGCTTCTTACCTACTTCTCCTTCCCTCAGAGGCCCGTGGGGAGGCTGTCCTTCTATGGGGGCTGGTTGGGGACCAATGGGATGGAACCAAGAGAAGGACAATTTTCTATCGCCTTCCTCTGGTCACCAGGCCAGACTTCATCCATCCAGGGTAACCCTGGGCATGAATGGAATTTTGACTATAGTGAGGCCCCTCATACCTAATTTCTTGCTCTAATTCGAGATGCATCGCACTCATGATATCATCCGTCATGGCAGCTTAAATGTATGAGTGTTCAAGAATTGATTCATTCAACAAATACTTATCGAAGGAACATATAGTTTATGCATCGAGACAAAAAGTTTATGTATTGCAAGGCCCTGTGCTGGGCACTGGGCAATAGGGTGGTGAGAAAGTTAGTCCAGGCCTCTTGCCTTCTTAGAGCTCGTATCCCAGCAGGAAAGATAGACCATAAACAAACGGGTAAATTGAGGCAATCCTTATTGTTCATGGATTCTGTATAATTTATAAATTCACCTACTCACCAAAATTTCTTTGTAACCCCAAAATCAGTACTTGCACATGCAGAGTGGTAAAAGATTTGGTCACATGATGCACACGTTCCCAGCTGAAGTTGAACGAGGCAACACTCTGCCTTCTCGTTTCAGATCTCACAATGTACGCAAGCGTCCTTTTTGTGGTCTTACACTGAGTGTCATGTTTTTCACATTTTTTATGCTTTTTTGTTGGTGATTTTGCTGTTTAAAATGGCTCCCCCAAGTGTAGTGCTGAAATGCTGTCTGGCGTTCCTAAGAGCAAGAAGGCTGTGATGTGCTTTATGGAGAAAACACGTGTGTGCGATAGGTCACCAAACTGAAGGGGGTCCGTTTGCCCACGTGCAGTGGAAAGCTAAATGCTGAGACAGGCAGCTGTGCAAGGAGACAGGAGTCAGGGTCAAATCTGTGTCCCCAGGCTGGGGGGCAGGGCGGGTTTTAGGAGGCGTGATCTGACTGGGTCCCGGATCTTGCCATGTGGTGTTCACTGCTTCGTTCAGTCCCCTCTCCTCCGTCTGAACACATAGGTGCCACACGAGGTTGCACGCTTGGTTCTTTGGGACATGCTCAGGTTATGTGACCTTCAACCTGGGTGAGTATCATGGCAACTGAAAAACAACTTACCAGTTTATTACACAAAGTTAGACTTAAGCCCGACTGGACTCTTTCTGCAGTTACAAATATTCTTTGTTCAGATGTGAGTTCTAGGCTGTGGGCCATGAATTCAATGTTAGTGAATCAACAATGTATGCTAAATAAGGTGCCTTAAAACAGAAACGCACATAAAACAAGATTACGTATGGATTGGTGGGTGAAAATGCTGTGACCAGAGGCTCGCAGGAACCTAACCCTGTCATCTCTCCTAGGAGCAATGGTTCAGTATTCACTAGTTCAGTCTTTGCAGCAACTTCATGGAACACAGCTACCGTGAACAATGGGGGTTGACTGTAGGACAGAATAATTCCACCGAGTGGGGAGGGGTACGAGGAAATGACCCTGGAGGAGGAGGAGGAGAGAGAGTGTGGCTGGGGTAGAGGTGGTGAGCAGAGAATGAGGTCCTCAGCGCTGTGTCCAGGCCGCGGTAGAACTCAGGAGTCCTGACGTCCAGGGCACTGTGCCTTCTGCTCTGCCCTGATGTCCAAATCAGGCTGTTCAGAGGAGCTGTGGTGTGATGCCCCCCGGTGGTAATCCGGGTTCAGAACCATCATTCCACGGGGCCCGGGGTTTCCAGTATCAGATCCAGTTTCCCTGCAGTGCAGATGTGCTGCAAGTGGGTGTTGAGGGCTGGTGTCCTGAGCATTTCCTGTGGCCTTGACCCCTGAAGTCTGGAACACGTGAGTCTGGGCTGCAGTTAGCTCTCGCGTGGCTTGTAGCAAACACCCTAACTACAAGGTTCCCTGGGTCGTGTTTTGTTGCAATATTCCCGATGTCGATTCTAACCGTGGTCTTCACCACGAAGGGCTTTTGTTCAGTTTAAAATGTCCAGTGCGTGATGGTCATCACTCTCGTCTTCCCGTTGTAAGCAGCCTAGTCCCAATTTTAATTATACTTGACAGTTAAACTGCTAAATATTATAAAATAATGTGTATATGGTGGAAGGGAAAGAATATGGGGTTTGGAGTTGGATGGTCCCGAAACCTCCTTGGTGGGCGGACCTTGGGAAAGTTCCCACTCCTCTCAGTGGCTCAGTCTCTCCATCTGAACAATGGGTCTTATAGTCCACACTGCTCTGTGTAACCCCGAGGATGAATGCCGATGTGTGGTTTGTTGTGTAGCAACCAAGAGAGCATGCTCTGCGGGCAGACTGCCTGGGCTCGAATCTTGCTTTGAGTCTTGGCCTTGGGCAAGTGACTTGGCTCTTTTCAGAGCTTCATGTGCCTCACCAAGCTCGTTGTGAGAATTAAATGAACTAATAACATATGAGGATAAGAGTAGATGATACAAAACCTGGCCCATAGTAAGTGCCCTATGAATGGTAACTCTGGCCATTAGGAAAAGTACTTTGTTAAATACTCACTAGGATGGTGATGATGATGATTATGATGATGATGATGATACTTATAATAAGCAACTAAAAATAACAGGTGTTGGTGAGGATGTGTAGAAATCGGAACCCTTACATATTGTTGGTGGGAATGTAAAATGTTACAATGTGGAAAACAGCCTGGTGGTTTCTCAGAAGGTTAAATGTAGAGTCTTCATGTGACCCAGCAATTCTGCTCCTAGTATAGACCCCAAAGAATGGAGAACAGACATTCAAACAAATGCCTGTGTACCAATGTTCACAGCAGCGCTGTGCACAATTGCTCGAAGCTAGAAACAACCTAAATGTCCATCAGCTGATGAATAGATAAACAAGATGTGGTACATACATGTCATTCGGCCATAAAACGGAATGAAGCACTGGTACGTGCTACACTTGGATGGACCTTGAAAACATTATGCAAAGTGAAAGAAACATTATACAAGGAAAAAGACCATGTATTGTAAAATTCCGTTTGTCTGAGAGATCCAGAATGGGTACATCCATAGAGACAGAAAGCAGAGTAGTGGTTGCCAGGGAGAAGAGGGGAATGGGGGATGGTTGCTAATGTGATGGGGTTTTCTTCTGGGCATGATGAAAATGTTTTGGAACTAGATAGAGGTGGTCGTTACATAGCATGTGAATGTACTAAATGCCACCGAATTCTACACTTTGAAATGATTAATGTGAATTTCACCTCGATAATTTTTTTTTTTAAAAAAAGAGCTTTGTTATAACAGAAAAGCTAACCCAACGTTAGTGACTGAAGGTTAATCTCGCCAGATCTCCTGGTAGGTGATAAAATCACAAATGTCACAGAGCAGGACCTGGGTGACATTACTGGGTCAGAGCCCACGCTCCGTGCCCTGTCCCATCTCCCAGATGACCTGCACAGACTGGGGTCAGTGCATTTGTTTGGTTTTATTTGGGGACATCCTGGGGCGGGGCCAGTGCCCAGTGGGACCCACAGTTTGGCTGGATGCCAAGCTCGTTAATGAGGTCTTAGATGAAGATTCTTGCCAATGTTGAATTGCTTTGGCAACTGTTATGTTTTTCATTTGTCCTTATTCACTTTTTTTTTTTTTTGCAAGTATTACAAAGTAGAAATTCAAAAACTCTGCCTAATTTCAGGTTTCATGGCTTTCTGGGATTGTGGCTAAAATGAGCATTATGTTTGACTTTTGGAAAGTCAGAAGGAGTTGCCCGCAGGTGCTGGTCCACAGGTCTGTGTAAAAGGGCGCAGTGTCTCAAGGGCTTCCTGATCTGCTCTGTCATTACCTGGGGGAGTTGGGAGGCTCTACGGGCAGTCTCCGTGGATGGCACAGATCTGGACTGCAAAACCGGATCTACCGCTTCCTGGCTTCGTGACCTAGAGCAACTCAATCCCTCATAATCCTTGGCTTCTACCACTGGAAGCTGGAGACAGTAGCTGAATTTTCTTCATGGGATCTTCATGTACCATGAAGTGATACATGTGAAATTCTTAGAATAGTATCCAGCACATAGAAAGTGCCCCATAAACAGTAACTGTTACTAGTATTAATAATAATTGTTATTGTTACATTCTTTGCGTTACCCAGAACTGCAAATATTTTCAACCAGTGTCTAAAAGTTCCATCTCTTGCCAGAAAGTTATGAGGATTAAATTAAAAATCATTTGTTTTGTTCTACCAATGACTTTTGTTCTACCAGTATTTTCAGCCAGCCTCTGAAAGTGCTGCTTCTTGCCAGAAAGTTTTGAGGATTAAACGAACAAGTGCATTAAAATATTCACAAAAGTTACAAGCAGGGGTGATCCTGGAATCGGGGGCTCTGTGTCACTCCTGCCTCTGAAGGGCTAAAGAATATACTGGGTATGGTCTCATGCTGGCTCCAAAATCCAGATAAATTCTAAGCCACACGTTTGCCTGTTTATAAAATTTTAATGGGAAGGGACAAAGAAGTTAGACACTTGCCTAGACTTTCTGAAATCATTTTCTCCCTCGAGAATGGCTTTTATTTCTCGGAGTCCCTTATCAGAGAATGTCAAAAGAAAAACCCTTACACCTTGAAATGCCTTTAATCAATCCTCAGACCTTTCAGTTTTTAAAACCTCTTCCCTTCTCCCCACCCATTTCAAGGTTTGAAATAAAATGATTTTCCAGAAACGGATGACAAGATAGCAAAGGGTGACGATTAATAACCCTGGGGCCCCTTGCTACCACACCTTTCCTATTTAAAATGATAAATTACCTATTCCCCTCAGACTTTATTAAAGAGACGATCAAAAGAGAGAGGGGAAGAGCTGATATGATACAGCCGATCCGCGAAACCCTCCTGCAGGTGCGGCAGAGGGACGTCGCGTCCCTATCAATTTAGCAGCTAATAATTTGGGTAATGAAATGAGGCCTTTTTGCTTCTTCAGCCCGAAACTTCTGGTTTTGAAGTGTAGGGGTGGAGAGGAAGAGACGTACGTGGGGAAGGGAATTCAGCAGGGGGTAAGGCTTTTCTTCCTTTCTTTTATCTCTTAGACTTTGAAAAAACTTGAAGGAAGGAAAGAAAACGTAAGGGCAACTCAGTATTGCCTTGAACCCAGCAGAATCGAGTGTGTGTGTGTGTGTGTCTGTCTTTGGAGGAGCTGTAGGCTATGGGGTGGGGGTGGGGTCCAGCTCAGCTGTAGGATGTTGTGTGATTAAGCGGGAGAGTGTGAGTATAGGTTACTACCCACTGTGGGACTTCACCCACTTACCCAAACCTTGTTGGTGAAATGGATCAATAACATCTACCTTCCAGGGCAGGTAAGAGAAGCACCAGATCCCCTAATTCTGAGTCTAAGTGCTCTCCATGTGCAGCCTTCTGTGAGCTGACTCCCCAGTCAGTGCTCAGCAAATGTGTCGACTCCCAGTCGAGGGCTATATGAGTTGTCTGGGACTGTTGTAGCATTGCCACCACAAACTAGGAGGCTTAAAACAACAGAAATGTATTTTCCCACAGCTGTGGGGGCTTGGAGTCTGAAAGCAAGGGGTTGGCAGGGCCACGCTCCCTCTGAAGTCTCTGGGAGAGATTCTCTTCCATGCCTCGCCCCCAGCTGCCGGGGTTGCGGGTGATCCTTGGCGTTCCTGGGTTTGTAGCTGCCTCGCTCCAGTCTCTGCCTCCATCCTCGCATGATGTTCTCCAGGGTGCGTCCTCTTTTCTTCTAAGGACACAAGTCATTGGGTTTAGGCTGCATCCTAATCCGGTATTAACTCAACTTGCTTACATCTGCAAAGATTTTATTTGCAAATAAGGTATTGGGAGTTAGGACTTTAACATCTCTTTGGGGAGATACAGTTCAACCCGCAATAAAATCTCAGCTGGGGCTGGGGGCGGTGGCTCACACCTGTACTGCCAGCACTCTGGGAGGCCAAGGTGGGAGGACTGCTTGAGGTTAGGAGTTCGAGACCAGCCTGAGCAATTTTTTCTGCTAAAGACAGAAAAAATTAGCCGAACGTGGTGGTGCGTGCCTGTTGTCCCAGCTACTCGGGAGGCTGAGGCAGGAGGATTGCTTGAGCCCGGCGTTTGAGGTTGCTGTGAGCTAGACTGATGCCATGACACTCTAGCCTGGGCAACAGAGCGAGACTCTGTCTCAAAAAAAAAAAAAAAAAGAGAAAAAAAGAAATCTCAGTTGGTTTTGATTCTGTGGGCTTGCTTTCCGTAGGAAATAGCACCTGGCAAGACCAGGGATGAGGACTGGGTGATTTTAGAGTGCCGGCTCTGTGTCAAACACAACGCAAGGCAGTTTATATGCTTTATCTTATTTAATCCTCAGTGGCCTTGTGTGAAGTAGATGGTTTTACCCCCGTTTTAGATGGACATTTATATAACACTGGCTGTGTGCTAGAGATTAAGCTGAATGTTCTACCTGCGTGGTCTTATTTAATCCTCAGGGTAACCCTAGAGGAAAGTGCTCTTGTTACCCCCAGTTTACAGATGAAGAAACCGAGTCACAGTGGCGAAAGAGACAAATTAATGTCTAGGTGTCATCTTATAAAGGTAGGGGCGTCCTCTGTACCATAAAAACTCCTACTTCCTTGCTTGGTATTTATTTAGGAGAATTAATTTTTGTTCTTTCAGTTCAGAAAGTAAGTCTTCCAAATGCAGAGGTGTCTCTCTCCCTTCGGAGGGAATCAGGCAGTGGGTGGCGTCTCGTGACCTCCCCTTCCTCACCTGTATGTGATTCAGGGTCAAGGGATGTTTATTCTAGAGATTCATGGACCAGACAGGAGACAAAGGGAAATGTGATTAAATAGTCACATATTTGTAAAAAAAAAAAAAAAAAGAAGATAAACATCTAAGGTGAGCCTGACACTGTCTCTGATGGGCTCAGGAGATTTTAGAATGTCATGATCCATCCTCTCAGGCTAGAAAACTAACTTCTCCCTGAGGCATGGTCCAGGATTCCTGGGGAGATGGGAGAAGGGGAAGTTCAGCTGCATCCCGGGCACCTCCTCCTGGGTGTCCTGCAGGAACCTCGGACTCAGCCCGCGTCTGACCCTGAACTTGCCACCTCCTCTGTGCTCAGTTTCCTTCTCTTGCATTTCCTGCTGCTGCGTGTGGCCCAGGCTGGCAAGCAGGATGCCAGCCTGGGCTTGGTGTCCTGGTTAAGGGTGCATTGTGAACTCAAATCCCAGATGTCCTGGTAGTGTGGCCTTGAGCAAGCCATTGGACCTCTCTGTGCCTCAGTTTCCTCATCCGTAAAATAGAGCAATTTTTGCCTACTTTGTCAGATGGTTGTGTGGGTATATACTTTTTTACATGTAAATTCTCAATCAATGTTAGCTACTTTTTCTCCTTTCTCCTCTTATATCCAACCAGTCCACCTCTGTTCATGTCCATGGCCACAGCCCTGCCCTGGTCCTCACCCCCACCGTGCCCCTCCATCCAGATGCCTCTAGAAGCCTCAGGCTGGGCTTCTGCTGCTTCGGCCACATCCTATCCTCTCTCCCCACCATGGTCAGAGACGTCTTTCGGCGGTGCTCAGCTGATCGTGTCCTTCCCCTGCATACAGGAGTCTTGTTGAGCAGCAAGGACGGATGCCTGCACAGCTTGTGCACCGGGCTGTCTAGGATGGCTTTAATGACACAGGGACAGGAGGAGTGGTAGGTATATGCCCCTCCCTCCACCGTCCTCTGCATCCTGGGCCAGCACACTGGGCTCCAGGAAGACTCGATGGCAAACTCTGGGAAGGGGACCCATCCATTGGGCTGTGTGGCTTTTAAGCCGCATGATCAGGGTGGCACTAGCCACTCCTCTGGTGTGATCAGGGGCTAGCACTCAACAGTGATGTGATGGGCGGAAGCTTGGCCTCTGGCTCCCGTCCACTTCTCCACATTTGGAAGAGCCAGCCCTTCCTTGGCACGAGCAGGCGTTTGGGGCCTGAGCCTTGTGGGTATAGCAGCGTGCCTCTGCAGAAACTCAGCTTCCGTCCCGCCATCATGTATGGTTGGGAGTGCACTGGGAGAGCCGGCCCCTCCCTTGGCATGCCCGTGGGGCTGGGTCCAAGCCTTGAGCTTGCAGCTGTACGATGTGGCCGACTATGGCTTCCACCTGCCCGTTATCCGGTTTGATTGCTGTGAGCACGAGCGGCAGGAGACCACCTCCCTCTTTGGAAGGCCAGCTGCAGGGGATCAGTCACATTGAGCCTTAGCGCTCAGCATCCCCTTCCAGCTAGGAGAGCAAATCCCTGGGTGGTCCTCCCTCCCCCTCTCCAGGCTTGGCTTGAATATCTTCCTCCCTCTGATTAACCGCAGCCGTCCTGAGCTGCTTGGATTTCTCCAGACTCCTACATCCCTCGTCTCCTGGCCTTGGACGCTGCTGTTCTCTCTGCTCCCGTCCTTCCTCCTTTACCCTCCACTCTGCCACCTTTCCTAGGAACTTCCTGTTCACTCTCAAGTTCTGGTTCAGGCGCCTCCTCTTCCAGAATGCCTTTCCCTGCCCTTCCCTGGCCAGCGGGGCTCCTCTCCTCTGTGTCTGCACACCCTGCGCTCTCTCTGACATAGGGTTCCGTGTTTGGTGTCTTGAGTGCTTACTGATTTACTGTATTGAGTGGGAATTCACATAACGCACAGGTAATCATTTTAAAGTGAACCATTCGTGGCATTCAGTGCATTCACAGTGTTGTGCAGCCACCACCACTAATTAGGTCCAAGCCATTATCACCCCAAAAGAAAACCCCATGGCTATTACAATGACTCCCCTTCCCCTGCCCCAGACTCCAGCAACCATCACTCTACTTTCTGTCTCTATGGATTTGCCTCTTTTGGACATTTCATATAAACGGAATCATATAATATGAGACCTTTTGTGTCTGAATTCTCTCACCATGATGTTTTCAAGGTTCATCCACATTGTAGCATGAATCAGTACCTTGCTCCTTTTTGTGACTGAGCGATAGTCCATCGTATGGACATGGTACGTTTTATTTGTCCATTCTTCAGTTGATGGAACGTGGGTCGTTTCCACCTTTCGGTGACTGTGCTGCTATGAGCGTGTACAAGTATTGGGGTCTCTGCTTTCAGCTCTTTGGGGTCTATACCTAAAAATGGGATTGCAGTGAGAGTTTCTTTGGTCGTTGATCTTTTCTCCTAGACCGTGAGCAACTTGAGGGCAGGGGCTGGCACAGCCTGGGGACAAATGGGGCGAGTCACAAGGCATCCAGAATAGATATTTCAGTCCCTCCGAAATCATCTGCCCATTCTCCTGCATCATCGTGGTGGTCCAGCCTTTGTCGGATGGTTCAACTCACTTTATCTCATTTGTTCACTCCTCACTTACTCTGATATTTGCTCAAATGTCCCCTATCACCTCCTCATCCTTTTCTGATTAAAGTGGCCCCCCAGCACTTCTTTCTGTCCCCATACCATGCTTTCTTTCCCTCTGCAGCACTTAGTATTGCTGACATGTTGTAGAAAAGAGATGATAAATTATGTATGTCCTCGAATTGTTCATTGCCTTTTCTTCCGTTTCCCTGCTAAGAAAGTGAGCTCCGCGAGGATAGGGATTTTTGTCTGTTTTATGTATTGCTCTATCCCGGTGCCTACAACAGTGCCTGGCATGTGAGAGGAGTTCAAGTATTTGTGAAACAGATGACTGACCGAATCGATGCATTTAATCATCACCGAACCCTCCAGCGAAGCTGCCATCATTCCCATCTTATGAACCTCAAAACCAAAGCTCAGGGAGGTTAAGCAACTTGCCCAAGGTCACAGAGCTGATCGGTGGTGGAACAAAAATTCTGAGTCCGGTTCCTCTGATTCTCAATCCTGTATTCTTTCCATCTCCCTCAGGGTGGGCGACAGCGTATAGTGACAAAGGCCTAAGTACTGCTTTGTGGTGCAGTATATGATTAAGACAGCTTAACAAAATAGATGTCCTTTCTTAAACGTGTTTTCCTTAGGCTAATCTGACAATGAGTTGTACCCCTAAGCAAATGCATCAATCCAGAGCTGTCTGGCTGACGGAGAACCTGATGTTGGCTTGATTCTCTGTGCTGTCCCCAGCTCTCGGAGTTCTTTGGCTTCAGCTAAACGTCAGCTTCCTTGCTGTATGAAGGGTGATGATCATGAAGCTTGCAGAACCAGTACCGCTCTTTAAGCAGGAGATACTGACACATTACCGTAGCGCCGAGAATTGCGATACGAGTAGCTAACATTTATGAAGTGCCTACTGTGTGCTGGGAGCTGTGCTGAGAACATTACTTGTGTGATCGCATTTGATCCTCACAGTAGTCCCCGAGGTAGGTGATAAAGCAAGACTCAGAGAGGTTAGGTGAGTGCCCAAGGTCACACAGTCGGTAAGGGGCGAGGCAGATTTGGAGCCAGCTCTCCTCCTCACTGGGCTCATGTGTATGTAGATATCATAATGACGGCCACTTTGGTAGAATGTTCTGGCAAGTCCGAGAGGAGGGAAAAGGGGGACTTTTGTGCGAAAGAGTCCTTGCTTGCTGTAGCTGCTATTCTGTTCCCGTTTGATTAATCTGTGATGGTCTGTGGTCTTGGGCAAACGCAAGCCCCCGCTCTCTGCCACCGATGTCGCATGCCCTGGTTGTCGAGGTGACTAAGGCTTTGAATCCCAGTTACCACTCTTGTGACCTTGGGCACATCTTCGTCTCTGCATTAGTTTCCTTATCTACAAAATGAAGATCAAAATAGCCCTTTGTTCAGATTACAAAAATTAAGATATAAAACAGTCCCAATGTAACAAGTGAAGAAAGCAAATGATGAACCATTAAATAAGGTCTTCATGATATTTTTTTTTTCCTAAAAAAAACCCCAAAGTGCACAGAAAACTGTCTGGAAGGCTCCACAGCCAAACATTGATAGTGACGATGTCTAGGCTGTAGAACAGCATTGCCTTTTTCCTTATCTGAATTCTCTAATTGTTCTGTAATGAATGTGTAATAACAAAATGAGTTGTTTTAATTAAAAATGGGACAGTGAGTCAGTGCTCATGAAAGCACTTTGTAAACCGTCAAATGCTCTATAAATTAGCTCTTGTTACGGTCGTTATCGTAATTATTATTGTCACTGCTAGTCGGCTACGACTTGGAATTTCTTTCTGCCCCAAATCTCCTCCCTTGACCCACGGTGGGAGTGCTCACATGGTTACCTTCCTCTGGGTCCCACCAGCTGTTTCTCCATTGACACCTGCCGGCTTCTCCCCATCTGCTGCCACCTCCCAAGTCAGAGCTGCCATCACCTCTTGCATTGTCCCTGCGATACCCTTAAATTGAGCGCGGCTCTTCCAGCAGCAGCCTGAGTGATCTTCCCGAAATGAACGTTAGATCAAGTGTCTCCACTGCCTCAAAACCCTCAATGGCTTCCCACTGAACCTGGCGTAAAACCCACACCGCACCTTGGCCCGCAGGCCTGGGGGTCTTGTGGTCACTAATAACCGACGCTAATAACCATCCGAAATCCTTCAGTGAGCATGTTCTCTGGTCTGTCAAGTCTCTGCTTTGGCAGAATCCGAGTCCGGGGACCAGGGTCTTGTCTGTGTTGCTATTGTGTCTCTCCCAAACACAGGGCTTGGCATGTTGCCAACATTCAGAAACTGTTTGTTGGGTGAATGAAGCACATGGTGACCCAGATCCGGAAGATGTAAGCAGTGGCCACAGAAGTGGTCGGGGAGGGCCCAAGGGTGAACTTGACTCCCTTGGAATTTTTGTATCGCACATGGAGGTGAGGTATCAAAATTGCCATGTAAGAGAAAAGTTATTCTTGAAAATCCTGTAAATCACTTTGAAACTGCTGGAACTGGGATCTTGGAGGCTCAAAAGGCAAGAATTAACTTCTTTGCTTTTCTGGGCATTTGGGCTGTGGGCTCCCTGGCCAGGCTGTTGAATGGAACAGGGTCAACAAAGGGATTTCATTCCTTTTTGGAGGCTCTAAGCGGGCGTGGCTGGATTTATGTAGACGTGCTCATGATGTCATGCGGATGCCATGTAATATGCATATGATAGAACATGTCTAGGATATAATGGGCACAGGGCGCAACTTTCTCATGACTTACGCACTGTCTCTCTGCTCCTTTGTTCCAACTCAGGAGGCAACCTTTCCAAACAGGACTGGACCATCCAGTGGCCCACCACGGAGACGGGGAAGGAGAACACGCCCGTGTGCCCTCCGGAGCCCACCCCGTGGATCCGCACCCACCTCTCCCAGAGCCCCCGGGTCCAGTCCAAGTGCGGCCAGCACTTCTGCCACACCAGCCCCACTCCTGGGGCCCCCGTGTACACACACGTGGACAGGCTCACCGTGGACGCCTACCCGGGCCTGTGCCCGCCACCGCCGCTGGAGTCGGGCCACCGTTCCCTGCCCCCGTCGCCCCGGCAGCGGCACGCTGTCCGCACCCCGCCGCGCACCCCCAATATTGTCACCACCGTGACCCCACCGGGCACGCCGCCCATGAGGAAGAAGAACAAGCTGAAGCCCCCGGGGACCCCGCCGCCCTCCTCCCGAAAGCTGATACATTTGATCCCGGGGTTCACGGCGCTGCATCGGAGCAAGTCCCACGAGTTCCAGCTGGGCCAACGCGTGGATGAGGCCCACACGCCCAAGTGAGTGTGGCTGGTGGGTGCCCGGGGCGGGCGAGCCTGGGCTGGGAGGGGCTGGCTGTCTCGGGAGCCGGGGGCTGCCCAGGCCAGGCAAGCAGGGAATACACAGCTTGTGTTCCCAACTCTAGTTGAATGAAAGGTGGCTTTTCACTGAGGGTTCTGAGAAAATGAATAGAATGGAATTTCCCAGAATTGGCCATTTAAAAAATACTGTTAATCCTCTAGAGCAGTGGTCCCCAACCTTTTTGGCACCAGGGACTGGTTCCATGGAAGAGAATTTTTCTACCAACTCGGGATGGGGCGGGGAGGTGCAGTGGGGGGAGGCAGAGCTCAGGCGGTGATGCGCTGATGGGGAGCGGCTGTAAATAGGGATGAAGCTTTGCATGCTCGCCCACACTCACCTCCTGCTGCGTGCCCGGTTCCTAAGTTTCATGCAAGACAATTTTTCTGCAGCCGGGGGGTTGGGGACCGCAGCTCTAGAGTATGGTTTGGCAAACTATGGCCTAGGGGGCTAGATCTGATAGCCTGCCTGTTTTTGTAAATAAAACGTATTTGAACATACCTGTGTTCATTCCTTTATGTATTGTCTATGGCTGCTTTTGTGCAACAGTGACAGAGTTGAATATGGCCCCCAAAGCGGAAAATATTTGCCCTCTGGCCCTTTACAGGAAAAGTATGCTGTCCTCTGCAGAGTCCAGCCTGGCCGTGCCCCTAAAAATAGGATATGAGGTATATGTTAATATTATTTTCTAGTAGCCACGTTAAAAAGAATTGACAGGAACAAGTGATATTAATTTTTATATGTCATTGAACCCACTATATCAAAAATGTTATCATACTAACATGGAATCAACGTCAAATATTATTACTGAGATATTTTACATTCTTTTTTTCTATATGAAGTCTTTGAAATCCCATGTGTATTTTATACCCACGGCTCATCTCTGTTGAGGGTAGAAGGAAGCAGGGGGCACTGGGGGTGTTGACGGAAGACCCCTGGGGGTAGGGGAGCAAGGCATGGGGTGCAGGTGACACCCAGAGTTAGGCAGGTTGCAGCCTGATTCACAGTCACTAAAAGGCAAAACAACCCGAGTGTCCATCAGCAGATGAATGGATAACACAATGCGGTGTATCCATAGGACGTAATATTATCCAGCCTTAGGGAAGGAACTTCCGGTACATGCTACGTCATGGGTGAACCTTGGCAACAGGACGCCAAGTAAAATAAGCCAGACACAAAAGAGCAAACATTGTATTAATGTAATTCCACTGATACGAGGTACCTTGCATAGTCAAGTTCAGTGGTGGAAAGTAGAATGGTGGCTGCCAGGAGCTGCAGGGAGGGAAAATGGGGAGTTATCATTCAGTGAGTACAGAGTTTCAGTCTGGGATGATGAAAACATTCTGGAAATGGATAGTGGGATGATTGCACAACAATGCAAATGTACTTAATGCCACTGAATGGTATGCTTAGAAATGGTTAAGATGGTAGATTTGATGTTATGTATATTTTACCATCGTTAAAAAAAAAAAAGTTAAGAGCTGGGCATGGTGCCTCCCACCTGTAGTCCTAGCTACTCAGGAGGCTAGGGCAGGAGGATCACTTGAGCCCAGGAGTTTGAGGCTGCAGTGACCTGTGATTGCAACATTGAGCTCCAGCCTGGGTGACAGAGCTAGACCTTGTCTCTTTAAAAAAAAAAAAAAAGGCAGGATCTGGCAAGCCAAAGTTTGGCAAACTTTACCGCTAAAGGGCCAGATGGTAAATATTTTAGGCTCTGCAGGCTATTTGGTATCTGGTGCACTGACTCAGCTCAACTCTGCCTCGCTAGCACAAAGGCAGCCACAGACAATAGGTTAATGAATGGGTGTGGCTGTGTTCCAATAAAACTTTATTTGTAAAAACAGGTGCCTGGCTAGATTTGGCCCGTGGGCTATAGTTTGTCAAGCCCCATTGGATGTCCTGGTGTAGAGGGTGATTCTCCTTCCTAAGACACTGGGAATAGCCTAAAGTGATTTAAGTTTTACGAAGGTAAAATTCAGGCTGCTGTGTGCAAGCTAGCTTGGAGACCTGGAGCACGTTTGGGATCTGCGAGTTTTACACAGAGGATGCTTTTCCGATAAGGGTTGGGTTTGATTTTCATGGTTTTGTGAGAGCCACAGAGGTGGGGGTCCACTGAGACCTCCGGGCAAGAGTATGGGTTAGAGTC